>NC_135611.1:121463750-121825000 GCF_053574225.1 Canis aureus
AAAAGTCACCTGAAGAGTTGCTTAGTCTCAAGCTTTGCCATTTCATGAGCCTGAAGGGAAGCTTTCCCGGGAGTGTCCACCCACCTCCTGGCCTTTCACGGGACGGAGCTTCCCTAAGCGTCGCACTCATCTTTCCATGCCCGGCAGCGGAAAGCGTTAGATTCTGTTACTGTTTGTTACCACCGGAGTCAAGAGCTCCCCATGACCGTGCTTCATCTCTATTCGAACCCAAGGCATGGGTTGGTTGTCTAGACGGCAGAGGGAGCTTGTCTTCAGGTGGCGTTTGCATGGCTCCTTCCCACACGCCTGAAGCTTCTGCTCCGGGAATATTCTTCCCTCCAATCACTGCTTCTGGGCCTAGAGGAGCTGGGGCTCCTTGCGCTCAGTCCTGTTTGAGTGTGAGCTGGCACTGGGTGCTCTGTCCCGACATGTCCTTGGCTGGGCAGTGTTGAGCCTGAGCGAACCCACGGGCTGGGAAGCAGGGTGACCACTCATGAGGGCGCCATGTCTAGGGCCATGAGTGGAGCTCCAGGATGGCACCCACTCTTTTGTCAAGCTTCAGTCATGTTCCAAGTTCTGTTTACTAAAAATACCATTTTTTCTTAAGAAATTTTAGTGGCTCCCCATTGCCTGAATGACACCGGAGCCGGACGACATGACATTTAAAGGCTTTTATGGTCTGTCTGCAGCTCCTGGTTCTACATCGTTGCCTACCCTTTCTGCCTACAACTTGAGCCAGTGTATTGGCCAACGCTCCCAGATAGACTCTCTGTGGTTGTGCTTTTTCAGACCATCCTCATTTCTATCCCCCTGTCTGAACTCTACCGCCCAATCAGGTCTTGCTTGAGTCCTCCACCCCATAGAGGAACTCCATGGTCATCGAGTCCTTGATGAGGATCCTTTTGGGATCTCCCGGAGCACTGGCCAGCTGTGGACACCTGCTGCTACATGTGGTCATTTGCATCCCTGTGTGGGCCGGGCTCCTTTCCCCATCTGGATCCTGTGCTCCAGGGTAGAGGAGCCAGGTTTCCTGCAACACTCCCCGCAGAGATCTGCATGGAGGGCAGAGTCCCAAAAGGCACACAGACAAGGGCTGCCGTCATCCCACGGTGGGCCAGGTGCACACTGGCAGCAATCCCATCTGAGTGGCCTCAGGGACCAAGGCTCCCTTCACCTGACCTGGGGACATTCCAAGGCAGGAACTGTGACTGGCAACATGAGCTGTGGTTGGACGCCACGAGAGCAGCTATTGCACTGCCAGGTGCATCTCAGCAAGCCTGAGAATTGCCGTCCCTCAGACCACAAAGGGTCTAAGGGATTATCTAACTTCAGCTCTCATTTTATAGGCAAGTAGACTAAGTTCCAGAAGGATATGATTTCCCCAAAGTCACGTTGCTAATTAGCAGAAGAGTCTAGACCAGAATCCAGGTCCCCCGACCCCTGGCAGATGGTTCCTTCTATAGCCATGCCTCCTTTGATTGATAATCGGTTTCAATCCAGTTATGCCCAATTAGGAGTTTTTCAAAATGGATTCTTCAAGTTTTTCATAGGTATGACATGAGGACAGGGTTCTGTGGTCAGATAAATTGGAAAAATGATGAACCAAAAATTAAATTGATTTATTGATTCAGAACATCTCAGAGCTTTTAGTATGTTAATCCGGGAGGGCAGTATTGTGTGTAGCATTTCCCAAATTTAATTGATCGTGGAATGTTTTCTCATCTGTCTCTCCAACAAAATGTCTTGAGACATAAATGCACAGGGGCAGAGACATAACCAGGGAGATGGAGCCAGTTGACATTTTCAATGAACAAAGGCTCATCATTTCCCTGTTGAATGCCCGGCATCCTCAAGGCTGGTGACACACACCCGCCACGACCAGGAAGTGTGTGGGCTTGTCTGCTCGGCCAACTCCAGGGGAGTTTTCGCTCCCTGAGAATGCGTACGAGGGCTGTTTTCGGTTCTGTGAAATTTCTGATGAAAATCTAATTCTAAAAAGTTAATATTTAAGTCTCAGAAAGCATCCATTTCTAATTACCTCTAATGGGCCACAGCCAAAGAGCTGTTGAACACATGGGTGTGTGTCTCACCAGTTAGAGACAGGCCCCTTCTAAGACTGCTGACAGGTCCCTCCAGAGCCATTGGAGACAGAATGACACGAAGGGGACCTCAGTTGTGCAACAGACCCATCAGAGGAACTCCCTGGTTGGCTATGGCTCAAGTCATCTTAAGAAAAGGCATTATCATTACGGCATCTTACCACATATTTCCAATTGAGTTATCACAAGGGTATTAGAGGAAAAAAAAATTGTAGGAGTTGGCAGTAACTCAGTAAATAAAATCACCACTTTAATTGCTCCAGTGTAACAGGTCGATCATTATCAAGAAAGGTTTTGATATATTTTTTAATTAAATGGTGACTCTGTTGATCGATTGCGCTGATAATCAAGCCATCCCCTCCTGTCTCCCCACCTTCCAAAACAGTTTGCTTCCTGAACAGGACCGCGGTGGTGGCGCAAGGGCGCGGACCTCTCTAACCAGCCGTGTAGCCCTGGGCGAGTGACCTCCCCTCTCCGAACCCCAGATTTCGGCCTGCAAGGAGAGGGGAAGGAGCAGGTGTTTCCCGGAGCCCCGCTCCCGCCCACCCGAGGACACCGCGACAGGAGTGCATCATATGGTTTACCTGGACCATACGCTTACGGCGGCAGGAACTTGTCCTTCCATCTGTCGCTCATTTCCAAGAGACCTACAGGTGTGGGTGCGGGTCGTGGGAGAGCAGATGTGCTTCCAGAGGCTGCCCGCCCTCTCCCCGCCCCCTTCCCTGGGCCTGAGTCCTGGTTTACAAAGCAGGATGCTGGTCCCCAACTGAGCCGTGACCCCCTTGTCTCTCTCCTCCTCCCGGGTGGGGTCACCCGATGCCAGGAGCCCACCTGCGGGAGTCGAGAGCCCCCGCCGCCCTCCTCAGCCTCGCTCCACGGGAGCCCTTCGAAGGCTGCACGGCGGCCGAGCTTGCAGGTGCCACAACAGCCTCCTGGGCTCCAGCCTGGCTCCACGGCTGACCAGTCGCTAGGTCCCTCTCACAGGTGGGCAGGTTAGGGCACGAGAGGTTAACAGCGGTAGATCCCTGCAGGGTGTCGCGAGGACAAGAGGCTGCAAGTGTCCCCGGCAGGACTTGGTGGGTGATAGGCGCACGTTACTGCCTTTATTCCCCTCACTACGACTCCCATAAGACCACCTGTTCAGACCAGCGAGGTCATGAAATGGCACCCAGCGACCTTGGGGCAGTCCCGAGACTACCACGCTCTCGTCCCCCGCGGGGACCCACCTTCCAAAGCCCAGGCCCAGATGCACGGGCTTCCCCTCTGCCCCCCGGCCCACATTCCCCCACCCCGCCCATTTCCAGGGAGAACGGACATCCCCTTCCTCTTGCCGGTCTTGCTTCTTAAGGATGCTGGGAGTGGGACTTCCAGGGAGAGCAAAGTTCTCGGTGAAAAGTAGAAGTACACGCTGGTAGCTTCCTCGGCCGCCTCTTGATTCCTCGGGTGAGCCCCGGAGGGCAGCTGGTGGCACGCCCCTAAGTACCCCTAAGGTACCTTAGTACCAGGTACTAAGTTTCTGGCTCACGACCGTGTCCGTGGGAGAGTCCCCGGGGTGCCGCGCCCAGGCCTGGCCGTCGGGGCCGTGCTCTAGCCCTACCTCGCGTCTCCCGGGGCCGGCTCCTCCCCTGCTTATGTCCCTTCCCCGGGAGGGCCCCCGCGATGATGACCGGCCCGGGTGGGGACACAAAGGGTTTCTTGCCTTGACCCGAGCAGCTCTGAAGGGCCCTCCCAGCCCCGGCGCCCCGGGGGGACCAGCGGAGGCCTCCTTCGGGAAGCTCATGTGGTCCCCCTGGTGCACAGGGCGCCTCTCCCCCAGGGAACCCTCTGCCCGCGACTCCCTACGTGAGCTGGTTGCGGGGAACCGGCCGAGCAGGGGCTCAGCTGCAAACTTTCTCCCCCCTGCCTTCCAGAGCGCCCGTCGGAGGCCCAGGGCCCTGGGGCTGCCGAGCGGTTGAGGAGCAAGGGGATCACGAGGGGAGGGCCTGAGCCGAGGACCCGGCCCAGGAGGCACCTTGGGGTGGGCTGAGCTGTGCCCTGAGGCCTCCCCAGAGCCGGGACCAGGACCATCAAGACCTTTCCTGCACCTCCCCGGGCCTTGGGCCTCCTGCCAACACCTGTCGGGGGCCCCGTGCACCTGTCGCTTCCTTGGCTGTCATTTCCCCGCCCCATGTAGGGTTACAACGTAACCCCGCTCGGGCTCCACATCCTGGGGATGTGAGGAGCGTTTTGATGGTCCCCCTGGGCCACTGGGGAGGGGGCCAAATGTAGACCCAGCCCCAGAAGAAGTGGAAGGGGAGGGAAGGAATGAGGCTGTCCTGGTGCGCGAAGGGGACACAGGAGGACCATTCCCTGGCTGCCGGAGGCCTTCACCATGGGGGAGCCCCCCACCTACATGCATCCATGTTGTGAGGGGCCTCCGGGACCCCAGAGGAGCTTAAAAAAAAAACAAAACTGAAGAGTAAAGTAATGATAATTCTAAGGGGGAAGCGGAACTGCAGAACTATGGCCTCAGACAAGCACCGAGGCTGGGGGGAGGGGCACAGGTGTCAGGGGCAGCTCCACCCAGGGGAGCCTCCTGCCTTCTTTCCCCGCCACCGGCTTCTTCCTCCAAGCGGCCAGGTGAAGTGAAAAGAAAGGAATGGGGCCAGATCCCCCCAAATTAGGGGCTTTGCCTTTGGCCCTTCCCACCTTTGGGACGTTTAGCAGCATCTCTGACCTCAGCCCACTCGACGTCAGTAGCAGCTCTCCTGCAGCTGTGACAAGCACCAAGGTCCCCAGGTGTCTGGTCGGGGGTGGGGGCGGAATCCTAGCCCCCCGCCCCCAGAGACCCGCAGCCTCGCTGCGTGGGAACCGGGGCAGGCTCCTCTGTATTTCCCAGATAGGTGATCATTTACAAGCAGGTGTCCTCGCCTCTGCCCACCTTTCCTGCGGTGCTATTTATTACCGGCTGATTGGCATGTCCTCCCGAGTCACCTGTTGAAGGCTTAACCCTCAGGAACGCAGAATGTGACTGCATTTGGGTCTTTAAAGAGGTGACGAAGGGGCACCTGGGTGGCTCAGTCCGTTAAGGGTCTGCCTTCGGCTCAGGTCCTGATCCTGGAGTCCTGGGATGGAGTCCCGCTGAGCAGGGAACCTGCTTGTCCCTCTGCCCCTCACCTCGCTCATGCGTCCCCCTCTCTTTCTCAAATAAATAAATAAAATCGTTTTAAAAACGTACAGAGGTGATAAGGTTAAATGAGGCTGTTAGGAGGGGCCGTCACCCAGGCGAGTGGCATCCCTGTAGGGGGCAGAGGCTGGGCACAGACTCATGCACACACAGAGGGAAGAGCGTGGGAGGACACGGGGAGAAGGGGGTTGCCCTAAAGCCAAGGACGGCAGGGGGGTGCCTCAGAGGTACCAGCCCTGCCGGTGCTTCAGCCGGAGCCGGCAAGCACCCTCTTCCCCGGGGCCCGGCAGGATGGAATTCCCATTCTGGTGGGAGCCAGACAACCGTCCCCAAGGCATCGAGCCATTCGTGGGGTGGGGGTCACCAATGTCCCAGAGACTCCTCCCAACCCCCCAACAGCCTCTTAATACTCGCCAAAAGCCATTAGCAAAGCCAAGAGGAGATTTTCAAGGAAGAAATTGTGGGCTTCTTTCTTGGGGTTCAGTGTAAAAGGAGGTGATACCTGCTTTGAACACAGCATTCTCTTTGTCTGGAATCATCTCCTAATTCAGTGTTTTTTTTTTTTTTTTTTTTAATTTTTATTTTTGTCACAATCTGGATACTATTAACCACTCCCTCATGCTCCCTAAAGATAAAAGGACGAAATTAAAACACCGTATTAAAATGTTTAATCCGCCTGCCCGACTTCTGTCTTAACAACCACGACCAAGGCTTCTCCCTCTCCTCTGTCCTTAACTTTGACTTTGGTTTCTGTTTGTTTCCATTTCCCGAGCTTCCTGGGGGCCTAACGCGGGTCTGTAAATCCAGATCGAGTACATCATCCGTCTTTGGCACAAGTACCGTGCCTTGTTGGGTTGTTTCAGGGACCGCGCCACCAGCTTCAGGTGCCTGGCTGCCCCCTGGTCTCAGGATTGAGGACAGGTAGCCGCACCGTGGGACTCAAATGCATGCACCGTAAAAATATGCACAGCAGTGCTTTATTGAGGATGAGAGATTCTGTTGTAAAGGGTCAGGGGATGGGGGGGAAAGGAACAAACCCCCATTTGGCCACTTGGTGAAGAGCGGTGGCCTGAGATAACCAGGTCTCTTCCAGATATATGCCCACAGAGATGGCCCTGGTCGCTTCCTAGCTGCCCCTCCCGCCTCGATCTTGCTTTGTTTGTAGGATCAACGGAAGCCAGTGAGGACACTCCTCTCAACAGAGACACACCTCGCTGCCCCTGAGAAAGGCAGAGATGTCCCCAAACCACCGCTGCTCTTACCCATCATCCACCACGGTCTTTGTCAAGGGACTTCTGAAAAATCCTACAGAATAAAAAAAAAAAAAAAATCTCTCAAATTTCACCCCACTCAGAATTCCTGGCAACGTGATATTTTTGTATATGGGACGTATTTCAGGTTTTGTGGCTTGGGCTTTAAAAAAGAATAGGCTAACAGTAATAGGCACATGGACTATCTTTAGGATTTATGGTGTATGAGAAAAAACAGAAAGTACCGTAGATTTGTATAATTTTTTTTTTCTAGAAAAGATGTATTGTGCTGGTACTAGCAGTAAGATGAAGAAAAACCATGAAATCCTTCATGGTTTTATATGAAAATTGTCAAACTGCTAGGATATCCTCATCGCCCATGAGCCAGACTCAAATACAGTATATTTATACTCAAATTTTTCAGTTTCTTTGGACAGTAGCTTTAGCCTTGTGCAGTTGTAAAGTCCCACAAAAGAGTATTTACTTTATCTTGTCAGAAAATGTAGTCATAAAAGAATCATAAACGCCCTGTGTTTATCGGGTTGTCTCTGCATACTGGTTGTCACTGGAGACAGTTTCCTTTTTTTTCCTCTCTCTCTCTCTCTTTCCCTCTGGAGAAAATAAAATATCTCATTGCTCTCTTCAACAAAAATATAAGGATCCTGAGATATCAGAGAGAGCCTGTCTTCCCATTAGTACTATGTTAGTGATAAACAATGTTTTATGCCCCATAATTAAGGTACAGGTAATGAGCAATTATGTAGATCATGAATTAATTATATTTAAAACAGAGGCCATTACAATCAATATTCACCACATTTCAACTGCATTCTGGAATTAATAAATCTAATTAAAACTTTCAATTGGCAGTGATCTGTTTATACCACCTTTCCGAAGAATCACAATTAGCAGCTGTCTATGAATAACTACATGTTCTGTAGATACACACACACCATGGATTTAGGGGTGTGGGGCTGTCATCTTCGCTTAGGTGGATTGATGCAGATAAGCCTGTGCTGGAGTGATTTCTCACTGTCATCACAAGCTGACCACCCCGGGGGACAGTTGAGACATCTACCTGGTGGGCACCAGGGCCTGGTCCTTCTGGTTTTAAGTCTCAGAGCAATTGCCGCCATGTGAGGTTGATGGTTGGTTGGTATCTGTATCGGTATCCCTCGGAGCACCTGCTTTTTGAAAGACCACCCTTCCCCTCCCTCCACCTACCCCCGTCATCAAAACAGGGCTGGCCTCCTCTCTCCACCAGGGTGGACTCAGGTCAGTCTTGACCTATGAAAACACCGTGCTTCATTGGCCAAAGCAATTGGCTCGGGGATGGTCCCATGACCCTATCAGGGCCTGAGAGTCACAACTTGGCTGTGATTTTGAGAATGAAGTTTTCTTGGTTTCCAGTGGACTCAAACCCAGTGAGAAGGAGGTCTGGAGTTTAGGGCAACGACCTTACCAGCTATGCCTTAAGCCATCTAACTCTGGAGTTTCTACTTGTACAATCCAGTAAGAATATTCTCTCTCTCTCTCTCTCTCTCTCTCTCTCTTTTTTTTTTTTTTTTTCCTGTAAGCCTCTCTGGGAAGGATCTTTGATCACTTGCAAAGTATCTGATAAAGCAATTCCCACGCTCGGCTGACTCGTTACTACAATCGAGCTATTTTACTAAGTCGCCCTTAAAGAAATACAAATCCTGCCCGGAATAAGGGTCTTGGGGTGAGAGAGGGTTGGCAACGGGGCAGTGAAGACTGGTATCACTTTAAACCCGAGTGTCTGTGAGTGGATATCTGCTTGTTATTAAGTATTCCAAATACATTTTCAGTTCATGGCAGGTACACCTCTGACAATATTGACATTATATAAAACCTGGGCTGTGATCTGGAGGCTTCTCCTTCTTCACATACTTCTGATGACAAAGGATAACATGACTTGGAACAAAGAACAGTAGTTGTTAGACTCCTTTGAAAATAAGTGCCTCTTTTTAATTGATTTCATGGGTGAGAAGAATGTCATCCAAAAACACTAAGGTTTATCTTTAGTCAATGGTATAGGGAGCATCTAATGCAAACTGAGCTCTCTCATTAGACCTATTTTTGGTACAGCAGCTTTCTATTTACAAAACACTTTTATATCCATTATCTTGTTTGATCCTTACAGGAGGAGCCATGGCCCTCACCCATTAAACCGTCCATCAGTCCACTGAGCAGGTATTTGCTGCGGGGACTAGTAGGTAGCAGGGCTGAGGCCAAGGGGAGACACGGAGTTGTGTTGAGATCCAAGAGACGCGGATCCCCTCGTCTACTATTTAGAACCCTGTGCTTCAAGAGAACAGGCAATGGCTATTAGATTCCAGTCCCAGACTCTTCACTCCATTTGAGAAGAAAATAAAAGGTGTACCCCCATTACGATCCATCCAACGAATGCATCCACTTCTGCCCTCTCTAATATCCAAAAATACTTACACTTAGACGGGAGTGATTTTATCTTGAAGCTGACACAGCTGGCTCCTCAGGACCTCTTAGTGCACACGTTCCTTTCAAAGCCTTGAGGTGGGCCTTGGGAATGTGACCGTGGGGTCACATACTTTTGAAGATGTTAAATGTTTTAAGAGAGAACAGTGTCTCTTTCCACTTTAAGTTTCCCTCCACCATAAGTCCTCTGGTGTAGGTTAGAGTTAGTGCAGTCAGGGGCATTTTGGGATCTGGCTAAGACAAGGTTGAGTGGGGACGCATTCATTTTGGGTTTCGAGGAATGTAGTAATGTGCATATGGTACTTCTGTGTGTGGTTGTATGCTTGCTACCCTGAGGGCTTCAGGAATCTTCCTGAAGATTGAGGAAGACTCTTCCTGCCCTCTATTCCAATCTACCCCAAGCAAGCCATGGAGCTGCAGGGTCAAAATTTCTATTGAGATGTGCATGTGTCCAATGGTACCTACACAAGAAATATATGGAGTAGAGGATTAACAGGGTTGGAGGTATATGGAGCCAGAGTATTGTCTGTGGAAATTATTCCAATCATCAGATATATACAATTATTCATCATCAGTTTTTATTGATGCCTCATCAGAATGGAAGTTCTCACCTAACAGGAATGTACTTAACATAAAATACACTGTTTAAACACACCAAACTATTCTTTTCCTTTTTGATGGGGAATAAGAAAAACACAATGTATGAGAATTCATGTATTTGTAAAGCACAGATCGATAGCATTACATCACTCAGCAAATTCATCTGAATATGAACGGGCATTCTTTATACATGCTAGAGGAAAGATTTTTCTATTCCCACTACGGAAGATGATCAGAAAAAATGTAGACAAAAATGGTAGGAAGAAGTATACTATAGAATTGTGTTAGAATGTTAATTAATTTTTTTTAAAAAAAAGACTAATAACATATGCTATTTTCTGAGATACTTGTGATATTTGCCAGCTTTTTCAATTTTTGGGGGTGATTTATTTTCTCCCTCCAAATAAATACTAATCCAAATTTTATATGCATAACGTATTCTTAAAGAGGGCCTCCAAAATTTTATAAGCTTGTGTAAAATCTGGACCTGCGCCTAGTTAGAACTCCACTCCCCACATTGAATTCCAGGGTAAGCCCCCAGGGCTGCATTGGATGCTATGGAAATGTAAAAGACAAAGGGGGGAAGGGATAGGAGGATAGAAGAACACAACGACGTACAGCTTATAAAGCTTTATTGTAATTGAGAAGATATGACGTATGGTTAAAAAAAAATCAGGTACAGATAGACTGGAAAAGTAGTAAGTGGGACTAAATGGAAGTAGCTAAATAAAGGGATTAATGAGAAATGTCTATGTGTCATGTCTCTCTCTATCTGTATAACAGGTTAGCCATACATTGGAAGATCATTACAGGTGGTGGATGGTCCACGTGTTGGGTGATCTGCGCTTCCCCCATCCCTTTTCTGGAAGCACCTTGTCCTCTCAATCTGTAGGACTATGTTGAGAAACAGATTCCCTAGCCCTCCTCCCTCCAACCCCCAGTCCTAGCTGAATGGCCCGGCAGTGGGAACGTGACCCAATCTGGACCTATCAGCTCTTTTCCTAGAAATTTGGAATTGGGCCTGAGAGATCCCAGTCTCATTTTGATGGGTGTCTTGTGCAAAGAAAATGAAAATTCAGGGGCTGTGGGAGGTCACTTTCTTCCACGTGACTTGAGGAGCAAAGAAATTCAGCACGCTTTTCAGCAAAAGGAAAGGAACCCAATAAGGAAATGCAGAGATGCTTCTGAGAACATCTTGTCCCTGGTTCCCACCATTCTTTTCTTTTTCTTCCTTTTATCTATAATTCACATATCATAAAATATACCATCTTAAAGAGTACAGTTCAGTTGCTTTTTGTTTGTTGTTTAATAATTGCTACTAATTTTAGAACGTTTCCATCATCCCAAAAGAAAACCCATACTTAGCAGCCACTCTCCATTTTCCTCTTCTCCGCACCTCGGGAAACCCCTATGTACTTAGTGTCTCTATGGATTTGCCAACTCTGGACATTTCATATCAATGGAAACATATAATGTCCAACCTCTGGTGACTGGCTTCTCTCACTTATCATACCGTTTTCAAGGTCCAACTGTGGCATAGCCTGTGTCAGTCTTTCATTCCTTTGTGTGGGTATAATGTCCCCTGTTGACCCATTCATTCCATCCTTCCCCTTTGTCTTCAGGTGCAACTGATGCACCCTTCTCATTCTATATAAGATCTCCTTTTTTTATTTTTGTATTTAGGTCCCCAAGAATCAGCTTTGCTTTCCTCCATTAGCCCTAACTAATATAGGATGTAACAATTCCTGAAGGAAGTGGGGCCTTGAGCAGAGCCAGAAAAGAGAGTGAAAATTTAATAACAGGAGAAGATGTGGCACATGATGGAGAGGGAAGCCTTCTGGAACAGTAGGGATGACAAAGACTAGCAAAGATGTGGCACATCCCCAAGCGATGGCAGAGAGCAGCTGGGCTGGAATATGGGAAGTTTACAATTAGGGCATAAATAAGGACAGATAGGAAAGTGCCTGGATAAGGGATTATTGGACAGGCTGAACATATAGGCTAGTGCTTAATTAAGGGATTGTTAGGCTGAGGATGCAAAAGTCACCTTTTCTAAAGAACAAGATAAAGAAGATGTGGTGCATAGATACTCAATGGAATATTACTCAGCCGTACAAAAGAATGAGCTCTTGCCATTTGCAACAACACGGAGGGACCCAGAGGGTATTATGCTAAACGAAATAAGTCAGACAGAAAAAGACAAATACTGTATGATTTCACTTATATGTGGACTCTAAAAACAAACAAACAAACGAAAGCAGAAACAAACCCATAAATACAGAAAACATACTGATGGTTACTGGGGGGGACGTGGGGAAAATGGATGGAAGGGACAGGGAGGTCCAGGTTTCCAAGGATGGAATGATAAGTCACTATGAAAGGCGCAGCGTAGGGAACACGGTTGACAATATCAAAATAGCGATGTGTGATGACAGATGGGATGACCTACAGAGATGCTGAAGCGCTACGTCGTGCACCTGCAATGAAGGTAGCAGCGTGTGCCAACTGTACTTTTATTTAAACAACAACAATAACAACAACAAGTCACCTTCTTTGTATCCCGGCCTATCTAGAGGCCACATTCCTGCGCACTACAAAACACAAAATTGACATTGCAGATACCTGCCTTCTGAGTTCTGCACCCCCGTGCACAGGCGGGGCCATAAAACCTTGACCTGATCTAGCCAATTGCTCCCCAAAGCCAGAGAGTGGGAAAACCCGGGACAGCCTATAGGCCACATGACTAGGAGCTACCTACTGGGGCTTCCTCCCCCTTGAGCTGGGGCCACGAGTGGCATCTTCCCAATTTACCTACAGCTCTTTGGAGAAAGAATCCTGAATAGTGTGGCTAAGCCCTCTCTGCACACAAACAGCTGACTTTCAACAGCCGCTCAATCTCTGTACCTGGTCCTATGGTTTTTGTTGGATTGTTTTGGCTCGAACGGGTCTCATTGTTGGTGGCTGGATCAAAGGAGATGTCGAGCTGTCCGTAAAAAGACTGCGCAGAATCCGCTGTATTCCTCCCGTGTACAATCTCCTTCAGCCACTAAGCACAAATAGCCATTGAATGCGTAGGAGCAAGAGGTGGGATTGTGATTCACTAAGGGAAATAAAGAAAAAAAAAATCAACTCTGCATTTACTGACCGAAAGGACAGATCTCTCCATGTAGTGGCTATATTCTTTTTTTAACATTTTCTTTTCTTTTCTTTCTTTTATGATAGTCACAGAGAGAAAGAGAGAGAGAGAGAGAGAGAGAGAGGCAGAGACATAGGCAGAGGGAGAAGCAGGCTCCATGCACCGGGAGCCCGACGTGGGATTCGATCCCGGTCTCCAGGATCGCGCCCTGGGCCAAAGGTAGGCGCCAAACCACTGCGCCACCCAGGGATCCCCTAGTGGCTATATTCTAACGCGGAATGATAACCTGCGGAAAATGAGTAACGGGCCCCCCTTATACCCCCCTCCCCTTCTGGTTTCACCAGCTGAGGGGCACCAGCCTTGCAGATTCACGCGTGTACCCAGCTGCCTTTCGGGCTTGGCTGATGTGCGCGATCTTGGTCTCTAGAAGGTGTCTCGGTAAGTGGAGGGTCCTGCTGCTTCTACCTCCAGCCTGGCACTGTGATTTCATGCTTTGCCTTATGTTTAAATGAAAAAAGAGCAGGCCAGGAAAAACCCAAAGTAATTGAGCGGATTCGCACCACGACGTGCGGCGTTGCCCACAGCTACGCCTTGCAATCCCCCCATTCATATTTTAGGCTCTGACACGGGAGTTTGCAGTATTTTACAGTTCTGTGTTCCATGTCAGCGGCTCACCGTACAGCTGAATATCAGTCCTGTTTAAATCTGCGGGAAAATAGCTGCAGGTGACATAACCTTTCGTGTCGTACCACTGTGTACATACACAAATAATTGGGGCTCTTGACCCTGTCTGGGCCCATACAACTGTAAGTACAAACTTGACATTTTGATACTGCTTGCTAGCCTTTCTCGTTGTTATTTTCTGTTTCAATAATCCATTGCAGGTAGAAAAATGAAAGAAGGAAGCATGAATGATTAATGCTGTCAAGCTAAAATAATGTATTTAGAAAAATCTATAAATCTGTTATTTGTGGCATTTTAAAAGTGAACACGACACTCCTCCGTGCCGCCGCCTATTTCCCGGCAGATGAATGGGAGTCCTCTGCAGCCCCGGGAGGCCAGCCCGGCCTTTGGAGTCTGCGCTGAGTTGGGCTGCGGTCGTCCCGGGACAGGCACAGCAGGAAACGTGGGTCCCCTCACCCCCCCACCCCCCCACCCCCGTTGCCAAGGTCAGGAGCAGAGACCCTCAGGGGTCTCCGCCGCGTGCTGGCCACTTGCTGCGCGCCCTGAGGTGAGCCTGGGCCCTGCCTTCCCAGGTTCCCGGTCTGCACCCCCCGCCCCCGGGGCTGCAGCCCACAGGCCCAGGCAGCCAGCTGGCTCTTGCTCCAACCTGATCTCTGTTGGATTTGGTTCAAGCTCGTGCAGAAAGTTGATCAAAAAAGTCAGACTCCTCGGAGGCTCTGCACGGCTCCCGGCAGTAAGCTGAATGCTGGTCCCAGAACACGCTCCCCTGTCTCCATGGGCCTCGGGCTGGCCTCTTCCAGGCTCCAGGGCCCTCACCCAGGAGCCCCCAGTATGCAGACGCACAGCTGCCCCCGCGGCCCGCCCACGGCGCACCTCTCAGGTGCAGACAACTCCAGTGTGGCCGGAAGGGCTGTGGTGGAGAGAGCACAGGGCGATGACCTGAAACCAAAGCTGCCAAAGACACACTTGCGGGGCCCGGGTGGACAGCATCAAGGCGTTTGTTAGATTTGGAGAACAGCTCACATTTCTGCAGACAATAAAAATCAGCCATTAATGCCAATGGTGTGGTTGTTTGCAAACTCAGAACGGGTTGGCACCTGGTCAGAGTGGCCACAGGACCTTGGCAAGTGACACTGGGGATGGTGTGGGCCCTGGCTGCGGGCGTGGGGGCAGGGGACTCCAGTGTTCCTAGGGGACACAGGCTGCCGGGGGAGGCCGGACACCCCAGGACAGTGTGGGCACCCTGGGAACGAGCGACACACTCAGGCAGAGGCCACGCGGGTCACAGGCTGACGACCAAACTCCTTGTCTCCTGCAGCCTTGGGAGGTGGGGAGGCGGCCCACCTGTTCCCTTGTGCAGATTCTACTGTCAGCTTCTGTCCAATGGCTGGAAGTTTGATCTGAAGGCAATCAGGTGCAGGGGACTGTGGGCCGCTCCAGGATGGCGGGCGGCATAGACACCTCAGCTGGCGGGAGGCATCGGGCACTGGCCACACACTGTGAGGGAGGGCCCCGCAGATCCTGGAAGCCACTCGCTGGGCTCCTCGCACAACGGCCTGATGTCTCACCCATCAGCCGTGGGCGCTTGGGAGGGACACCCTGAGAATGAGACAAGTGGGGCCCTACACCCTCTCTTCCAGTAGCTCCAACATAATTCTCATTTCCTTGTATGGCTGCACCACCTGGGCTCCTTGAGGACACGGCCTTACCGCCCAGCACCGTGGCCGGCGGACAACAGGGACTCAGTAAGCGAGGCCGCTGGCGCCTTACCTGGGTCACGAGGGCGGATTTCACCGGTGAGCAGCCCTCTGGTTACCCGAGGGACAGGGCCTGACCCGGTCCCGCCCTGAAACTGCTCTGCCCCAATCGACTGCTCCACCGGGTACACGTATCTGGCCAGCAGAGGAGAAACGGATTCTAATCCAGTTTGCATTCCTGCACCAGCCGAGCCCGCAGATGCCTGACCTGCCTGAGGATGCTTGCTTCACTCAGGTGCTGGGCTTCCATAATTTAAAATTAACTCAACTCTCTCAGCATAAAAAAGTAATGGCTCTGTCAGAACCCGAGTGCAGAATGTCTAATTTAGGGTTTTACATGCTAATTCTGAATAAATGGAGGTGTCACGAGAAGGAAGGGTTCTCTTTTTAAGTGCATAAAGGCAGACCATGAATTAGTGGAGACCATTAAAGGGATGTCTTCAGTGTCTCGGGCTTCATGAGAGCCGGACCAGAGCAGCGCTGAAAGCCCGTCCCCCTGGGGACCCCAGGGCCCAACGATCAGAGTCCCCGTCGAAAACACAGCCCGTGTTTGCCTCCTGGAAGCCTGTGACCCTGGGGTTCAGATTCCCCTCCTGGGTGCGGCCTGGACACTGAGGAGCGCCTTCCCCGATCACGTGCATTCTCACGACCAAGCGTCGAAAACAGCCGGCTGGGCCCCAAAGACACCGGGCCGGGAGCGCTCACGACAAGGGCAGGATCTGGCTCTTCCTTCCTCGGTGGGGTCTCCTTTCCAGAGAGAAATGTCAGCGGGTGGGGCTCGGGACCCCCCGACACTGGTGCGCGACTTTGGTGAGTATTCGGGGGGCCCCGGGGTGAGCTTGGGGAAGGGCTCCCACCATGGGCCCCCTCGGCCCTACGCCTGCCGGGGCTCCCGGGTCCGGGGCTGGGGCTGTCCCAGGCCGTCAGATTCCTGCAGGGGCTGCACACACAGTGGTGGTTTCTCGCCCGCTCGCCTCACCTCCACCACTTTGCCCGGGCTTGGTTTGGGACGGACGGACTTGGAAGTAAGTCCGGCGCAGTCGTTGGCTTCCCTGTGGGAAGTTGGCTTCCCACGGCCTCACTCGCACCTTGGCTCATTTGCCCTGATCCCACTCCTCGGGGCTTGGTCCCTCTGCCTGAGACCCCAGGGCCCGGCCCAGACTGGCTGCTGGTGGTGGTTTTCCGTCCAAGCGCCACGGAGACCTCAGGCACGGCCGGGCCCTCGGAGGAGGCCTGTCTGCCTCATGCTTCGAGGACGCCAAGCTGGGATGTCTACACTGAGGGAAGGAAACACGTGAACTGATCTCCCCGCCCTAGCAAACCTCCACGGGCTTCCGGAGGTCCCCACTCGGGGGGGATCACGTGCAGAGGCTCCAACACAGGGGCGGCTCACCACCTGCAGCCAGGTGGGTGGCTGGGACTCACCCGGCTCCCAGGACCGGCTGTACTCGGGCTTCTTTACCTCCTGCTGACCCCAGCACGGCCCTGTCCTGTCCCGACGCGGGTGGGTCACGATGTCCCGAAGCCCGCGGTCACGATGCCTGGGGAGCGAGCCATCCCGGCTACTTGACCCCCAAGCAGGCGCTGGCTCGTGTTGGTCATGAGACCTTGACAAGGTCATGAGACCATGGTAGGCTCAGAGGGGACGGAGCAGGGAAGCTGGGGAGGGGCCCGGGGGACAGGGCACAAATCACAGGGCCTGTAGAGGTGGGGGCGGCCCTCTGCCCCCCACTGTTGCGGGGACGGTGGGTGTTCGATGAAGCCCTACAAGCTGCTCGGCCCGCCTCGTGTCTCAGGCGCTGTTCTCGGCTCTGCGGTGGACGCAGAAAGCGAGGACGCGGGTGAGCCCCAGGGTTCTGGCCATTTCTGTGTATTTGCTTTAAAATGCAAAGGTGGGATTGGTGTTCCGAGCCCTTCCACTCCGGGGTGGACTCGGAGATGCTTCCGACTGACCTCTCAGGTGAGACCAGGTCAGCTTGTTTCGCACCTCTTTCCTCTAGAGTAGCAATAAATAGGAAGGGCGATGAGCGGAGGGCTCCGGGAAGCTGGCCTCGCTTTACCCGGTCACTCCTTGGGATCTTGGTGCTGGCATTTGCCTCGGGCCACTCACCTCGGGGCTCCTTGAGGACTCATCTGCATTCTCCTCCACGCTGTCAGTGCCCCACGGGCTGGGGGTCCCCACGTCTTGGGTTCTCCAAAGGCTGGGGCTCCCGGTGGCCGGAGACCCTGCGTGGTCCCTCCCTGCAGCCTACTCCAAGGCGATGGAGGGTCGGGCATGGACGTTGCCATCGCTGGGGACAAGCCGGCCCCTGGCACACGGTGGCCTGTTGGCAGGGAGTTAGCAGGCCGCACCACCCCGGGGCACACCTCGTAAGGCTGGCCCCGGGCCCAGGCTGTGGGGACAGCCCCGCCTATTGTCATCCGAAGGTCTCCATCTCCTGATGCTTTGCCAGGATGACGGCGGCTCTCAGCTGTGTTGGAGGTAGTTAATGGAACCCCCCTCCCCAGTCCTGCCCGGTGGCCGGCGCAGGCTTAGCTCCGGAAGGTGGGTGTCCTCTGAGCTTCCGACGGAGTCAATGGACGGAGGAGAATCATCCGTCTGGGGGTCAGACACTATCAGTACCTCTTGAGTGCAGCAACCTTAGAGGTGCTGGCACCCTGGGGACTCACAGATACCCCCAAGGGAGATGCCAGGGGGGAATGGGATCCCAACATGAGCTGAGGTGGGCTTGGGAATAAGGCGGGGGGAGGATTACAATATGAATACAGATACGGCCTCCATGCAACTTCTAGGCTGACCACGTGGGGCATGAGGAATTCCCAAATCACGGCCCCGTCCACCGCTCCCATCAGGCCAGAACCCTTGTCCAACCCTGACGTTGGCTTTAACAACTTCAGGGTGCCCGGCCCCACCCAAGGTCAAGACAAGGACTCCCTAAAGCCACACATTGCAGGCCCCCACTGCCCCGGGCGCCCACCACCTGCCCTCCCACAACCATGCCACACGTGCATGCGCCCCCCTAACACCTCCACCAGCCCGAGGCCTGATCCCCCAGCGGGTCCCCGCACACTCACTCACCTCATGGCTCCTCCGCCCGAAGAGAGGGCCACCCACTCCTGTGGCCGCCCCCCTCCATCCATCCATCCATCCCCTGCACCTGTTTTGCCGGCGTGTGCGGGAAGAGTGGAGTTATGTGTGTTACTTTTTGGGATCAATGCAGCAAGTTCCAAATGATGTATGCGGTAAAAAAAAAAAAAAAATCTCTGCCCTGCGCACAGAGAATACAAGCCATTATGTGCTGAGAGCGCTGCACTCGGCTGCCTATTTGTTGTTTGTTGACTGCTGTCAAATATAATAAAATGAAATAAATCTCTGCGAACAGAAAAATTAAGGCACCTAAATGTGCTATTGTTTTTTATTTTGTCCTGGACTCATAAAATGGTACTTTTCTTCCCTTCCCGAGTGGTCAGATAAATAAATTAACTATAAAGTCTGGAAGAAAAACACATCCATGGAAAAGTGCTCTGCAGGGGCACCGACTCTGTTCTCCTGGCCTCGCCCCTCCCTCGCCCGCTGGCTTCCCGCTTCTCCGCAGGTGCTGGGATTAGCCCCGGATGGAGGCCGCCGGGCTCCCCAGGACCACTCCGTGCCCTGGGGTCCCCCTCGCCCAGCTTCAGGCTCATTCCCCGCAAAGGTGTGATGTCGTGGCTCTGCCCACATCCCTGCTGATCCCATTTTAGTTTATAGGCACCAAGAGCTCACTTGGGGAGGACGGGCCTGGGGAGGCTGGGGCTCGGCTGTGTCCTCTTTGAGTAGGAGATGTCTAGGAATCTCCTCACCTCCCTAGACCGGGCAAGGGTGGTGTCATCCTTAGGTGGGAAAGCCACTGCCCCTTTGCTTAGGATGGAAAATCCAGCATCTTAACTGGCACTGCAGAGGCCCCTGTGGCCATCCTCTGGGAGGCTGTGCCTGGCGTTTTGCTCGGGCTCGGCCTCCTCCTCTTCCCTGTCCTGCTTCTCCTACTGCCTTGCCTGCTGAATCCATGCACGCAAGCCCTGGGCTCGGGTCAGCTGCCCAAGCAGCCCTCTAACTGGGCAGTAGGCAGAGAGGCTGAGGAGCAGACGTCTTCCCTCTGCTTACCCTGCCCATACCTGCCCGGCTCCAACCAGAGCAGCTCTGCTGAAACACATCTTGCATCACAGGATTGCCTGTGAAATCTCTCTTCATGTTTCCGTGGATGGAAATAATTTTTCCAAGCCACTGACCAAGGGCAATCTACTGATTTTCAGAGCAGGAAAGAGTTCCCACTATTTTCACCCTGAACATCGATGCCAGGGAAGCCCCTCAGGCGGGGGGAGTGGGGTGCATCGTTGCCTGCAGAATGGAAAGGATGCCCAGGTCCCCGAAGGGAGGCACCGGGGAATGTGGGAGAAGGCATGAGGCTAGCTCAGCAGGGAGGCCTGGCTCTAGCCCAGGGGAGGGGCAGGAGGCCTGTCTGGGTCAGGCCACTTGACATGGCCTCTGCTTCAGTGGCCACGCTCCTCTGAGAACAGAGGAGAGACGATGTGCGATGCCGTCTGCAGGTCAAGGAAGGCTGCCCTCCCGGTGTCCTTCCCTCCCAGCAGCAGAGGCCCGCAAAGGTCAGCAGAGGTCAGTGGTGTGGGTGGTGGCCTAGTCTGAAGCATCGCAGGGAGGCAGGTGGCGGTGACATTGCCGGGAACCCCGAGGCGCTCCAAACCGTTCCCGACTGTGGAAGCAGCAGCGGTCGCCACAACCCGGGCCATTGGAAGGAATGAGAGGGCTGTGATCCCTTCAGGAGGAAGATTCTGGGCATCCTGCTCGTGCAGGAACTCCAGAAATTCACTGCAAAGATCAAGAAGACACGATGAGTTTCCTGCCCAAGCCGACGGAGCTGCTCATATGGTAAGACTTGGATATCTCTGCCCGCCTGCCGGACCCTGGGCTGAGTGTTTTACATATACTCGTTCATCGATCCTTATAATAACATGACAGACTATTGTCCCCTTTTTACAAATGAGAAAGTAGAAGCACAGAGAGGTTAACTAACTTGCCAAGGGCCACAGAGCTCGTCCTGGCAGGGCCTGGAGTCAAGCCCAGCAGCGGGGGCAGCCTGCTCTTGAGCCCCCCATGCTCCTCTCTCCATCGCGGCAGAGCACCCCGTGCCCCGTCAGCTGGGCCACATGCAGTCAGGCTGGAGCAGACTCATACGGACCAGGCCACCTGCAGCTCTACTGAGTGGGGGGCTCCAGGTTACCCAGATCCCAAGGCCCAGTGCACTCGGTGAGAGGACAGTGGTGGCCCCATCCACCACTGAGAGACAACCTCTGGCCTTGCACAGGGGGGAGAGAGCAGTGGGGAGCTCTGGACAAAGGCACCGTGGCAGGAGTGGCACCAGGGCGGCCTAGGGACACGCAGGACCGGGGTGAGGCAGCGAGGACAGGGGGGCACCTCAGCTGGCTGAGGTCACGACAGGATTCGGACACCGAGTAAACGAGAGCGGGCACTGTCCTGGCCGTGGAGGTGACCCAGTGAAGGCAAGGGACACCTTTGGATCCTTGCCAGTTGAGTGACAGGCGCATCAGCCTTGCTGTAGGTCAAGGTCCAGCTTTGGTACCACAGACGGTGGAAGAGAAGGTTCTAGATGGTGGCCGCACCTCTCTTGACCACCCAGTCCCCGGTGGTTTCTCACTCTCCCGTGTGTGTTCTTCCCTGGGCTTGCAGGAAGTGGAGGGCGGGGGCTGGGAAGGAGGCAGGGGTCAGATCCCCCGAGCTCGCATGCCAACCCTCCCCAGCACTGGCAGGTAAGGGTGTTTGTGGGTTCGTTCTATTCTGTTTGTTTGTTTGTTTGTTTCTGTTTGGGTTTTATTCTTCTGATTGTCCAATGGGTTGAATCAAGCGCACCCGCCAGCACACACACGCACAACTACCCAGGGTGCACATCCATCCTCAGGACAGCGCGGCCTAAGCTGTAAGGAAGAAACACGTGCCCGGCTGCCCTGTAATTTGCACAGAAGCTCGGTCACGATGACATCTGTGACTCACAGCAGCTCAATGGCCCGGTTGCTCCCTCCTTTCATCCTCTGCTCGCACTCGGGGTCCCCTTGGGTTTTCCTGCCAGGAATAAGAGAAGGGCGCACTGCTGAGCCCTATCTCCTGTGCCAGGCGTTGTTGGTGGGCCAAACCCCAGCCTTTCCAGTCTCCTCTTCCCCCCATCTCCTCCAGGTTTCTGGGCCCCCGGCGTACGGGGCACGCCATGCACAGGCGCTGGTCTGACCAGCAAGACGGACGGGAGGCCGACAGCAGAATTCGGAGAACGGCACTTGGCTCTGTGATCAAGAGGGGCAATGATGAAAGCAGAGCGTGCCGGCGGGGTGCCCTCCTCCCCCTTCCCGCTTTGAACACAGATTCGATGTCCGGAGCGCCGATAGCCATCTTGCCATCTGGAGGCAAAAACAAAAACAAACAACAACAACCAAAAAAAAAAAAACCAAAACCCTAAAACCAGCAGCATAGGACAACCTAACACGCTAACAGTGAGAGAGAGAGAATGGAAAGACAGAAAATCCTGAAACCTTGATTACCTTCCTGAGCTGACTGCCAACCCCGAGCCTTCTTAACAATAAATGTCCTTCCTGTTCGAGCACAGTTAATCCAGTTCTCTGTTACTTAGAGTGAAAAGCTTTCTCAACTGATGGACACCTCCTAATGGCCTCCCTCTTAGCTATGCAAAGGCCCAGCAGAAGCTTTGAAATTATTCCCCATAAATACTCCTTTAAACTAGCCAGGGGCCATCCCTACCTCTATGTGGAGTCAGGGAACGACAAAGGCAGCTCCTTTATGTTCATATCCTGTCTCCTTAACTAAGCCCTTTCACAGGAAGAATGCATTTTTATGTTCTTTTGTCTCCTCAGTAACACCCCAACTACATCTACGCAGGGAGAAGATGCTCAGAAAACTCCTGGTGAATTGTGCTGAGCCAAGCATTTGTTAGTTATTCTTCTAAACAATTGCAGTTGGCTTCCATTTAGTTTAGTTTTTTTTTTTTCCCCCCTACGAACATGTCTCATTCCTCCATTATCTGAAATCCTCTTAGGGCAGAGTCTGTGTCTGTTCATTTTGTCTTTCCTGGAATGTCTTGCCCTACACCGAGCATGGAGAGTGCACCCGCAGGTGCCTGTGGAGGATGGGGAGATTGACCCGGGGCGGGGGGTGGGGAGGACTTAGTGTGGGATAGGACGCCTGACTCCCCAGGGCCAGATCCACCTCTGGGTGACAAGTCTAAGGCAATCCTGGTCATTTCATTCCACTCACTAGTGACTGGTTCACGAGGCAGCATCTGTCCCCAGACTGGCCGGTCAGAAGTGTCAAAGAACAAAATTCAACCGAATCCATTTTAAAGTTCTAATTGGGTTTATTCAACGATTCATGAAGAATCTTAACCAAGATTCCTCACCAAGAGTTGTATAGGCAGAAGGGGGCAGGATAAGGAAGTTTCTAGCAAAGAGGGGATTGTTTCAGGCAGGGCCACCTTCCTTTGGGGGATGGCAGGGAGGGGTCTATCAGGCGAGGACCTCACTAGTGCTGACCAGGTTATTGCACATTGACTAAGATTCCACTCCTGGGAGAGGTTGAAACTGTAATTAAGTGAGGAATTGAGTCTTGGTTTGGTGACATAGGGTTTAGCACAAGGGACTGCATTTTGGACCAGTTACCTCTCTTTAACAATTCTCCCCTCTGCTTACCCGAGAGATGTGAGCAAAATATAAGGCACCCCTCACAGCTACCGCTCCCGAGTTCTCACAGTTTTTGGCTGAACCTGTGTGGTAGTCACAGGTCATGATGATGTTTGCTGATCCTTCGTGGTATTCAGAGGTCATGACTTCAAGTTTATATTTGTAAGTTGATTATTCTCTTCATTCTTTTTCTGAGGCTCCAGTCTTAAGGAGATCATTGGTGCGGTGGTTAGCAGCTGCAAGCGTTCATTTAAAGTTTTCAAGACACGACAACACACAGGAAAACTACTATGATTATTATAAGCAGGATAGTTCCCAATGTCTGAAGAGCACTTCAAAGTGTGATTCCCAAGAGCTCATGGTCCCCAAAAGCAAACTGACCAAAATCAAATAAGTCAAAGAAAGAGTCCATTGAAGGAGTCGAGTCACTTTCTTAAGCCAAGCTGGCTGCTCAATGACCTTACGCGAGTAAGTTTCTACCTCCCCAGAGGTGCTCATTCAGGTGCAGCCAGTGGTGTTGGCCACAGTATAGACATCTCCTTATTTGCTACAAGAAAATCGAGGACTGTCCTATTATTTAAAGCAATGCTGGCCAGAGATTCTAGGGATTTTTGTTGGGAGGCTCTTGTAGCCCAACAAAAACAATAATTTGTTGGGCAAATTCTGCAGTATCTTAAGAGCTCAGACCAGATTCCTGACCATATCCTCATTTGTACTTACTCCTAGCCAGGCAAGCAGTGAGTTTCCAAAGGAAGCTAATTTTGGACATGAATGTCAACCAGCAATCCCTGTTTGAGTCTGTGGCTCGAGACTAGTAAGGTGACAGCCATGAGGCTGGTAAAAATTTAAGGATCTGTAGACCCCACGGGAGGTCTGATTTTGGTTATCTTGTGTCTCCCTCTTTATGAAGCACCTGGACACAAGCTTCTCCAGGTTTGGGGTTGTCAACCAGAGATAGAACAACAAACCCCCAGGGTTAGGGGGTCTGACACCATAGAGGAGGAGTTGAGTTTGTTCCAAAGAAACTAAGGCATTGGAAATCAGAGAGAAGTTTGCAAGGGGCAGAACCGTGGGGTCACCAGTGTCATGGCAAATCCAACAGTCATTTGGAGGTTGCATTATCCCCCACCTCATAATGGCCTGAGCTATTATATTCCCAGGCCAGAGCGAGGCCAGTGGTGGGTAAAAGAATCATAAAGACCCTCACAGTGTAAGAATTAGAAAAAGGATGGTCAGAGAGGAGAGGAGGAATGGGGTGGTATGTTCAAGATCTTACACCTTGGGAGGAAGCAGTCTACATCGTGTGAGCTATTACTCTTCTCCATCATTAGATCATCATTAGATTCTCAGGTCTTCGGCTCATGTGGGGTTCCTAGAGTCTGAAGGAGCCCTTTTTCATTAGGAGATGTAAACCCAAGGTTCAAGTCTCTGAAGCTGGGTAGTGAGGAGGACCTGGTTTAGCCCCTTCCAAGGAGAATCAAGGGCAGTTTTTGTTCTTAGTCAAATCAAAGGAGTGGGAGAAAATTGGAAACGTTAGTTTGGGGAGTCATATTTGAGTCTAAACTCAGATGCAGTCCACTTTGGGGGCATATGAGAAAACCTCAAAGCAATTAACAAGACTGTAATCTTCTTATTTTTGGAGAGAAAAAAAAACTTATCTTTTTCTTTCCAAAATCACCTCAAATCTTTTTTTTTTAATCAAAGATAATCACAGCAATACTAATTTGCTTTTATTAAACTTGTCCTGATTATTTACAAAAGTGTAGCCAAGGTAGATGATTGACCATATAAGCTCTTTTTAAGACTGCTTGGCTGGAACCTTTCCTGAGGAATCTCAGGTTGAACTCTTGCAAGTCCTAAAGCTGAGAAGCCAAGCCAAGGACTTGGCATCAGATTTTACATGCAATAGCCGTAATTTGAATGAATTCCTCTTTTTTCCGGGTCTGCAAAAACATCCTGAGCTTCCTAGGCCTGACACAAACTGACCTTCCTTACTCACCTATTAAGGCTGTTGGGAACCCTATAAGCTTGAATCTTTAATCCATGAATCCTATAACCTATAATCGGTTAACCTATAACCTATAGGTTATAATCCTATAACCCTATAACCCATGAATCTTTTCTAGGTCATTCCTTAAAGCTGTCTGGTCATATCTGACTCTATATGCATCTCTCTCAAATATGACCTTTCCGTTAAAGCCTGGGTAATAAAGCCACAATTTCTAATTGTGTCCTGTTACAAGGGGAACAGATTCTTATTGAACTTATGTGAATAACTAACTATATCCCCATGAAAAGAACACTCAAGAGTTTCCAAATTCTGGAGGGATCGGGTAGGGAGAAAAAGCCAATGTCTCATCTTTGTTTACAAGGTGTACTTTACCAAATTGCTGTAGGTCATAGAAGGCTTGAGGTAAAAGGTTTCCTTAAGTTGGAAAAACAAAACATTAAGGAACCAGTAATGTTTCAAGCAAAAGTCATAAAATAGTACAATCGTCTTCCTCAGTGCGTTCAATCCCACATAATTAAGACTAGTTCTGCCTCCATCCAGTTTTTCCGCTGGTTCTAGACATTTTTATCCAGTTTATTTTATGATCTTAAACTTACCAGAAACCTGTACTTGTCAAAGTCCTTTCCATGAATCTCCTTGAAGATGAAGCACTTTGGCAGAAATACTTTTGCAAAAGCATCAGAGTAAAACAGTAATTCCCTGTAAATGACAAAAGACTTTAAAATGTCCATGGTTAAAGACCTGATGAGATTTTATTATAATGGAATTGACAAGATAATTTGGTTATTTCTGTGATACACAACATTTTAAGATAATAACTGAAATTATGATTGATGGCATTATTCTAGGACGTACCAGATTTCTAGGAATTTCATACGACTTTTAGAACACCTATAACATCTACCTATACAAATACAGCATAAATAAAGTTTAGGATTGGGGCTATTCAGTTAAGCCTCCAACTCTTGATTTCGGCTCAGGTCGCGATCTTGGGGTTGTGAGATCAAAGCCTACATGGGGCTATAAGCTGGGTGCGCAGTCTGCTTATGATTTCCTCTCTCCCTCTGCCCCTGCCCCTCCCCAACTCCCTTTCTAAAAGAAACCAAAATAATCCCCCAAAAAACAGAAATTTCAGTATTACTTCTTATTTAGACAGTACCTCTCATGTCATTTAACACATCAAAAATGCCTGATTAAAAAAAAAAAATGCCTGATTAGTTCGGCATTTCTCTTTTAATAAGAAGAACAAATCTTTCTGCGAATTTCCAGGGATTCCTCTGGAAAATCTCAAAATTACTTCCAGATCGAAAAGACTTCATCCAGAATTGAATTTGGGGGAAGTTTGTCAAAAATATCAAAAACTTTTAAAGCACTAGGTCCAATAGGATCACAGGTCACTGTGAAACAATACTTACTTATCCATTTACCAGCTTGACAGTGAAAGACGTCACAGGCAAATACAGAAAGTTAAAAACAAAACAAAACCAAAAAAGCCGTTAGCTCTTTTCATAGAGAAGACTCCGTTTTCTTAAGTAATCAAAGACCTCATAAAGACAACATGCTACACAGGGAATTACTTTGATAAGACACAAAATCTTTGTTTTCTAAGCAGATTACTTAAAAGGCAAAGAAAAAAACATTTTTTTTTTTTTACAATTTCTTATCAAGAGCAGATCAATTGTCCAAGGAAACTCTGTCCTTTTTCAACAGAGAGAAGACTGAATTCTAATTTCGTACCAGCTTACTTTTGATATTAAAGTTCATTCTTAAAAATCAAACTTAATTAAATGTATTCTAATTTTAGCCAGCTCGAACATACATAAATTTCCTTCCCAAAGACTCCCTTTCCACAACCTTCTACAACTTTATCCTATTTCCGCCCACTCTTACTCATTCTGAAATAACCAGCCTCACTTGAGGACTATATTATTTTATTTCCCCTCAACAAAATCGTATCTCCATTCCTCCTACCTTCTCTCCCTGAAAACACTCATCCTACTTTCCTTGCATGTGCAGATGTTGCCCTTCTTATTCCCAGTAGCTTTAAATCATGTACAAAATCCTTAAAAACTCAATTTTCTAGTGAACATTAAGAAATACATAATTGTGGACCGCCCGTCCCACTAGCATTCTGGGGATTGGCAGACTGGTAAATACATTTCCTAATTTCAACAAGTGAACTCTCCCTCATAGTAAAAAATTTTACAGGTGGCAAAAAACATGCTACTAAGAGACCCAGATATCTATGGTTCTTTTGCAAAAAGAAACCAAAAGCAGATAACCCTGTGTTCAGGAATCAACGTTTCAGCGTTTTATCTTATTTGGAAATGGTCTACATATCCAATGAACACCTATCATTACCTTATCTCGGTATAACCTTAAGGGTTCAAGTAAATAGATCCTGGAAACGATTTTTAAGTTCACACAGCATAAAACATAATTTTTGTTGAAAAGTGAATTCATGAACTCTTATCCCATTTATATCACTTGCACCTAACAATTATGTGTTGACTACCTACAAAAACCCTGAGACATTAGGCAACTAACCACCATCCCAAACTATTTTTTTCTTGCTGACGGGTTTTGTAATAGTGGTAACACGATTATTTGGTTAGTTAACCTGGGTACAGCAAAGGTCGTAGGTCGGAATTACTTTTAATACTGACAACTCTGAAGACATGCTTATTTTCACTAAACCAGCAAACTTCAACTGGTTTTCATTTGTCAAAGATGATCTCAGATCACATGATCTGAATATTTGGGTTAGTCTTCTACTATATTTCTGCGAGTTTTAGGAGTATATCCTTTTTTTAAAGATTTTATTTTTTTGTTCATGAGAGACACAGAGAGAGAGGCAGAAACACAGGCCCAGGGAGAAGCAGGCTCCATGCAGGACTCGATCCCAGGACCCCGAATCAAGCCCTGAGCCCAAGGCAGATGCTCAACCACTTAGTCACCCGGGCGTCCCTGGAATATATCATTTATGTGAGCACTTGACTTTCTCTAAGTCAATTAAATAAGGCTCTTTTACAAATTAATTTTGGCAATGTCATCCAGAGGCAGGAAAACATCCACGTTTGTAACATACCCACACAGACATGCCTAAACCTACAGTCACGGAGATCTTATGGCTTCTATTCTAAAACTAAAGTCACGAAACAGATACAATAATACAAAACTCACCAGTTATGATAGAATTTGGATCCAAAACTGTTTCTGGCAGATGGGATCAGTTAAGGTTACCTGCTCAGATGGCTGCAGCTTTTTTACTAATATTTCTGGAGAAGACACTTAACGATCTGTGTGTGTCCTTGACAAATAATTTTTTGAAAGCCGTGGACTGGATTTGGGGCCAGGAGGCTTCTCCGGGAGCTTGTAATTTTTAAAAGCCTCTTTTCTGCCTTGTTTTTTTTTTTTTTGTTTGTTTGTTTATTTTTATTTTCTTCCTCCAGTTTTAGGATTGCGGAATGGTAAAGATAGGTGGACTTTGAATTGTTTCTGGAGCTGCATTTCTGGTTTTTGCAAAGATTTATAAGGCAAGAACAGTGGCTCTTAATTCCTCAAGTAATTGGGTTGCAGCCT
Organism: Canis aureus; assembly: GCF_053574225.1. Taxonomy (NCBI): domain Eukaryota; kingdom Metazoa; phylum Chordata; class Mammalia; order Carnivora; family Canidae; genus Canis; species Canis aureus. The sequence goes on from NC_135611.1 coordinate 121,492,266, forward strand.
AAATGATATCAAGGGGCTGATCCATTCATCCGACCACATTATCTTCAGTTTGATTCTTTGTCTTGGAAGAAAGATGTCCAACTTAGATGGAAATCAAAAGATTTCTGTGTTCTGGATTTAGAGTTGTTTGTCTTTGGAATGTTTTAGCAAATCCCTCCACAAAGGCTTGGGGCTTTTCTTTGCCTCTGGATGCATAGTTTCATTTTTAGCTTAGGGGAGAAGGCCTGGAAAAAAAAAAATCCTATCAGGCTCGGAATATCAGCTCCCAATCTGGCCAATTTGTGACCATGGAGCTATCTTGGAAAATAAATAAATAAATAAATAAATAAATAAATAAATAAATAAATAAATAAAATCACGTCAAAGATCTTGTCAAATTTTAGCTGGGACAAACAGTAAATATTTTTTACCAATATTGAATGTCCCTTTGGACCCAGGAAGCATCCCCCAAAAAGGGTGCACAAGATATTACTACCCTCCCAAGGTTTCGAAGCATTCCCAGAGACGGCCAAAAGGAAGACAAAGTAGAGGAGACGGTAATAATGGCTGTCCCTGGGGATGGGGTGCGGGGGAAGGTTAACGACCAAAGGGTCTTGATTTGGAAAGGAAGGCACAAGGTGTCATTTTCTTTTTCCCTCTTGACTGGGTACTAGAGCCAGAGATTCAGGAGAGCTGATTCTGGTACGAATTCTCACCCTTCACTGGCTTCTCCTTCCATGCCATCTGCAGGCTCTGGTATTTACCAGAATTTGGCAAGGTTTTCCATTCATTTTAATTTTAGTTTCCCTTTGCTGTTTAAGGGAATAACGTCACAGTTTACCAGAAAATCCCTCAGTGTCCCCTTAACCCCCGGAGACGCCCACTCGGGGGCCTTCCTTGGAGGGTAGACGTGGGGTCGGGGGTCTGTGAGGCTGCTATAGGTCTGTAGGCTGGAATTTAAGGTCTTGTAGTCTCCTCAGGGTGTGAAGACACTTCAGACAGAGGATTAGCAGTTCAAGAGGGAGAGAGGGGTGCAGTGGGAGGCGCGTCCATCTTCCTCTTTTGTTCGAGGTGCCTCTTGCATCTTTAATTCTTCATTACCCTTTTGCAGCAAATCTTTCAACGAGACCATATTGGAATTTCGCGGCTCTTTGGGGGAGGCCTCTGTCTGCCCGGTGAGATAGATATCCTGTTCTGTTTGTTTAACTTGGGAACCCATGGTTTTCCAGGGCATTTCTTTTCTTTTTTTTTTTTTTTGAATTTTTTTTTTTTTTAATTTTGTTTTTGTTTTCACTGAAGTTTGATTTGCCAACATAGAGTATAACACCCAGTGCTCATCCAGGGCACTTCTTAAATGAATTTCCCTGAGGGCAGGCAGCAGTTTGGAAGGACCCTCGCCACAAATGGAGTTGACTTCACATTTTTGTCCAGCCTTTTGTAGGTGTAAATGGAGTACAGCCCACATTTCTGTCTGGCCATAGTTTGGCATCCCCATCCTGATAGTTGCCGAGCCATGTTCTCTGGACACAAAATGATTTTGTCTAACTGGACTTGTACCCCGTAGTGGCCATTTTCATTCTAGGTTGTTTTTAGTGAGATGTTGCCATTTAAAAATGATATTTATGGCTCCTGGCACCATAGTTTTTAGATATAAAACAAGCCCATGTGCCAGAAGGTGACACATGTAACTCTTTGGAATTTAAGGATTCCCTTTAATTTTAAACTTTTTTTTTTTTTTTAGTTGAGCCTTGGGTCTCTTGGAGCCAAATCAATATGTAAAAGGGATGCACCATGGGGCTGGGGATTGTGTGATGTGTTGCAGTGTACCTCGTCGGACAGAAGTTTTCTGAAGGTTGGTGGTGATCTAGCGTCAACCGAACCCATTCTGTGACCAACTTATCCCAATCTGGGAGTCTCAGAGTTGAGTGGCAAGTGGTCCAACAGCGCTGAAGAGCTCAACCTGTCCCCATCAACTGCAAGGCTTTGACTTCCAAATCCCCTTTGTAATAGCCTTTATCTGCATGAAAGAAGACAAACGTGCAGATTAACACACCAATAGTGAGCAAAGGTACGCTCCTGTGAACTAGCCAATAGAAGGCCTTTTTCATACCACCAGCAATTCCCAAAGTGGAACTGGGGCCTGGGGCAGGGATTGAACCAGCAGATCCCAACAAGTAAGGATGGTAGATTGGGATTCCAAACACAGGGAACCGTGGACTGGACCAAGGGTGGGGGACTTGGGTTCCAGCACAAACTTATCTACCCTGGACAGGGAAGCCCATTCGATTGGAAAGACAACAGAGCACAGAATGGAAAGGAACTTATCCACAGCCCTTGGAAATGGCAAAAAAAAAAAAAAAAAAAGAACATGCAAAGAGTTCATGAGTATCATGCCTATGTTTCTTGTCCCCAAAGTCATTAGAAATTTCCTTCAGATCCTATTACTACCACCGAAAAAAAAATTAGCTGAGTAAATTTTAAAAATCTTATTGCCGGGATCCCTGGGTGGCGCAGCAGTTTGGCGCCTGCCTTTGACCCACGGCGTGATCCTGGAGACCCGGGATCGAATCCCACATCGGGCTCCCAGTGCATGGAGCTTGCTTCTCCCTCTGCCTGTGTCTCTGCCTCTCTCTCTCTCTGTGACTATCATAAATAAATAAATAAATAAATAAATAAATAAATAAATAAATAAAATAAAATAAAATCTTATTGGCTTTATTCAATGATCCATGAATCAGACAGTAGTCCATCTAGGAGATAGGAAAAAAGCTCCAATGGGCTGTATAAAATGAAAGACTTTTATGGGCAGGAGAGAGCAGGACAAGGAAGTTTCTAGCAAAGAGGGGATTGTTTCAGGCAGAGCCACCTTCCTTTGGGGGATGGCAGGGGTCTATCAGGCGATGACCCCACTAATGCTGACCAGGTCATTCCAGATTGACTAAGATTCCACTCCTGGGAGAGGTTGAAACTGTGATTAAGTGAGGAGTTGAGTCTTGGTTGCATGACATGGGCTTTAGCACAAGTGACTCCATTTTGGATCTGTTGTCTCACTTTTTAACAGACGTGGGTAGAAATCTGTTGTGCCCTCTGGGAAAGGTTTCCTTATTCCTGAGAGGGAAGGTGCAGCGAGAGATGCTCCCACCCTTCTCCCTCTACCTGTTGTGTCTGGATGAAAGAGCATGTGACTCGAGGGGACTCAGGTGTATGACGAAGCAGGCTGTGAGGGTGGTAGGGTGAGGAGGTGGAAAGAACTGGTGCCCTTGACAAGATTACTATACCGTGAATGGAGGTCCCACCAACTGCAGTTCCAGATCCAGTCTTACGAACTAATGAATTCCCACATTTTAGAGCCAGAGTAAGTCAAGATTTTCTGCTCCTTGCGGCTCTATGCAGGTTAACTGATAAATCAGATGGTGAGGAGCAACATCTCTCCACACCAGCCAGCACTGTAAAATCCCCTGGCCCTGCCTCTTTCAGTTTCCAAAAAAGTGAGGCAGCTTCACGGACAAAGAAAAGAATCGTGTGTGTTCAGAAGCCTGAGGGTTGTGGGATGAGGGATGAGTTCTGGGTCCTTGGCTGGTCAGGCCTCCTTCTGAAAGAGCTTAGATTTTCTCTCTGGGTCTGCTTGTCATTTCCAAAGAGCCCCATAATTGCTTGATTTGCATCTTGAAAACCTCTAATGACTTACAACAGTGAGTAATCAACTCAAGGAACATGTTGGGGCTTCTCCCAAATTCCAACCGCTCTACTTCTTGATGTCCCCATTCTAGGAGAACCCCAGGAAGGGGAAATGAGGATCCCAGTAAAGGGCCCAAAAGTCAAGGAATGACTCTTCCTGATGCATGGCTCTGCCCTCCATGGAGTTGGGCAATTGTGATGACGGAGATTTTGCTTAGAGCAGGAGCCCTGATGTATCCCAAAGAACACCCCATAGGTCAAAAGTGAGGGCCTTGGGAGAGACATGCAGAGCTCTGGATTCACCATGTCAAGATCCACCTGCTTTCTTACCTTGGTCACTTTGTGTGAACTTGGGCCAAAGGACTACCAGCCCCAGTTTCCTTGGTGGTAAAATGAGGTGCCTGTTTCTCATCATCTTCCAACCCTTTCTTGGGGCTAACATTCTCTAAAGACAGGGTGTTTTTGAGTCAGTTAGTAACCTTCCAGCGACTTTTGGGACGCCTGAGAAGCCCGGCCAGTGAGGAGTGTTTCTGTCTCGTCATAAAGGAGCACTTTAGTAACGTCAACCCCGAACACCATTCTTCAGGGGTCTCTCCAACAAAGGGGACTGGAGGGGAAGAGATGGAGGGGAAAGTGTAGGCATGGCTCTCCCATCGAACTCCAATCAACATTGCTTCCTACCAGAGACATGAAGCTTGGATACGCCTGACTGGTTCAAGAAAATATTCTCTCACACACAAAGAGCCATGTCAGACTTGGAGTGTGTGTGTGGGGGGGGGAGGGGGGGTGCACACAACATTTTGGGTAGAAATGGTAGAAAAATTCTCAGCTATGGAGGACTTTTAAATCGACTCATAGCCTGAAAGCTATGTTATTTTATATCCACGCTGAAAGGGTAATATCAAACTTATGAAATATTTACTAACTTGGCTGCATAAACAACAAATCACCTCTTTTCCATTAAATATTTTTTGTGAAAGATATTTTAGAAAAAATACTGCAGCTTGCAATTTAATTACAATGAGTAATTAAAACTTAGAGCATAATCATTTTTGGCAAAAAGTCAGTTTTTGTTAAAATTTTAAGATAGAAAAAAGATGCATATTACGACCATAATACTGTTAGTAATTAAGATAAATGCATCAATTATTAAAGATGCAAACATGTCAAGCAAGCATAACTAATTATTTGAGCATGTTAACAGTTGTTTAATGTTAACAAGCAGTGAATTATTAAAGACCCCGTGTGTCACATTCTGGACTGCATAAAATATAATGTTCTGGAACGTTTTATGATTTTCAGGTTTTCCTTAGATCTCCTCCATCGGATTAGCCATAAAGTTAAGATAACTTGCCTTTAAAATGTATTTCTAAAATAATTAGCTGTAATCAGGCTAAGAGAGGCCACATCTCCCAGTTTGTGCAGCAGAAAAAAAAATGCAGCAGACACAGCGAGAAACTGCCGACCCAGCGCCACGTCTGCAAGGAGGACGTGTGGGGTTGAGGGAAATGCTTCCCACTGGAGGTCCAGCATGGGGGCAGAACCCGGAAAATATGGTGTTGGTGCAAGAAAGCAAGGAGGAGACATAAATCACGGGGAGCTTCACGTACACTTCGCAGCTGTATATTCCTTCTTTTTTCTATTTAGAGATACACCTTCTTGAAAACAGCACTTCACGCAATCATATAATCAAGATGCCAATTAAGACACTTGTATAAATCACATGCAAAGCAATGCTTGGATTATTTTTGACTGTCAAACCGCAAATCAACGCCAGCAACATTATCACTGGAATTCAACGAGTCCTGGGTATTTCCTTCCCCCAGACACAGAGCAGAGCCCACAGGGAACCCATCTGTTGGGGGGCCTGGAGACCCAGTCGGGAAACATCTTGTTAGGGTCCCGGGCCCCAACATTCGGAGCTCACAGGCCCCTCACTGTCACCCCTGGCCCCTCTAAATGGGCAACAGGGCGCTTCGGGAGAGGCTAGCTGGGCCTTCTGGGGCTGGAGAGGAGAACGAGAGGAGCCCGAGTGCGTAATGGGGGGGGGGGGCTGCTAAGGCTGCAGCTGCCCGTGTCTGCAGAGATGCCTGCACCAGGCCCAGGGCCTCCCCACGGCCACCAGCGCTGCCTCCTGCCAGCAGAGGGGGGCCACCTTGCCAGTGCCGGGGACACGCTCAGCCCCTCTCCAGCCACCGAGGGGGAGCTGTGCGGCGTCCTGGCCCCGTCCTGCTCTCCAGGGCTTGCCGTCTATGCCAGCGGAGAAAGACTCCCCACGAGGGAGAGCTGAACTCCGGAGAAGCTGGAAGGCAGCGTCTGATCCTCCCGCTACATAAAACAATATCTTCCGTTCACCCTTTGGTACCAGCAACCTGCCTCCCCCCACCCCCCCCACCCGCCGCGTGGCAGGCGTGGGGAGCAGGGGAGCTTCCTGGAAAGGTGAGGACCCACGCTCTGCTGGAAAGCCCCAGCTCCGCGGGAAGCTGCCGCAAAGCTCAATGAAAGGGGGGCTTCGTGTTCAGGGGTGATGGGGAGGGAATGGCCAGTCGGAGAAAGCTGGCGGGAGAAGTGGAGGGAACACTGGGTACCCTCCGCTTTCCTTCCCGGCAGCTTCGAAGGGGTGCAGCATCCATGCAGTCAGCCCTTTGGCTCCGTCGTGGAGCAGGAGGGGCCTCTCTTCTAGAAAGACAGTGGCTCCCCAAAGCCTGCAGCCCCAGCCCCGCCCCTCCTCCCGCCAGCCTTGCTGGGACTTGGGTCCTTTCCCCCCCCAGCAGGGTTCGGATAAAGCTCGAGCCCTGGGACTTGGGTCCCCACCCCAGGGGGCACCAGTCTGAGAGGACCCCGGCAGCTTCGTGTTCCTTCTCTTAGAGGCCCCCAAACTGTGTTCGCTCTACGTCTCCCAAACCTGGGTTTTCTTCCAAACCAGACAGGTTCCTGCTTCTGCACCACCGTCGCTCCGGATCTGCGGGGCCCTCGGCTGATGCAGTCAGGGCACCAGGTGCGACACAGGAGGACGTCGAGCGGGCCAGCCCGCCCCCTTCTCTCCCCAACCCTGACACGGGGCCCCAGGACCAGGCCTCGCAGAGACCAGGATCGCCTCCCCTGGGGACCAAGGACTGCTAAGGTCTTATCAGGAGGCCCTGTTCTGAGTGGACCCACCCTCGCTCTTGGCAGGTGGCCTGGGTTGGGGAACCAGGGTCCTGGGGAGCTCTTGACGCTGAGCCTAACCTGAGGTGGGTGCGTCGAGCTCCCTGCATCCCTGACGGCCTGTCCCGACTACCCACGTGCTTCTCGTTCATGTGCCGAGGCCCGGAGAACGTCGTGGACCTGGGGTCCCGGGGCCGGATCTGGGAGAGGACTAACGTCTAGGCTTCCATGGGGCCTGGCCCAGCCCCACCATGACATCAGGGCTGAGCCCTGACTGGGTCGCGCATTCTTCTCATTTGTGCTCGGCGTTCAGGGCTTCCGTCGGAAGGAAATGCAGCAGCACCAGGCAGCACTGGGCTTGTCGGATCTGCAGGGACAGTTTCCAGTGGGGCGGGAGGACATTGCACCAGGTGGCCAGGCCTGAAAGGAGGGCAATACCTGCAAGACAGTCCTGAGGATGCCCCCGGATCTCTCCTGGGGGTCACCCTGCAGCTGAGCACCCAAACCCATCACCCCAAGTCCTGGGCGCACGGCCACCGGGTTCTTGGCCGACGGAATGTGAGCAGAAGGGAGGCGTGTGTCCTCTGCAACACAGCTTTACGGACAGCCGTGAGCCCCCTCCGGATGCGGGCGGTGACAAGACCCGCCAGGTGGTGAACCCGCAAGACAGTGGACGGAGCCCGGGGGACAACCTCCGGCGGCCTCGACTCCCTGGCCTGTTCTCTACACGGAAAATGAGTCTGCTGTGTGTGTGTGTGTGTGTGTGTGTGCTTGTGTGCGTGTGCGTGTCGCTACATGTTGGGGTCTGTTTGTAGCACAATTTTAGTCCATGCTCACGAATACAGCAAGTCCGAAAGCGTGTGTGCTAATGTCCCGGGGATGGGACCGCGGGGATGTGTCCGGCTCTACTCCGGAAACTGCGGTTCCTCTGCGGCCGCCGTGTCTCCCGGTCCAGAAGGCCCCCCGGGGGCCTGGTACCGGGCCCGCCCCACCCCCGCCCGCTCCTGTCTGAGGCCATTTGCACCGATGTGTCTTTGTGTGGAAGATTTTCCCTTCTCTCAGCAGCCACTGGTGGCAGCTCTAGGTAAAAAGCAAATCCTAACTTAGTTAAAGGAAGCTCCGGCAAAGCTGGCAACCCTCCACTATTGTTTTTATGAAGCATTTGGAGAAGCCAGGCCGGGCCCCGGGCTGGGGTTCGCGGCCACCTGCAGCCCTGGGAACGCTGTGCATCCCGGGCCGCAGCCAAGGGGGGCCGGGCCGCTTCGGGGAGGCCCGCGGCCTGCAGCTCCGGGCGCCCCAGATCCCGAGATCGTGGGCTCCTGCCCGGAGCCGAGGCCTGGCGGCTGCACGAGTGCGTCCCGCTGGCCCCGCGCCAGCTGCATTCCTTCATGTGTCAGCCCTGAATCTCTTCATATGTTAGGGTGAGCTGCGTGTACACTAGTTTCTTCACTTGCAAGGCAGTTTCACCATCTGTTTCTATTATGGGAGTTTATGGCACAGAATACCTCAGACACCAGAGCCTCCATCTCTCTGCCTGGCGTGCCGTTAAAACACTTTATGAACAGAATGATTACGAGGTAGGGGCCTCCTTAATTTTTTTCCCCCTCTTTTTCTTGGCACGTTATGAAATTCAGGAGGATTTTTTTTACAGTTCATTTTGTGAAGATGAAAGGTGATTTGGGAAAAAAAAAAAAGAAATTAGGAAATTAGAGGGGAATGTAAATGTGACTGCGATCTGGCTTCTAAAATCCTTTAATCTCATCGTGATTAACTGGATTTTTTTTCATATTGTTTCCTAACTGCACATCCTTAAGCAGGCAAAACTCAGGCATATTCTAAAATTTGCAACTAATTCTGGAATTTGAGATCACGGAGGCCCCTGCATCTCTGTATTTGAAAGCCAAATTAAGGCAGCGATCCCAGGAAGCTTCCAGTCAAGGGGGTTTTAGGTGCATTCTGCATCACGCACGCACAGACCGTCAAGCTATTTAGCTTTTAAGGAGAGACGAGAAAGGGTTGGACTCCCACATCAAAAAAATCTCGCACCTCAGGATCGTCCTTGAGCATGAAATATGCCCACTTTGCCTACAGGTTCACACACGTGTGCACACACACACACATTTTTCCATGTTCTTAATGACCTGATGCGTTTACACAGCAGCCACAGAGACAATGTTCACTCCAGCACAGCCTTTCTTTCCTTCTTTCTTTCTTTCTTTCTTTCTTTCTTTCTTTCTTTCTTTCTTTCTTTCTTTCTTTCTTTCTTTCTTTTTCTTTCTTTTTCTGCCTGTTTAGGGAAACAGTCCTATGTTCTTAGAGGTCATTAAAATGGGTAATGATGACCTGTGACGCTTTTGAACATGATAGTAAGAAAAAGCCAGAGAACTTCTTGTAACTTGTGTGTGGAAGTGACAGGCGTATCTCTGTGTCTGTGTTTCCATGAGGAACAAGGAGGGACCCAAATCAAAGATTCTCCATTGGTATTTGAGGAAGAGCCCCCACCTTCATGGTGTCCAGTACATTCCTTCTTGCTTTAACCAGTCCAAGGACACAATGATAAAGAAGACAAAGACCAGAAAACCCTGGGTCTCCCAGGCTTCCTGGTACTTCCTCAGTGATTTCCCTTATTAAGAATCTGTTATATCAGATCAAACCCCATTTCTGTACCATCCAGTTCAAGGCTAGCTTTAGGGTCTGAGTGTTCATGCTGTCTTGGTTCTGGCACAGTGATGGCAGAAAATGTGCTCAAGGTACCCAAGGTGAACCCATTTTCCCCTCAATGCTTAAGCTGGTTCTAGAAGAAGCTCCTATTTATACCTTCAGCCTTCCTTTGATCTTCTTCAACGATCCATTTCTGCTGACACACTCAGCATCTCCTAGCAGAGCTGGGTGGAGGCCGTTCAGCGTCCTGCATCCCCAAGGATAGGACCACGCCATGGGTGGAACCCACCGTTGCTGCCGTCATTCGTCTGCTTTCTGCACAAGCCCTTGGTGAGTGTGGGCTGAGCCCTGAAGATGGAGAGCCCAGCAGGCTACACTTCATTGCTACAGAACAGGTTTGAGTCAAAGGAAATCATGTAGTGTGAACAGCACACAAGGCCAGCCTCAGTGGGCGAAGGGACACAGTGGACTTCTGCGGAAGCTCTTCTATCAGCAGAGTGTGTTCCTCTTCCCCTAACAGCAGCTGTGGTTTAAAGACCAGGAATGGCACCTGGGTGGCTCAATGGGTTAAGAGTCTGCCTTCAGCTCAGGTCACGATCTTAGGGTCCAGAGTCAGGCTCCCCATTCAACGGGGAGTCTGCTTCTCCTTCTCCCTCTGACTCTCACCTGCAAGCACTCTAAATAAATAAATAAATAAATAAATAAATAAATAAATAAACAAACAAACAAACAAACAAAATCCTTAAAGAAAGAATGTCCTGGGGAACCAAAGAGCAAACATAAGCACACGGCTCTTTATGCATCACTGACAAACTCTTTAGCCTCTAACCATAGCAAAAGGAAATGGAGATAATGTCCACCATGTGCTTCCTGAGCCACAAAATGATATCCCTGGCAAAGCTGATGGGTTGGAGCACACCCAGATGTCGCATAGGGTAGTGCTGAGTGCCGCTGCCAGCAGCATCACAGCATCACCATTTCCAGGAACCTGCTGTGAGTTGCGTGGCCCTCCTCATACTGCGGAACCTAGGGCTGTGTTGTCACTCGCTTTTGTCCTAGCTGCCTGTCACTTCACCGTGTGTGGATATGTCTTCTTTGTTTAGGTTATACATTTGGGCTCTGTTCTGGGTTTCAGGATTGGCTGAGGAGGGGAGCAAGACCCCCAACAGCTGAGCTTTGGCTCCTCTGAGCAACAGCAGCCTGAGGTTCTCAAAGCACATTAGGGCAAAAGCCTATAATGCCTTGATTGGATTATAATGAACTGATCTCCTCCACACCTTTCTTTCTTTGACCTCAGCTCAAGATGGTATTTAAGCCTGAGTTCTATGCCATGTGTGGAGTTCACTCTTATTGTCCCGGTGGCTCCTCCTCCGTTTATCCAGGAGGCATACATGTTAATAAACATCTGCTTCTTTTTTTTCTCTTGTTCTTTCTTCTCTCGTTAATTTACCTTTGTTGGGAGGAGGGTCTCAGCTGAGAACTTAGGAGGGCACAGGGAATGTTATTTTCCTCCCCCCTTACAGAGGACCCTGGGATCTATAATAGCCCTCCCCAGTTACCCGATGCAGTGACTTTTCCCTTTTCTGTTTTAAGATACGCTTCCCTGAACCAGAAATATCATAAACACCAATGAAGGGGTTAAATTACTTTCACAGGGTTTGCTCTGCCCACTTGGTCTCCGAGGAATATCCAATAGCACTGGTCTCCTGAGACCAAGAACAGGACTTTACTCAACATTGCTATGTACCCCAGGGGACACACGCTCTTGGCTTACTCTAAGATGTTATTCTAGGCCCTCACACTCTCGTGACTTAGTGGTTCACCCATGAAATAAAGGGTTGAGATACACTGGGTATAAGCTGCTTCAGCAGCACAGATTTTCACTAGGCGGGAAGGAGTACCCTTAGTGATGTGGGCTGGTAAACTAGGGGTAGTCCCCTCCCTTCTTCCTGTGACTCTACTGAGTAGGACCCTAGAGAATTGCCTTCTGCTGGTGTCAGATCACCCTGGGAAGCGTGTTCCCAGCAGAGCAGCTGCTCCTTCTTTTGTACTCTCAGCACATCCACCCTTCCCTCCACCCTGGGATTGTGTTCCCACTTGCAACAAGCTCTTAGAAGCAAACTTTTCATGCCCTATCTTAACATGGTGGTGGGCAATATGCGTGTAATCAATAGATGTGTAAGAAATGAGGCTCATCACATAACACACTTTTTAAATTTTTAACTTGTATTATGGAAAATTTGAAAACACACATGATAAAGAGAATACAGTGAGATCCAATTTTCACCTCATCCAGCTCCAACAGTTGTCACCAAGGCCTGTCTTCTTTCTTCTATTGACCCCCAACCTATACCTCCCCCATCATGACCAAAGTGAACTACTACGACACACACAAATCCCAGGTATCACCTCCTCTCATCAATAAATATTTCATTTTGTGTTTATATAAAACAGCATATACCTAGGAAATGAGAATAATTTTTTGATATCATCAAATATCTAGTAAGTTTTCAAACATTTTGTAGACAAGAAGGGAAATTTCATTTACATATTTATTTGTTTATACTCGGGTTTTTCAAATTTTACTTACTGAATTCCCTCTCTATTTTCATTCCTATATTTTCATTCATTGAAGAGACCATGTCATTTGTCCCAGAGACTTTCTTTTATGCTGAATTTGCTGATTGCATCTCCATTTTGTCCTCTAACATGTTTCTCTATTCCCCATATTTCTCATGAACTGGGGCTTAGATCTACAAGCTTGCTATGATTTTGACAAGACCACTTCAAAGGTGGCCCTATGTATTTTCATCAGGAAACACTTAATGCTCTCTTGATTCTTTTTTTTTTTTAGTTATTAAAAATTATTGCCTGAATCCATTTTTTAGGGATCAAATTCTATCATTCTTTCTTCCTTCATTAGCTATAAGTATTGTGCAAAGGGTAATTTTCTTTTATTAACTACATGGCTACCTCGAGGCACATTCTTATAGGAAGGGCAAGTCAATTGCTGGATTCTTTCCCCACTTACCAGTCTTCAGAATAATGAGTGGATTGTCTGGCCTCCAAAGGTGACCAATTTTATTTTTTAAGTTTCACTCTCAGTTTATGGATTCTGACAGGTTTGATGTATTTCAATCCATTGTAGTTAGTATTTATACTGACACTCTTTGCTTAGCAGAATTTGTCATATCTTTGGCCAGTAGATATTCAAATTGGCACCTATGTTCTTTTGACATGACTCCAGTCATCCTTGGCAGCTTTTGTATAAGACAAAGTATTCTAGGTTCATTCTGTACAATTAACCTCTAATCAACCATTTTGGTGGAAAATGGTATTTAGAGACCATAATTTGGTGGTAGGGAGACCTAGTACTACTGAGCTGACCACTTTAGGTCATTTTAATGAACAGATAAGAAATAATTCTCCTTCCCCAAAAGAAAATACATCACAAATTCAAACTGGCATTTTCAATTCCAATTTAGCTTTTATTTTTTATTTTATATTTATATATATATTTTTTTCTTAGGCTAATGATATTCTAATGACATTAACATAATTACTTCATCATTTTTCCTAATATATACATATGTGAGAGAAAGTCAGTTTCAGAATAACAATGCCAATGTTACCACTATCACTAACAATGTGATGTTGAAAACCATGTGTCCCATTTCGTTTCATTTTATTTTTGTTTTGTTTGTTTGTTCTTAGGGTGTAACCCACTAAGGACTTCCTTTTAAATTCACCCAAATTCTTTCTGTAGGTTTCCTAATCAACTATACACATATTCTGTTTCATCTCTTTCATTTTGTTCTTTCCTTCTAGGAACTACTTTTTTATCTTGAGTTATTTTTGTTTGGTTATTATGTAAAATATTTATTTCATATCAAAATTAATATTTCAAAAAAGATATTTGGACAAGTCCAGCTTTTCTCTTTTTCCCTTCCCCTCTTTTTTCCCCTTCCTTTTTAATTGTACCTGTGGCTTATAACTTCACTATATAAAATATGTATTTGTATCCCTCTTTTCTTAAATACATAATAGCGTACCATATACACTTTGCTCTATCTTGCTTTGTTTCACAAAACTATGTATCGTGAAAATCATTCCATCGTGGTAAATGGAGATATACCTTGTTCTTCTTTACAGCTGAAGAGCACTTCTTGACATCTCCCCCATTCTTAAATACTGAGAGTGTCATCTAGATGAAATGTTGCAAATCATGAAGTATAGCATTCAAGGCCCAGCCTTGTTGGCTGTGCATATGAGGCCTCAGTGAATTTAGGTGAGGATAGTCAAAGTAAATCCAAACAAATTAAGTAATAATTATAGGAGAAGCATTATTAAGAGTAGTGGCCATAGTGATAGAAATAGTAAAGTGATTATGATTACTACCATGTATCAATCACTCACTCTATACTGGAACTGGGGTAGAGCACTTTGCATCTAATACCTCATTTAATGTGATTTCCTGCACTATTTCACAATTTATAAATGAGTCATGAGAAACCTACCTCCTTCGACATGGCTATTGCAGCTTATGCACACTACATCGGGAGTTCCAAGTTCAAATGTTCTTTTCGTCAGTGATACCCAATACAGCCATTTTCCCAAGCATTTCTGTACATTTATCTATTGACTCCTAAGCTAGGATTTTACTGGAATGCAGGACCTCTCCCAAAATTCTCTGTGAAGCCTTGGAAAAGTCTAGGGACCATACAAATCCCCAAATGAAGGTACTTAACTCAAAATGGCCCTTGGTGAGTGATGAATGCAAGCCAGAGTATCACTGACAAACAGGTGCTGATACGCTTGGGCAAGGTCAGGTTTCACTGAGACCCTTCTTCCTTCAGCACGCTCAGCTGGGAGCTGATGGCTTGCAGCCGCTGATCCAAGCTGTGCTGGTGTGTGGTATCGACCTCCGTGTATCCTCTCTGTTAAATATGCTTGCCTGTTAGTGTGGCCGCCATGCAAGCGAGACAATCTGACATGTGATTGTTTGACTAGATGCTTTCTGTGATTTTTGCTTTCTTTTCACTTCAAAATCGTTAGGTTTCCAGACAGCAAGTCATGGTTCCAACGCAAATGGGATTCTATAGCCAATTTTCAACTATGGCTATACCTGTGGTGTGTTTAGAAGCTGTGTCCTGGCACCAGGGACAATCAAGATCTTTCCCCACAGACCTCCCACTGCCAACTCCATGAGGGTGAATGGAAGGGGCGCCCTGCACAGGCCCCAATGAACATTCCCAGCCAGGTTACTGCTGCCATCTTGAAAAATGCATCAGGATCCTGTGGGTTTGCAAAAGACTTTTAAAGACACCATTCTCAGAGGCATTACTGCCTTTTGATTACTAGAGTCAGCTCCAACTCATATTCCCAGCCTCTGGGGAGCACCATGACTTGTCCTGCCAACTCCCGAGATATCTGCCCTAACGCCTGCATGGCAAAGCCTTCCTGCACGTGACTCCTGGGAAGAAGGTCACAGATACCGATTTTTGCAGAATGCCCTTGGGTAGCCAGGCTACACTGGAGGATTGCTCGGACCTCAGAGGTGGGCCGACTATTCTTTTGTCGAGATATGCTATAGGTGGCTTTACAGAGACTGGGGTGCTTTAATTCGTTTTTGGACTCCTGGCCTTGTCACCCAAGGTGTCATATATAAGCAGAGGGCTGAGGCCTTCAACACTCCTTGGGCTAGCTTCACTGAAAATCATGAAATAAGTAAGTGTGGACACGCAACAGTGGGGAGCATGACCTCACCTGGACTGCTGGCTCATGTCACACGTGATGCTGACTCAGAACAAGAGTGTGCCCTACTGAAGAAGAGGCTTACATGTGACAAGGATGTTAGCACAAACCAAAATCTGACCTGGACCTCACGGCAACCCTTGCAAGTGGGTGCAGGGGGTGATGTGCTTGAAGGGTGAACTAGAGTTCAAATCCTGCTCTGCTACTTCCTGTCTGAGCTGGGGAAGGTCACTTGGCATACCCCGCCCCAGTTTCTTTCTCTTTGATGGAGACAACAGGAATGGTACCTACCTCGCAGGGTTGCAATTGAGGAAATTCATGAAAGAGCTCAAGAGAGTATCTGGCTTAGGATCTCTGCTTCCAAATGTTGGTGACTCTTATGTGCCTGGATATAAGGGTTGGGTTCCTGTAAGGTCTATGACTATATCCCCAGAGCTCAGGATGGGGATGGCACTTTTTATTCCCATGACAAGTGGATATGAAGAATTTTCTGCCCTTGCCCATCACATTTCTGGGACAATGTCAGCTTACTTAATGCTCAACCTACAGCTCCAAACCTTTAATTCCCATACAGACCAGCTATGCTCTAGAAAAAGTTTCACAAGGTGTGTTCCTAACTTCTCTCATAACACAGCGCATTTTCTTTGGGGCTCGGGAGGCTAACCCTCATGTTTTAAGGGGAATTATATTGAATGAGGTCCTGAGACATAACCAATAAGCTTAAATACACTGTCTTTCCCATGATTTCCAAAACGCAGGTGAACAGGTGGACACTGGTCTCCACCCATTGTGCTGCGGGGTCCCGTGCACAGCAACCCAGTGAATAAAGTGAGCAGAGGCCCCTTTGGATTTATGGGGTCACTACATATAAGAGGCACATCCTATGTGATTCTTCCTTTTTTCTTTCTAAAGAACAAATGCATTTCCTTCCAATGTCTTGCTAGCCAAACACAACCAGCATAATGACACGACACACAGAGTGGGACAGATCAATGATACAGGCAAAGACAAACCCTCAGGTTCTATTTATAGCTCAGATTTGGGAACAGATTCTAGGATTTTATTCATACTGAGACTCCACTCCAGTAATGGCACTGCAAAGCATTTTCAGATCTATATGTTCAGACTGAAAATCTTCACCAAAGCCTCACCTGAGCAGACCTTCCAACTAGCTGATTTATGTTAGTGTCAGACAAGACACCAGCTGTCATTTCCATTTTTCTGATGGGAATGGAAAGTGTGCCCGTTTGGGAATTAGCTGTTTCCACCGGATGAGTTGGACGAGCGTTCATAGTCTCCCTCCCCTTCTCTGTTTTGCATAAACCAACCACAAGGCAACCCCCCTCCCCACCCTGATTTATCCATTCATTATCTGTTCCCATCCAGAGAAGCCCAACTCAGATGTCAGGGTCCTAAGAGTTAAATTGCTAGCCCCCCTCTGGCCCAGCGCTGCTCCTCTCCTCTCCCTGGACTGGCTCCCTGTGATTTATGGAGGGCTCCATCCCTGAAGGGAACTGACAATCAGTCTCATTTTCTTGTGTTTCCCCCCCTCACAGCCAAGGTCATGGGCAAGGGGGCCCCTGCAAGTTTTCTCCACTCGTCCTCCTTCACCCTTACTCCAACGCGGCCTCATGAATCATTCGGTCTTCACATTGAACTCCTGACGCTTCCCTAGCACCAAACTGCCCGACTTCCGCAATTTTTCTTCATTCTCACTAACAATTTGGTAATGAAATATTGATTTTTAGTTAGATTCAAATAGATGTTATTAAGTTTGCATTGATAAATCGTTCCCTTTCTCAGGCTGGAAGTACCTCAGTCAAATTCTAACTGTGCTTTCATACCTGGTGATGTATTAATCTGACGTGTCTGTCGGCCGGGCTGCTGGGGCCAAAGCCAGGGGTGCCAACCTAATTGCCGTTACCTCACACGGAGGGCATCATTCTAGCTGGCGTGTTGTGAGGATTTTAGCCCTAAGACCCAAGTGGGTAAATATTTCCTCTGGGGCTCCTACTCCTTCAAACTGTATCATTTCTTGATGAATACTGGCTTCATATGGGATGGAGAGGTGGCCTATTAAATCCGACTTTCCCCCATGCTTTTGTCAACATAATATCCAGGCCATATTAAAAAACATCGAACGGACTGACAAGAGTGTGCCATTCCCCTGCTAAAATTGTCGGAGGAGTTCTGAAGGTTTGTGGGCAAAGGCCAGAAGGTGTCACACCCTCCAGCTCTGACCAAGCCTCCCGGGGAGGGTGTGCAGCAGGCCTGGAGGCCAGCCTCCTGCCATGGGCCTGTGGTCTGTGTAGGAGTGTGGGTAAAGCCCCGGGGTACCACTGGCTCAGCATCCACCTGCGTTGCTGTTCCCTGCCCCCATCTCTCCTCCCACTAATCTCACTCAGGACCCAAGTGTCCCCCTAGACCATGTCCAAGCCTACAAAGCCAAGACAAATCACCTGGATTCATGACTCACGAGAATCTCCCCAGAGGCCATCTTTGGGATATTTGCCACTTGAGGGAGAGGGGATCTTTGCTCCAGTAAGGGCTTCCCCTCACCCCTGACTTCTGTGTCCTGGCTGAAGGTAGACACTTGATCCAAGCTGAGCTAATCATTTGTTCACCATCTTTGTCTGAGTAATTATTCAGAGTAGTCACAAGACCCAAAATAGGCCAGTCAGCCTTGTCTTCCAGAATGGTTCCAAACTGCAACAGGGGAAAGAATCCTTTTCTCCCTTGTGCTAAACAAGGGTGTGGGCCCAGAAACATCAAAGGGCACATTCCCCACCCACCACATGGAGAAAGCTGACTTCCTTGGTCAACGGGAAGGTTGACCTGGTGCCAGGTCCCTGATCCCAGGGTCTTTGGCAACACCACTTCCTTCCCTGACACTAAGCACCAACTTTGGTTCTGGTTTCTCCTACTTGCATTCGAGTCCAGCCTTCCTCCCTCTAGTAACACCTGCTCCCCTGAATGGATTAATCTCAGTATGACTTGGACATTATGCTCTTGCTTGCAATCTCCAGTGGCTTCCCAACACCCGTCACATGATGCTACCCATCCTCAGTTCAGCATTCTAGCTTCTCCAAGACTTCCTCAACCCACAGTCCCCATAGTCAACGCCCTGTTCGGAGCAGCCACCAAGCTTCCTCATTTCTCCAATTCGGGATATTTTCCCGGGAGGTTTTCTTTTCTTAGAATGACTCTCTTCAACTCTGCATAACTGACCCCTCTTTATTCTCCTTCTAGGTGAGCATCCTAAGCTCCTAGCTAGAATCAGCCCTTCGCCTACATGCTGTGCTTTCCACTGTAAGTCATGGGCAGGAATTCACTTCCATGCAGGCCTGTAGGGGGATGACATACACAACCCGATCCTTTATTGCCAGCGCCTTGACTGCATCCAGCACGTAGTAGATCACTTAATATAAACGTATTGCCTTAAGATATTAATTCATTCACTCATTCTCTTCTTATCCTACTTATTTTGCAAGGCAAGATTAAATACCACATCTTCCTCTGAGCCTTCTTCAGTGTCTTCCGTCAGAAATAATCGCTTGCTTTTCTTGTGTTCCCACATTATCTTGCTTTCAACTGCTAATTAGCATACGTTAATTAATGTGTACATTTTAGGCGTTCCTTTAACAATAACTTCTGAGTATCTCCTTCCTTAGATTGAAGGTAGTTTCTAGGGTGTCTGTTTTCCACTCTTGACTATAAGCCCCTTAAGGACAAAAATTGGATTTGTTTCCTTAAAACCCAGAACCTTGAAAGGAGCTGAGTGATAGTTTGTTGGACTAAGTGGAATGCATTTATTTGAAACAGATGGATGGGAATATGATGGGCTACCTTTGAGTCATGGTATTTCTCCACATACCAGTTGCAAATGACAAAAATACTCAAAATCATCGAACTGGTTTAAGCCAAAAAAAGTAAAAAATTTAAAAAAAAAAAAGGAGAGTTTGTAAGCTCACGTGACAGGAGTCCAGAACTAGAGCTGGACTTAGGTCATGCTGGACTCCTCCTTCCAAACAATGTCATTTGACTCTCTCTCCATTTCTCCCTCTGTTTTCCTCCGCATGGGCTCTGTTCCAGGTAGCTCATGGTGCCAAGATGGCTCCCAGAACCTCCAGCCTTCCATCCAAACCTTTTAGCAACTGGAGGAGAGCTATCTCTATCTGAAGTGTTTCCTTCTTTGAAGACTTAGATGTTCTGAGAGGCTTGGCTTAGGTCTTGTGACCATCACTTGGGCTGATCCAGTTGACCCACTAAAAGGAGAGAGACGTGGTCTCCAGCGTAAACCAGCTCCTGATTCCAGAAGGAGGGCATGGATACCTGGTAGGCAAGTTCAGCTCTTCCCCTGCAGAAGCGGGCCTGGTGCCCACCTCCCAGCTCCCTGGGGCTGTGGCCTTGGGTGAGAACAGGACACTCTCGTAAGAGATATAGGCCTTTTCAACCTAGCCTTTCTGGGTCTTTAAGGAGACCGCAAAGAGTGACGTTCATTCAAAAGGAAGCAGTGGTCTCCCTCCTGCCTGCAAGGAGCTGGGAAAATGGGATGAGACCAACTGCAAGTGGAAGTCGGGTACCTGCTCCACCAGATTCCTTCTAAACCTCCCGGTCCAGCACCGCAGAGCTGCTGCAGGAGGCTCCAGGTGTATGAATGCCACCGGCCTAAAATCTGCAGAGTGGGGATCAGAACAGGTCCCAGATCCTACAAGGGGCTGGATTCCCCAACACGTTCCTCCAGTGTGGACACTTGGAGACAAAGAGGAGGCGCCACCACCCCACGGCCACAGGCCTTAGGCGGCCCGACAGAGCCGGCTCTACCCATCACCCTTCAGCCACCCGCTTCTCTGCCGGTGGCTTCCATTCGGTGTCGTCAAGGGAAACAAAAAGACCAGGTACTTCTATAACTGGTGGGTGCTCACCGTGCCCTCGCCCCGGCCAACCCCACGCAGAAAACAAAGGAGGCTTGGGGGTGATCGAGGGCTCGGGTGCGGGTGTGGGCCACGCAGCCCCTGCCTCCTCTGTCTGAGGCGCTGAGCTGCCCTGTTGGGCCTGCACCAGTTTCTCTGGAGGGCCCAGCGTCCACAGCTGCGCAGCCCAGGGCCGGCCAGACAGGGAGGGAGAGAGGGAAGGGCCTCCCGACCGGCCCCTGCTGCTCGGGTTTCCCTCTGGCGGCCGCAGCGAGTGCCCTTTAGGTCTGATTGATTTTATCTGTGAAATGAGCTGAAAATCCCTCCCAGGGAGAAGCGCTCATCTCCCTTCCTCAGCCCAGACACTCCGGATAAATCAGATTGCCCACCGCCAGAGCCCGCGTGGGCCAAGAGCAGGAGGAGGGCGGGACGGGGGACAGCAGGACGGCGGGACAGTGGGACGGTGGGACAGCAGGACGGCGGGATGGCGTGGAGGCCTTTGGCTTCTTCCCAAGGCTGAAAATCCAGGGCGCCGGCATCCTCAGCCACCTGGTCACATCCTCAGCCACCTGGTCGAGGCCTGCCTCACTTCGGGTTTCCACAGAAATAAACCCCGAGCCGAGGAAATGGGTGAGCCGTGATTCAGGGGTAGGGACCAAGCCAGGGAGGGGAAGGAGTCCAGCAGGGCTTCAGCCCCTGCCCTCCCTCCACCAGCCTCCCCACAACACCCGGGGTGACCTTCCCTTGGGTCTGCACGTCCCCCTGCACCTCGGGAAGCACCCAGGTCCTCCATCCAGAGGCAGGATCGCCTCTATTCATCAGGAATGAGCAGGAGGCCAACAGGCGAGCCTTTTGGAGGGGCCCATGGGGTGCACTTTTGGGGTGAGGATGGAGGCAGATGGAGGGGAGGCTTGTCCCCCGCACCAAGGGCCAAGGCTCCTGTCTCCTTCCACCCCTTCCCCAGCAGGCCAAGTGCCTGGACTTCCCAGGTCTCCCAGAACATTAATGCAAATTATCATCATTCTTCTCTTCATTGAAAGAGACTCTGGCACAGTCGTCTAAGAGTCACCGATGAAGCTGACGTGAAAAATTCGGTAATGGGCTGCCAATACTCAATTACTCCAGCATAATATGGAAGTGAGGGGGGAGCAAGCCAAGAGGCCACAGCCCAGGGACAGTGGGGGCAAAGGGGGAAACTAGACACTTGGCTCAGGCCCATGGACACAGCCTCGTGGGCAGGAAGGAGAGCACCTCTGGGGGCAAGGGGTGCACAGGGAGTCCCCAGCCTTCCCCTCGGGCCGAGCCTCCCCGCAAGGCTGGTCGTTCACTGTAAAGGGCCTTTCCTGGGAGTCAGAAGTTGCTCAGTCCCTCCTAAAGGCCCCAAGAGAATGAGCCTGGTTGGGCCCAGGAAAGGGGACAGAGAGCATCATGCCAGGCCTGGCAGCCCTGTGCCAGTCCCTCCACCGTGGGCAGGGGCCTCTGAGCAAGGCCTTGTGGGTCCCGGAGGTCTCCCCGTGAGCTGGGAGCCCAGACGCCTGCTCCTGCCCAGGGCTGTTTCGTGAACGTGAGGAAATTACCCACCGGAGGCCAGGTCTGCACAGGGGGATGACTGTGGCCACCGCTCCTTCCTAGGTGGTCCCTCCCCTTCCTCGGGATTTTCGGCTTGGAGCAGAGAACATCACAGTCAGAAGATCCACAGTAAGTGCTTATTACTAATGAGCACACTCCAGCCCCGAGGGTGGTCGCCCTGTCCAGCCCCTGCCCGCCCGGTGGCCTGGTGGGGGGGAGGCAGCTCAAAGCTGCGAGGCGCACCTCCAGGTCAGGGGCAAGGTCAGGGGCAGGGCAAGACGAGAATGCACCCTTCTGTTGTCCTGCACTGTATCATGTCTGCAAATAAATGGAATAATTCAGTTTCCAGGACTCTTAACCTTTTCACTTGGCATAAATTGTGATCACCCAAATAAATACAGGCAAATCACATTAAAAACATATATATACGAAGCTCATTTATTCAAGACATTTTCCAACTCTGAAAATACCTGTATCTTACCAAGAGAGAAAAAAAAAATAACAACAACCACAACAAGCTCAGTTCAGAGCTGCACACCCCCGTTTCTGTCCCTGTTTCCCTGTTGGCTGCAGACAGGGGTGTTTGGATTCCTGACGGCCCTCCCTGACCTCACGGTCCCACCTCAGCCGGATCAAAGGTCGAAGAAACCATTCCCTCCCTCCCCACTCCATTCCAAATTGGCAGAGAGAGGGCCAGATGTATGAGCGGATCGTAATGTGGTGCCAGGAATGTTTGAGCAATAATCAATTGCGAATTATAACTTACCAAGTTAAGAGTCAAATGAAGGGGCTGCGACTGAATATTTTATCAAAGCAATTTAATAAGAAAGTAAATGACCATAAACCATTAAAATGAGGTTTTTCAGCATCCTAAGGAGCTGCACTTCCCAGGCAGCATTTGACACCTCTTCCACCATTTAGGAAGAGGCGGGAGTGGAGTGAGGCTATGGCTTCCAGAAGAAAGGATGCCTTCTGGGTGGTGGCGTTCCCAGGGGGCCTTAGTCCCTCCAGCCAGGAATGCATCCCTCCTGGGACCTGAGTCACAGGGATGGTGTGCCATCCTCACAGGTATCTCACATATGGGGCCTCTGCTGAGACTGGGGCCTCCCCTCCACGACGGCTCGCTCCAGTTACAGAGAGGGCAGGCCTCCCGAGAGGGCTGCATGAGAGATAGGCCAGGACCCAACACGGTGGGAGGCCTCTGTTTGGCTCTCAGGCTTCAGAGCACAAGCTTCGGCGTGTGTGCACCCCCAAGGGTGGCCTCATAGACGGGCCTCCCGTGTTTTGGAGCGCAGAGCGCCAACACTCACAGAATACTGTGCACCCGCGCAGAGCCCTACCAGTAGACCTAGGAGTGCCTTTTAAAAAGTCGCGGGTCTGCACAGCAAAGGAAACCGCCAACAAAATAAAAAGGCAAATCATACATCTTGTAAATCATACGTTTTGATAGGACTTAATATCCAAAATATATAAAGAACTCTTGAAACTCAATAGAAAAAAAAATCTGATTACAAAAATAAGCAGAAGATCTAAACAGACGTATTTTCAAAGAAGGTATACAACTGTCCAGCAGGTACATAAACACGTATTCAGCATCACTAATCATCAGGAAAATGCTAGACAAAACCATAGGGAGATAACACCCCATAACCCATTAGAATGGCGATTATTAAAAAAACAAGAAATGCCAAGTGTTGGTGAGGATGTGGAGAAAGGGGAGCCCTCGTGCACTGTCGGTGGGAATGCAAGCTGGTGCGGCCACTCTGGAAAGCCGTATGGAGTTTCCTCAAGAAGTTAAAAAGGAGCTACCCTATGACCCAGAAGTTTCTCTTCTGAGTATTTACCCAAGGAAAATAGAAATGCTGATTCAAAAAGATACACGTACTTCCATCTTTACCGCAGCATTGTTTACAACGACCAAATATGGAAAGAGCCCACATGTCCATCAACAGATGAATGGATCAAGACAATGTGATAAATGTAATATTTATGATGAGATCACATATATATAATACATATCAGATATAGATGTATCTGATGGAATATTATTCAGCCGTAAAAAAAAGAATGTTTGTGACCACAAGGATTGAGGTAGAGGGTATTAGTCTAAGGGAAATAAATCAGACAGAGAAGGATAAATATCATATGATCTCACTTATGGAATCTAAATAAAACAAAACAGAAACTGAGCTCGTAGTTCCAGAGAACAGACTGGCAGCTGCCAGCGGAGAGGATGGGGTGAGTAAGGAGGTGGGCAGAAGGGGTAGGAGGGTGAAAAGGAAATGACTTCTAGTAATAAAATAGTCCTGAAGATGCAACGTGCAGGATGGCGACTATAAGTAATAACAATGCTTGAAATCTGCTAACAGAGGAAATCTTAAAAACTCTTGTCACAAGAAAAAAAAAATTGAAACTGGGGACAGATGTTAACTAGACTTACTGTGGTGATCGTTTTGCAACATCTACAAACATCTAATCGTTATGTTGTACACCTGAAACTAATACAATGTGGCTTGTCTATTACAGCCTAATAAAATTTTTAAAAAGGAGTGTAGTGGGATGTAGATCTATATGCCAAGGAGACAGCTGTATAAAAATCACAGAGTTGAGAGTATAAGGAAGACTGAGAGGAGGTGGACAGGGGTGAAAGCAGAGACGGGATATTGTGATGACACATTCAGAACTGTCTCATTAGATTCAGATACGGTATGATGGCTACTTGCCTAATAGAGAGCAGAAAATAGATGAAGATGATAGATAGATAGATAGATAGATAGATAGATAGATAGATAGATAGATAATAGATGATGGATAGATGATGGATGGATAGATTGATAGATGATGAATGGATGGATGGATGGATGGATGGATAGATGATGATGATAGATAGATAAATAACAGATGATGGATAGATGATGGATGGATAGATTGATAGATGATGGATGGATAGATAGATGATGAATGGATGGATGGATGGATGGATGGATGGATAGATAGATAAATAGATAATGGATAATAGATGAATAGAAAGATGGATGGATGGATGGATGAATGGATGGATGGATAGATGATGATGATAGATAGATAAATAACAGATGATGGATAGATGATGGATGGATAGATTGATAGATGATGGATGGATAGATAGATGATGAATGGATGGATGGATGGATGGATGGATGGATAGATAAATAGATAATGGATAATAGATGAATAGAAAGATGGATGGATGGATGGATGGATGGATGGATGGATGGATAGATGATGATGATAGATAGATAAATAACAGATGATGGATAGATGATGGATGGATAGATTGATAGATGATGGATGGATAGATAGATGATGAATGGATGGATGGATGGATGGATGGATGGATGGATAGATAGATAAATAGATAATGGATAATAGATGAATAGAAGGATGGATGGATGGATGGATGGATGGATGGATGATGATTGTGAAGATAGATACATAGATAATAGATAATAGATGAATGGATAGATGGATGGATGGATGGATGGATGGATGGATGGATGGATGGATGATAGATGATGATAGATGATAGATAGATAGATAGATAGATAGATAGATAGATAGATAGATAGATAATTACAGGTGCAGGGAGGCAGGAACATCAGTTGAGAACCCCAAGGCCGACTCCTGCTTTGCCCTCTGCTTCCCTGCTGCCTGCCTGGCTCACCAGGGAAAAGGAAAGAACATTCTACAAGTGGCTACATTCAGACCCTCCCTGTGCAGAGCATGTGCCAGCTGCTGGTGCTCACAATGCTCCCCCCACCACCAGAGGAAGAAAAGGCCATGCAGGTAGGGAGCTTGTGCCCCTCACACATGAGGCAGCGGGGCCTGGGAGCATGAAGGAACCCGCGGAAAGACCAAAGTCACCGAGCTGGGTCTAGAACCCAGGTGGGAACGGAAGACAGAGCCAGCACGTGCTGTGCTGTGCGTGGAGGAGCTACGTATACCCCAGGATGTGGGAAGGTATGTTTCCTGAGAGATGACGCCCTTGTGGAGGCGGAATGGACATGGCCCAGGCCTTGGAGAGCCCTCCGCCAGGACTCTTCTCGTCACTTGGGGTCCGCCGCTGCACCTGCACCAGGACTGCACTGGGGGCCAGCCTGCGGCCGAGCTGGGGGAGACTCGGGGCCGGAGGTCACTCCGTGAGGGGGGAGCGGTGACATGGAACCGGAGTCAAGGTCAGCCTGCAGCTCGGGTGCGAGGCCACTCGGAGGCCGGCCTGTGCGTCAGTCCGCGTCAGGAGGAGAAGCTATTTTGCAACCCGTGGCTCAGAAGGGAAAAGCATTCGAGAATCAATCCTTCCACCGTCGTGCGTCAAGTGCGACGTGTTGTTCTCCACGACACTCACCTACCAGTCCATCACTCGGGCGCTCGTGTCCAGGTACAGAGAGCAGAGAAGCCCCCGCCCCCCCTGCTCTCTACCTGAGCAGTGGCTGCGAGGACGCAAGCAGGTAATCCTTGCTAAGTTCAGCAAAGGGCCTAAGAGCTGCGGGTCGGCCGCTGCTAGGTCACTTGCAGTCGCTCCCCCTTCCCGGCCAGTGAACCTGCAGGTGGGGCAACGCGTGTCAGCATGATGAGTGGGCGAGCTGAGGCGTCCTGGGGGCACCTCCACAATTGCGTCTGCTCCCTGCAAACCTTGAGGTTGCCCCTGTGCTGAGGACATCACACCTGAGAATATCCTTCCTGCTATATTCACATCCAAAGCTCTGCTTGTCCTCCTGCCCCGGCAACGGGCATTCCCAGGACCAAGTCAACCAGCCCCGGGGGGAGTCCTACTTTGCCAGGATTGGGTCCCAGCTGCGCCCGCCTGGGCCCTTCCGGGAGCCCAGGGTGTGGGGAAGAGCCTTACCTTTGGGCTTTAATTATGCTTGATTCCAGCTTCTGCTGAGTGATCGCTCGTCTTTCTCTAAGCCCCCATTTTTCCCAGAGCATTTTCTTGATGTTATTAGAGCTGTCTATAAAATATGAATCCCAATTCCATGATAGTCATAAAAGCCATAAAATTCTATGTCTGCCATGAAAATATTACATGATTTATTTTTGTGTGAAGTACATATTAAATCTCGTACTGGAATAGGAGTTTGGCTCTTCAACATCACGAACTTTTAATAACACACACTTTGCCTTAAATTGCTATTATTTTAAGTTTCTTTCTTCACTTTACAGTAGCTCTCGCTTCAAAATAGGATCAGAAAATAGTCCTAGTCTTATTTATACGTTAAAGTTAATATTCACTGTAGCTTAAATTCTGCTCCCTTTTTTTTATAGTGTTCATTTTTGTTTTGTATATGACAAGATTTGTGCATTTGATTTGTTTTATTTTATGCTGAGTGCCTTAGGAGAAATATCAGGTGATTAACCAAACCCTCCGACAGTGGGTCTGATACTACCATCTCCAGGGTCACGGAGTGGGTCTGCATAAATCCACACGAGTCAACACGTGGCTGGAATAGAGAGAGGAAGAATTGAACTGGGATGGGGTGGAAGAGGAGGAGCAACTATTGCTCTTTCCTTTTCCCAAAACCCGTAGGTCAACCCACAAGGGTTTGCCAAGCTTCCAGTATCTGACGGTCAGCTAAAGCTTCCTGGAGACACACAGAAAGAAGAAGATCATTGGTACGATGGGATTCACATGCATGAACCCATTGAAGGATCACCCGAGGCCAGGCCAGGCTGTGTGACTCACATCGCATGTGTTGGGGGGATTCGATGGGATCCAAGAATTAGGTTTATTCTGCAGGCGAATGCGGGATTTGAGTTGCCCTGGAAGGACAAGGGGAACTGAGAGAGGCCGAGGAGAGATGAGACAAAGTGAGGCAGAGGAGCCTGGGCAAGAGGAGAAGCTCGTGGGACCCTGAATGGGAGGGAGGGAGGGAGAGAGGAAGGAAGGAAGGAAGGAAGGAAGGAAGGAAGGAAGGAAGGAAGGAAGGAAGGAAGGAAGGAAGGGTAGTGTCCAGGTGGCCACCGCCAGAGCCCAGCCCCTACCCAATCCCCACCTTGCCATCTTGCCAGCTTCTCTGCCCCAAAGACCCCACACTGAGTTTCAAACGATATCGAGGGTAAAGGGAAGATTGATTTTCAGCCTGGAGGATACATGTGACATTTGGAATGAGTTGAAACTGATCTAAGAGATTTTCATTTCAAAAGATATCTGATATGATGTGTCGATGGGGTGTTTCACACACCTCATCAGAGTTCAAAGACTGCAGCCATGAGCATGGCGCTTCCAAGGTGGAAAGCAGATGTGTAGAACCGGAGCAGGAGGGGGTCTTGGCCTCTTCAGACTTGGCCCACCCGCCACCTGACATACCATGGAGACAAAGCCGTGTGTTTGATCCAGGCAGCCCTTGGGGCTGCGGCATCTTGGCATGGGTACAAACAATGTGATTTTTTGTATCCAACTCCGCGACCACATTTTCATATCCCCAAACCCTAATCAGGGCACCTACGGGGCATAGAGTCATTCACTCAGAGGCCACTGAATGCTCTGATAACCAGCGAGGACTCGCCAAGCTTGGTCGGACATCCACCCGTCTGCCACCCCCGGAGCACCCAAGCCTTAGTCTGGGCTCCCCGTAGGGCACGACCTGGGGAAAAACTCACGTGCTACCATCTTGGGAGGGGGTTCAAACCCCGGAAGCTGAAGTGAGGGCCTAGGGGACGGAGGCAACATAACGTGCATTATCTCGGTGGACACATCTGAGCACAACCGATTACTTAACCTCAAGGGACTGTCCTTTGGGAAACCATTATAGCAAAGCACAGCTCAAGACAGTCTATCTGCAGGGGTAAGGTGACGACAAGAATAGAAAAAAAAATCATCTGTGCCAAACAACAGCATGAGTCCCGTCCTCCGGGGCTGTGCAAACGTGGGTGGAAGAAAGCGAGTCCCAAGGAATCCCACGACTGGGAATCAACCGGGAGTCATTGGCGCGGAGGTCAGAGGTGCGTGCTGCTGTGAGATGCTGTCCGCTGCGCCCCTGGGAAGTCAGGGGGGCCTCACAGGGCCAGCCAGGGGGCCGCAGCAGGATCTCTGTCACCGAGGCCAGGGCAAGCTGACGTGATGTACTGGAGGGGTCTGAGATCGGCCCCGCTCTGCATCCATTCACTCCAGCCTAGATGCTGATGCTGTTGGTGCCCGGAACCTCTCTCTCCAGATTCCTCTGTGGGTTCACCGTGGAGGCCTTGTCTCCCCCGACCCCTGGCCCACCCCCGGCTGGGGCCATGCTGCCTGGCAGGGTGCACCTGAGGCGCTCTGTGTGAGGGATCTTGGGGCAGAGTCCCCAGGCCCTGCTCTTCAGGGAACAGGCGGCCGAGACAACGTCTACATTTGCTTGGAGCAGAGGGAGAGCCTCCAGGAAGCTTCCCTGGAGTGCAATAGAAAATTCCGTCTCGTGACCCACCAGCCTTCTCTCGATGTGAAAACATCTACCAAATCGATCCCACACATTAAGCGGATGAATCCTAATATTGAGTTTAAAAATCATATACCTTCCAATCAGCTGCTTTGTGTTATGGAGACAAGAACCAAGTGGGGGGTTGAGGTTCTTTGCAAAACTGAATAAGGCCACCACGTCGACTGAGATGATAAAAATAATAAGGAGACGAATAAATTAAAATTGTAGCGAGGAACTGAGGCCCGAGAAGAAAGTGTGCACCTTTCTAGCCGGATGTTTTTCCGAAGAGCCTGTCTTGAGTGAGTGGCAGCTGGGAGGACAAAAGCTAGAAGGCATCTGGAAAAATATTAAGAGTTTTGTGAAAGAAAATCAATCAAGAAAGATACACAAACCTGATTAGGGAAAGGAAAAATGTATGTCGTAATATAGAGAGCGGTCCGTGAACGGGTGGCTGGTTCCTACAAGATTAGAGAAAATAACCCGAGGTGAGGGTTGCCTTCTCCTTCCACTCGGCGCTTAGCATCACCCACCTGGAAGCTTCATCCCCCTGGCTCCAAGCAATTTGCTGAGAAAGAATATTTTTGCTGCTAAATGATCTCGCTCCCCGGTGGCTCCCGCAGCCACCAGCTCCGAAACAAGCGGCCTCGCGGGAGAAGGGACGGGCACAGCCTTGGCGTTCAAGGCCCCCCATGTGGAGCCCAGCGCCCCGGCCGCTGGCTGCCCCCCCGGATTGCGGAAAGGTTCTGGCTTGAAAATGGAAAGACAAGGCAGGAATAAAGGTTCCAGGTCCATGAGGCCCTCGTTGGCGAGGACGTCTGCGTGCGGTCCAAGCCGAGGAGGGAGGGGGTCTAGGTCAACGCATCTCCCTGCTTGAGCTCCCAGGGTGTAAATCAAGAAGGTGCCAGCAAAACAGGCTGCGGGGCCCGGAGGCCAGCACGGGCTGCTGGTGGGGAGCAAAGCCTGCGGCCTGCGAAGGTTCTCAGGCCTGAAGTGCAGGAAGCGGGAGCAGACGGCAGGCCCCGGCGGCAGGCCTCCCTGCCCCAGTCAGCGGAGCCCCCCGACCCCCGACGAGGTGGCCTCGCCGGGACAAGAGCCACCTGCTTCCAAACTCAAGTGGCTGAGTGACTGGGCACGGGCAGGTGTGCGCACGTTCCAGCAACTTCTGCTCCCTGACGCCCGCTGAGGGCCGCCTTGCACTCGGCGCAGCAGGATTCCACGGGCCTTTTGCTCGAAGGGCCCGTATCTTGGTATCAAAACTCAATGAACGATGGGCACAGATGTGGGAAATTAAGGAAAGATGTGGACAGCTGCTTTTGCCTTTGTTCCACCAAACGCTGGAGCACGTTTCCTCCTTCATTTCCTCTTTGTGCTCATTGTCGTGCACAGAGGAAGGCAGCCGATGGCTTGGTTTGGGTGACCTGTTTATTTCTAAACTTGGGTTCCTCTGCCTGGCGCTAATGGCCCTGCACCCCCTCCCCTCATCGCCCCGGGGGTCTGGCTCTTAATTACCCTGGTGGGAAGGTGGCCACCGTCCCCAGCGCCAGACTGGCTGGTGCAATTCGGTGTCAACACAGACACAGGAGCTCGAACAGCTGTCTCGTCCTCTCACAGCAAATTAAATGCATGTTAAAAGATTATCTCTTACATTTATCATAACAAGATTTTGCATTCATGTCTTTCTCTCTTTTTAAATAGGAATAAGGATCTCATATACATTTTCTAATTTATTATCTGGTATTTATTATAGGGAGAGAGTTTTGTCTAATCACAACTCGTTAAAATCACATATTATTCACAATAACCCACCACTAAAGACTCATCACGGTAGCAAGAAAAAATTAAAAAAAAAAAAAAGTGTTTTTAAAATGAAACTTCATTTTAAGCATGCCTCTTTGGAGACAGTCCAACGTGGTAAAGAAAGGAGTGGAACGTGTGTAATAAAATACCTTGGCAGAGAAAATTTGCCGGAAGGAAGGAAGGAAGGGAGGGAGGGAGGGAGGGAGGAGGGAGGGAGGGAAGGAGGAAGGAGGGAAGAGGGAGGGAAGGAGGAAACAGAATATCAAAGAGAGTTCAAATGCTTGACAAGAAAAAAAAGTAGGAATTCTGTGGCCCAGCTCAGTGTGCCCGCTGAAACTGCACGCCAATGAAGAAAGAGAAGGAGAGGAAAAAAAAAAAAAAGAAAATCAGGCCAAGAATTTACCGAGTTTCTCTCTCTCTCTCTCATCCTTAAGCCTGTGTCCTTTTCATCCTTCAGCCCCGGGTTCTAACTCGCACGCGTCCCGTTAGCCGAACGAAGCAGCCCTTGGCCTCCGCCGCGTTCCAGCCAGAACCGACTTCCAGATCGTGATTCTGTGCACAAAGAGGCGACGGCGTGGCATGTGCCGCGCTCATGAATGTCACCCCATCCACAGCAGGCCATCGGAACGGGGTTATGAATACGCGGTTTGCTGAGTGAGATGATTCTGGCATCAGCTATGTGGCATCTTCCACATGTTTAGCCTGAAAGAAGACATTTGTTTGGACTATATGCTTCTGTGTACTTTCTTAATGCAATAAAATTGACAGATGACTCCTTTTTGCAACAGGTTTGGAGAAAGGAAATGTGGTGGTGCTACCCTCCCCTCTCTTCTTGATGGCTGTTTAGACAGCAGTCTTAAAAAATCACTAGTCACTAAAATCCCTCATGCCCATTTCATATTGTGTTGATTCATATTAAATTCATGACAACAAAAAAGCAACTTGAGGCACTTTTGGAAATGACCGCTCTTTAGCGCGCCTCCCCTTCCTCCGGGCCTGGTGGGCCCAGCGCCCATAAAGCTGCCTGCTGTCTTGTGTCATGAAAAGAAACAGCTTTGCCTGGGAATGCCATTACTGTGTAATGAGGCATGCAGCAAAATATACCTTCAGCAGCCACTTGATGAAGGCTTGCTGACACACCAGACCAGACAGAAATGTTTTTTTGTATGTTCTTCCTTATTTTGTCCATCAATCACATCATTAGTCAAAGCAGACAAGCCTGTCAGCCGGGCCCAGATGCGGAGTGGCAGGCGATCAGCGGACAGGTGTTCCGGCTCCCCCAAAACGAAATCCTGAAATGAGAAAGGAACCGAGACCTTGTTTCAAGGGCTGGGATGTCAACGAGAGAGGACAGACACGGAGAGGGAGGCGCCCCGAGGCGCGCAGCCGTGGGGTGACCGACCGGCGTGGGGCCCTGGCATCGCCCGGCGGGGAGAACAAAGCCCATCCGTCTCCTGCGGTCGGGGACGGGTTCAAATGTAATAGTCACAGGCAGTAAATAAATGAAAGTCCCCTCGCACCTCTCTGGTATCCCGAGTGCTACACGCGGGTTGGGAGGTTCAGAGGCCTGGGCCCCCCCGGGCTCCTGGAGCTGCCTCCCGAGGCTGGCTGGGGGAAGGCAGGCTCCCCGCATGTCCAGGAGCCTAGCTCATCCCCGGGGGGTGCAGGGGTCGGGAACCAGCCTCCCCTCCTTCCCAGCACAGCCTGGAGTTTCTTCCTCCAGGGCGTTGTCTGGGCCACGCTCTCTGCCTGGGACCTAACAGGTTAATGAGACCAACCGTACGGAGTCATCCTCCAAGGTTCATTTCTAGCTTTTCCAGCAAAGCCCCGAAATGAATGTGAGCAATAAGCTCATTGCTCAGTGACGTCCGGGTTCCCTACCGAGAAGGGCTCGCAGCTAACCCAGCCCCCGGGCCCACCCCGGCCGGCCTTCCCAGCCGCAGCGGCCGAGGTGATCCCCTGTGAGTGCCCAGCCCAACCGCCCGGCCGGCACACACCCCTTTGGGTTCCTCATTTTCAGTTCATGTTTTAAAGCACTTTTAGATTCACAAAACAAGTGAGAAGAGGAGACGGACTCCCCACACGTGCAGTGTCCCTTGTCACTAAACCTGAAATGAGTAGGCCCCATGTGGCGTCATCCACGAGCCGACACCGGTGGGTTATCATTAACCGAAGCCCCTGCTTGGGTCAGATTTGGCTCGTTTTTCCCTGATGTCCTCTGTCTGTCCTGGGCCCCCACATCGGGGGGGTCCTGAGGCTCTGAGGTGCGACAGCGTCTCAGACTTGGATGACTTCGGCCGTTTTGAGGAGTGCTGCCAGGTGCCACTTACGGTAGGCCGGTTGTTGCTGTAGTTTTTAATTTCGAATATGCGTGTGCGCACAACATCTTTTACACTGCAATAAATAATAGTGCGGGGAGGGGGGGGACCCGAGGAGGGACGGAGGGAGGAATTAGGCCCACGAAAGGTCAGAAGTCTTTACACGGCTCCGGGGAGAAGACTCCGACACTCCAATCTCTCCCGGGGTTGACCTTTCCGGAGATGTGCTGAGCAGGAAGGTGGTGATACCTGATACAAGATTCAAACCCACACTTCCACCTTTAAACGAGAATTAAATCTGCAGATATCTCCTCTGGGGTTTCCAAAAGGAAAGCAAGCAAGCACATCATTAATCTAAGCGGCCATCGGATGCCACCACGGCCCGGTGCCGGGCGTCTGGGCCCGCGTGGGGGTGAGCGGGGGCCGCCGAGACATCAGCTTAAGGTCACTGAGGGTGACATGGGGGGTGGGCCCCGAGAGGACCGCGGGCCTGACCGCACCCAGCCTCCCAGGACGACGGGGACAGAAGGCGGCGTGGGGACCACCCCTGCAGGTGCTCCGCAGGCCCCGTCCGCCCAGCTGCCATTCCCTGTTTCTTGCCTCTTCGCCTTTTCCTCCTTCTCCACAAAGCTCACGGGGGCCGGGGAAGGAAGAGGCCGTCCGGTTGGGAAATGTGTGGTCGCTTTTGCTGATTAAGAAAGACCGTTCTCTTCTTCCCCCCTTTGTCTCGGCCGGGGAAGAAATAGTGTCTCTTAAAGGGCCTCGCAACTGCCAAGGCAGCGAAACCCGCAGCAGCTTGTTGCCCATCGCATCCCACCAAGAGCCTGACGCTACACGTAAGTGATGTTGTTAAATTACACTTTACAATTCATCCTTGCAAGTACCCCAGCTTTTCCAGCTCATACACATGTTTTATGAGCCTGCCTTTCACCCAGAAGGTCTACAGAAAGTAAAATAAATGAATCCAACACTCTATTCAGCCTGGATCATCTGACATTTATTCTTAGATGGGGCAAGTGACAATTTGAAAGCGATTCTCACACTGTAGGAACTTTTAGCCTAGGGTGCAGTATATAATCAGTCAATCAATCAGTTTTACGGACTACCTACTGGGTGCCAGTCCAAGTGGAAGGGCCGGCGCCCGCCCTCCGTGACCTTCAGGTAGTCGGGGAAACGGGACTGCATTATTCCCCCTTTGGACAGTTGATTAGAGAGCGGAGTTCCCCCGACTCCGGGACAGTCAACCCAGAGAGCAAGCTGAGCTATTTAGATTCTTTTCCTTGGAAGTTCAGAAGTGGAAGCGGAACGTCTAAGCTGGGCCTATGTGGCTCCCGGTTGCAGGCTAAGCAAGGTCAGGCCATACAGAGAAAACAGGAGAGGGCAAGATAAGAGAGAGGGAGGAGGGAGAGAGAACGAGAGTACAGATGTGTAGAGAGAGGCTGAAATGAATACAAGACCGAGGTCCCGGAGAAGTCCCCAAGAAGAGGCGGTTGTGTTTCCTGACTCTGTCCCTCCCGCCGTCCAGGGGCATCGCTTCCTCACGATTTCAGGGAAATACCCTATAACCTTCCAGCTGAGCTCCATCCTTTCCTAAGCAAGCCTGCGGAGTGGAGAGGGTCCCTTACACAGAGCACAGCTACCAAATGGGCCTTAAACACAGGAAAAGGTTCTCTAAGGCAGAGGAAGGAGCAGTAGTGGGAAGAGACATCAGAGAGGACACCGGGGAGCGTGTTAAGTGCTGGAAAGACTCAGATAATCAGAAAAGAACCGGTTACTTCACTTCGCATTCAGATCACTAAGCATAAACGTGATGTCGGTTGAGTGGTCTGTACCTCCCAAAGATACTGTAGGAAAAATGGTAAGAATCCTGTAAAAGCAAAGAGATGGAGTAAATACCCCAACTTCTGCACCAGGACCTGGAAAGGTCTCCTGGCTCTCCCAGGCCCTGTGTGCAGGCACCCGCTGTTCAGATGTCCCATGAGATGTGTCCCCCACTACCTCAACCCCTGTCCTCCTGGCCTCTCAGCACAAAGAGGCGTGAGGTCACAGCAACTCCGTTCTCGAGAACAATATCCATCTGCCCTTCTCCCCAGGAGAACACATTTTGGGGACAAAAATGTTTATTCTCAATAAAATATTATGTGGATGATGCTGATGTAAGAAAGCATATAGTTCTCCTGAACAAGTTTTGTGTGTGTGTGTGTGAGAAAGAGAGAGACAGTTGTTTTGTGAGGGTGTCTCAGAGCTTGAAAGCCTCCAGCTCTACAAGTTCACTGGACCAGAATGTTCCTCTGCTTTTGGGAGCACCTCTTGGAGGCAAAAGCATGCTCTCTGACCCTTTGGGTCTTCCTTCCCAGTCCTGCCTGCACCCTGGGAGGAGGTCCAGCGGTGCAAGTAGCAGCCTGGGGATAATACCGTAACGGCCACCGCTTACTGGGTCTCCTAAAAGGTCGGGGAACACTGGCACCTCCGAATGCTGGCATCTGAGCACCAACCGTGCAAAGTGGCACACGGTCTAAGAGACTCAGAGAGGCTAACGTAATTTGCAGGGGACAAAGAGGCTGCAAGTGGCCATGGCTGAGGGCCACGACATCGCACTGCGCTCCGGGATGCTCAGGACCCAGCAATGGGCACAACTCGTGCATCCAAGACCACGAGCTTCCGGAGAGGCCAGCGCTGCAGCTCCTCCACTTATAAATGCCTTATTAGTGAGCTTTTGCAGGAAGAGTCTGAGGTGCTGGGCGTGTTTCCATTTGTACTGAGCAAATTTACTGGTGCTCGATGCGTGGACACGAAAACTCCCCCTGGGATAGGTGTGCAGGTCAGATGTATGGTTTCATCCATCCCGTTGGCCAAGCTCATCATAAGGCGAGGCCGTTAGGTTTGCTGAGCTGCAACGGGGAAGTGATACATCTGAGGTCCCTGAGACGCCCCTGCCCTCGAGCACCAGTGCCTGGGCATGGAAGCCTGGCGTGCCCTGGAGAACGGTGATGGGTCAGGCTTTCAGAAAATGCAATGTGCGCTGGATGCTCTGGGGACCCATCGCACCCCAACTCCGTTAGTGGCACAGGATGGGACAAGGGCCAGCTGTACCCACCTGCACTGCCCAAAGCTCTGAGGATGGCACAGAGCTCTAAGCTTAGGGGTCCCCAGGAAGCAGGGCTCCTCCAGAATGCAGGTCCAAACACCAGCATTGATGTCTCCACTCAGCCAGCCTCCAGGCCTGCTGCGGATAGCTGCAAAGGCGAGGCCAACCTTTACAGGGAGGCTGCGAGCTTAGCGGCGAGCACCTGGGGCTGGGGGCACCCCTGGCACAGGGCGCCTGGAATGTTCTGCTTGTCCTGACTCAAGAGGAAAATGTTTTCCACTCTGGTGTCTCCCTGCACTCTCAGCATGCCTGGAGTTGGGTCATCCCCGGCTGCTGAGCACATGTGTCCCCCGTATTTGCCTGTGGCTGCAGAAGCCCAGATGCCCCTGGGGCTTGGGCCCACCCTCATATCCCTCTCCGGCCCGCCCGGAGGCAGTCGGATGGGGATGGGAGCAGATGGGATGGAGATGGGGAGGTGCCCTCCGCAAGTCAATAATTAGAGACCCCTTCACCCTGGTATATTTAAATATTTGTTCAGTATTTATTTAGTGAAGGTGGGTAGAAAGTGATATTTGATAATAAAATTGCACATCTTTATTTCTTTTGGCTCTTTCTCAGTAATATATCAACATAAAATTGTAAAAAAAAAAAAAGCATCACTGAAATACATAGAATAAATGTGTGAGTCCCTAAATATACCTATCCCCACCTCCATGCCCCTCCTCAAGTGTAAGCACTACGGAACAGTTAGGTGTACATCTTTCCAGTCATTTGTTTCTACCCATTTCCATAAATATATGTGATATGTATGATTATAAATATATTAATTATATATTAAATATACATATAGGATTTTCACAGAAGTAAAGATATATCCTATATATTGTCCTGGATCTTGGTTTTTCTCACTTAATTCATTTCACAGATATTTCAAAACCAATACACATTTTTAAACAGCTGTTTAGTATTCCATAGTATGCATATACTATAATTTCTTTAAAAATATTTAAGATGCTTCTAATTTTTTTCATTATTACAAATAAGACTTTGGTATAAAATCTCATATATAAGTCTTTGAACATTCAAGGAAATATTTCTGTAAACTAGATTCCCAAAATTAAGATTACTTGTTTGAAGGGCATGTACATTTTAAATTCAGATGCCTTGTATATTTTTTACATCCCTGCCTGCTCAGGATATACTAGTCATCTAAAATTTTGCTATTCTAAGGTATAAAAACGGACAATCTTGTTTTAATTTGAATTTCTCTGTTGATTAGAAAATCTGAATGTCATAAGATACGTTATAAATATTGCTCCCAATGCATCATTTGTCTTTTCTATAGAAGATTTTTGTTTTAATGTAGTCAAGTATGTCCTCCTGTTTGTTCAGAGCCTTTGGGCTTCATACCTTAGTTAGGGGTACTTTTTTAGGCCCTAAGATTGTTTTCTTTTAACTGTTTTTATTAACTTTTAAATCTATGTTGAAATTTTGTACATCATGAAATGGAGGTCTAATTTTTTTTTAAAGATTTTATTCAGTTATTCATGAGAGACACAGGGAGAGAGGCAGGTAGAGACACAGGCGGAGGGAGAAGCAGGCTCCCTGCGGGGAGCCCGATGTGGGACTCGATCCTGATCCCGGGACCGTGGAATCACGCCCTGAGCTGAAGGCAGATGCTCAACCACTGAGCCACCCAGGCGTCCCGGAGGTCTGATTTTTTGAATGAATAGCCGACTATCCTCATTGTGGGTAATTGGTCTATTTTTCCTCTCCTACCCAAAGTCCTTCCTTTGTCATGAACTGAACCCTCAGTTACATGATCCTGTTTCTTCCCTCTTCAGGTTTCGCCATTGAGCTCTTTCTTTTGTAAGATCACATGGTTGTGATTGCCACACTCTGATTAGGTGTGGAAATTTGGTGAGAAATTTGTCCTCCCACATCAGTTTTCTTTTTTCAAAATTGTCTTCAGGATTCTTCTGTGATGTCTCTCCCATATGGGCTCAGAATCTGCTTGTCACCTTTCTATAAAAATCTCTCCCTGGGATTTGATTGGGACATGTATCAGACACTATTGTGCCCCAGTGACACTCCTCAGAAACTCCCTTTATTCCAGAGGCTGCTGGATCATTTCCTAAAATAAACTCCCAGCAGGCAAGCCTTTGTCTCAGGCTTTACCTCCTGGGGAAGAAGCCCTCAGTCCAAGACAGAAGAGCACTGAATATTGAATAGACAATTAATGTGGGGAGATTTGACAGGTTTGCATTATCAAGTCTTCCTACCTCAGAGGACTCTTTAGTTATGTTCTCTCCTTTGTGTCCTTTATTAGCATTTATAGTTTTGCTTCTACAAGTCCTGCACATGCCGTTAGCTTTTTTTTTATGAGTTTTGTTGCTATCAAGTAGGTTATTTTCACTGTGTATTTCCTAGATGTTGTTGTTTAGAAATTCTGTTTTTATATATTTATCTTGTATCCAACTACCTTCAAGTAATAACTCCAAGGAATTTACTTACATTTGTCAAGTATGTAAACATATTAATTCTCAATAGTGATTATTCCCCCTCTCTGTTACAATATTTTATCTACTCACTTAATTGCATTTCTTTATTCACCGGTGTGGACATCAGTGATTGTCTTGTCTAGTTTCTTAACAAATTTAAATAAAATATTCCTAAGTTTACATGCTTAATTTATATTTCTTAAACGCTTTATTGATTTAAAAAGTTTTTTTCATTTCTTAGCTTACTATAGCTTTTAAAAATCATGAATGAGAGATTAATTTTACTTAGCGCCTATTCATGTGGTGTATCTATTTTAATCTCTTAATTTCATTAACTACAGAAATATATTTCTGACATTGTAACCTTTCACTCCCAAGATGAACTCAACTTAGTAATGAGTTTCATGATCATATCTTATTTAGAGTTTTTGTATGTATCTATGCTCATACATTTTTTAAAAAGTTTTATTTTTTACATTACTCTTGTCTTCTTTTAGTGTCAGGGAAATATTACCATTATAGAAAGAGTCGGGAAGGTTTTTGTGAAATATAAGAATTACCCATTTTATTGAAGTTTTCTTACAACTTATCTACAGATGGTCTAGATCTGGTGCCATTTTTAGGAAAGTTTTTTTATTTTTTTGCAATTTAAAAATTTCTTTTACAAATTCGGCTCTTTTAAGGGTGTCCACTTAAGTCAATCTTACTGGTTTTTGTATTTACTAGAATTTTTTCTATTTTGGCTACATTTTAGAATGTAATAACATTCACTTGATTTTATAATTTCCTCATTATCTGAAGTTATATTCCTTTCCTCATTTTTAATATTATATATCTTTGTATATACTATTTTTTGACCATACTGGTCAGATACTTTTTTTATGTTTTCAGAGAAACAGATATTAAAGCTAATTATGCTTTTTTAAAAACTCATAAATTTTGGATTTGTTACTATCATCAAAGTTTTCCTTATTTCTTTGGATTTATATTATTATCTTTTCTTCACCTTCTTGAATTACATATGTGGTTCATTTAATTTCACCCATTTTAATTTTCTAGTATATACCCTTAAAATTCATACAGTTGCCATTAGATTTTTTAAAAAATATTTGCATGACTCTTGTTTTTATCATGAGTTTATTATTTTGATTTTAACTCCTTTTTAACTCAAGGATTATTTTAGAAGTCTGGATTTTTAATGTGATCTGTTTTTATGATTCATGTCATTTCCGATTTGAGGAGTTTATGGAAATTTTCCTTGTGGCTAAAATGCATGGTCACTTTTGTAAGTATTTCATGTGTGTTTGATACTAGAGTGAGTTTTCTAGTTGCTAAAAAAAAAGTGTGTGCACATATACAAACATATATAGTCAAGCTTATTATTGATTATTCAAATCTTTTATAACGTTACTCATTTTAATTTTTTCCTAGATTTATTAAGATACAATTGATATACAACATTGTGAACATTGAAGTGTACAGTTCACTCTTATTTTTATTTTAGTTTGCATGTCCTTAATTTATTGAATTCTGAGAGGTCAGGCAAATATCTTTCAGTATAAGTAAGGATTTATTATATTCTTTCTATACTTTTATCACTTTTGCTTTCTATCTTATAAAGCTATGATCTTGAGTATATAAAGTCAGCTTTTATAAAATGAACTAAAACCTCCTGTCCAATATGTTGCTTCTACCTGGGGTATATAAAATAGTTTGATGTAGCCTGAATGGAGGCATCATGCCAAGAGAAAATTTTGGTAAATTAGATAAAAGATAGATTGTGAAGGCCTTTCAGTGTTATGCTCTAGGTTTTGGTTTTTGTTCTCAATGTAATGGAGTCATAAAAGGGTTAAACCTCGGTCAAGATGTGGTCAGTTTTTGTCTTCGAAAACTCAGCTCACTCCAGCTGAATTATGAGAATGATGGCGTGAGAGGATAGACAGGCTGACAGCCAGAGAGAGTCAAAAGCTGTTGAAGAATTTTCCTACGGAAGGTTATGGAAATAAAGGAGAAGGCACACATTTAAAGACACACTCTTCACCAACCCGTAGAGTCCACATAGCCATTTTGCAGAGTAGCAAATCCTGCAAGCCAATGGACTATGGAGGTCATGGGCAAAAGTACTGAGAGAACTCAGCATTGTGGATAAAATATTTTCATCGAAAAGGAAAAGATTATGAAACCCTCAGGCTAGAGACAGTTTGGGCTGAAAACATGGAGAAACTTCCAAATTGCATACGAGGTTGATAAATGGTGAACTACACTTGGGTATTAGGAAAGACAAAACATATCAGAGGCATTGCCCCAAAACAGACATCGAGAAGCATGAGCAGTGTGAGCATCACATCTGAGAGGCAGGATGGATCAAGTGAGTGGCGGCTATCTAGAGCTCTCTGCTTCCTTTGACCCAGCAAGCATGAAAGTGGCACAACAACATCAATACGGTCTATCCATGCTGCTGTCACTGGCTCCCCCCTTGCTCCTTCAGTAGGGGACAAGTGGGCAGACCTGAATCCGAAACATGACGCAACCCAAGCATTGCAAAGGTGTGACTGAATAGGTATCTTCTTGGAGGAATGCTGGTCCCTCAAACCCGGTAGCAAGTTAGTTCACCTCCTATCAGCAGAAAACAACACCCAGGCAACCCTCACGGTGCAATAGCAGGCAGGTGAGCAGGTGATTCTCTCTGGAATGGCCTCCTGAGAATCACAACCACTTAATGCCCCCTCCCAAAGAGGTGGATCAAAATGAAGCTATATTTCTCTGACAGAAGCTAACAAAATATAGAATGTTCTGGAGAGAGAGAAGGAAGAAAAACAACCGAATAAATTAAACTTGGAGTTTCTATGTTGACCTTGAGTTTTCCGTCTGTTTTCAGAACTTGAGGGTCAAGCGATGTCTGCTTCCAACTAATTTTATTCATTATCATTCTCCTTAAAGGAAAACACGCCTTTAAAGTCAAGAGCTTCTCTGTATTTATTTATTTTTTTTGAGCTTCTCTGTATTTAAAAAAATAAATAAATAAAAGACCAACGAAAGTGCCACCATTTAGAATTTGCTTTTTGCCACAGGGAAATGTGCCATTTGTGACAAAGGGGTGTAAAGAGAACTGCAAACGTGTGTCATTGTTTTATAGAATAGTTTTCCTCTTCAGAAAAGTTATATAACTAGTAATTTTGAAAAGGCAATCATCAAATTGTGTTTTATAAACTGATGATACAAGCCTATCCATATATTTTGTATGACTGAAAAAAAGAACTTTTTAAAATCTTTTTGAATTCTTTCTTAGTGCCAACATTCTAAAATCAAGGGATTTCACATAAAGATATGAATTCCTTTTTTTTTTTTTTTTTATTTTGGAAACCATAAGGATGTGACAATATTTCACAAACGGCAGCCGCCCTTTGGCAGACGTGCCCTCCTTCGCTGTGACCTGCCTCTTCAGGCCTTGGAGAGCAGTTGCCACTTGGCATTAAGTTTGCGTGACACTTGCATGTGACAGTCGAATTAAGGATGTAATATCCAGGTTGCTATCAAAGAAAAATAACTGCTACACCATGAAGTCTGAGGGTTCCAAAATAACGGGTATGTGTTACAGGCAGCCAGCTCTATTCTCTGTGTCATTCACCTGGCCTCTGGCAGCCTGGCGTTTCCAGGCCACTTCTGAAGACATTGCAACACGCTCTGGGCCTTACCCCCCGGGTGAGGCTCAGGGTGGCACTAGTGGGAAGCATTCATTCCAGGCTGCCTCCTTATTCTGCAAATGTCTGCCTCATTTTCCTTTGGCTTCCCGGCAGCCCACAGGTCAACGATGGGGCCCAAGTAGAGAATATGAGATAACATGACATCTCTCCCACTGCACATGCAAAGGAACACTGGATAAGATAGAACAATCCAAAAATATTAAAAATACAAAGCTGAGCTTAAGAAAGGAAATCCTCAGGGGTCAGAAGTGAAGAGGGAGCTGATGTCAAGAGCAGGGAGTAGGTGCCAACACTGTGGCCCTTCTTTGGCCGTGGGCAACATAGGGGAAGGTGTGTGAGCCAGCTCCCTAGCAGCACTGTAGCGACTGCCACTAACTGGGTGGTTTGAAATGATGGGAATGTATTGTCTCATTGCTCTACGGGCCAGAAGTCTGGAATTGAGGTGTCATCAGGGCCATGATCCCCCCGAAGCTGCTAGGGAAGAACTGCCCCATGCCTCTCCCTAGCTCTTGGCAGCCTCAGCGTCCCTTGACTCGTAGATGCATCGTGCCAATCCTCTGTCTTCACACTGCATTCTCTGTGTCTTCACATCCTCCTCCTTCTATGAGTGTCTATCTCCGTGTCCAAGTTTCCTTTTTGTACAAGGACATCAATCATATTAGATTGCAGTCCATGCTAATGTCTTCAATTTTATTTGATTTCCTCTGTAAAGATTATATTTCCAAATAAGGTCACCTTTTAAAATGTTGGCGTTTGGACTTCAACAGATCTGTTTTGAAGGGACACCATCCGACCCATGGCAATACCCTTCAGGGCAATCCTGGAGGCTTAAAAGCTATATGAAGACTTAGGATCTGGCCCTAGACCAGTATGAATAGGGCTTGAAACATGATGCCTCCCTCTACACAGATCTTCAAAGAGCCGCATCCTCTGTTAAAGAGGAGGCTCTGTGGGGGAAAAAAAAATCACAGGCCATCTCAGGGAAAGGAAACAGAAACTCATTAAGGAGTCTGGGTCTAAAAGCTTACTTAAGAATTCAAAACTCTGGGATGCCTGGATGGCTCAGTGGTTGAGCATCTGCCTTCAGCTCAGGGTGTGATCCTGGGGTCCTGGGATGGAGTCCCACATTGGGCTCCCTGCATGGAGCCTGCTTCTCTTTCTGCCTCTGTGTGTGTGTGTGTGTGTGTCTCATGAATAAATAAATAAAACCTTTTTTTAAAAAAAAAAGAACTCAAAAGTCTGACCTTAAACTGTCTGGAGTTTGAATTTGCAACTTCCAGAGGAATCACAAAACATTAACCTCCCCAAAATTAATATAGAATTTGCCTTGGACTGGTGATAATCCTGGGGCATCAGAAGAAGCCAAGGACATAAAGCCTCTGTGGGAGGATGACCTCATAACACTCCACCTGGGTTTCTCATGAGCGAAGAGAGGCTCCCTGGCAATAAGCTCATAATCAAAAATTACCAAGCAGAAAAGAAAGCCACAGAGTAGGAATGAAAGCAGAAACAATAAACAGGTGGATTAGAGCCCCAAACCTGAGAAATGGAATGTCAATTTTAAAGGCATTGTATAGAGTGGATTTGTTAAATGATTTTTAACACACAATGGGTTTGTTGTTTTTGTTTGTTTGTTTTGTTTTGTTTTGTTTTTCACAATTTTTTTTTTTTTTTTTAAGAATTAACCTTCTGGGGCTCCTGCATGGCTCAGTCCGTTAAGCATCTGCCTTCCGCTCAGGTCATGATCCTAGAATCCATCAGGCTCCCTGCTCAGAAGGGAGTCTGTTCTACCTTTTGCTTTCCCTCTGCCTCTCCCCCCTGCTTGTGCTCATTCTCTCTCTCTCTCAAATAAATAAATAAAATTAAAATTAATATAAAATACCCCTATGGCTTTTTTCTTTTCTTTCAGGATCCAAAGATCTTACATTTGCATCTGGTCACCATGTCTCTTTGTCTCCTATAACTTGTAACTATCCCCCTCCCCCTGCCCTGTTTTATTTCTTACTTCCATAGCACTGACACTTTTAAAGAATCCAGCCAGTTATCCTGAGAAACATAGCCAAACCTGGATTTTTCTAATACTTCCTTATGTGATTGGACTGACATTAAATGTACCGGTAAGACAACTACAAAGAGAACAAGGCCACTGCAAAGATACACCCTGAACTTTAGTTAGCAAGTTGGTATTGGTCGTGCTATCAATAATTACTCATTTTGAAACTATGGTGTGCATACTGTAACTCAGAGGGGGAAAAATCCATATATCATTAGTGTGATTAGCATTGCTGGGAACTAGAATTCTCACTGAGAAAGGACATACTAATGTGAGTTAGAGGAAGCAGGGAAAATGCCTGTGGTATTGGAAGTGAGTTGGAGGGACTTGTATGAAGTCATGATTTTGTTAAAGGAAGATAAGGAAAGAGGTAAAAATGAAACACTATA
The DNA here is from genome assembly GCF_053574225.1 of Canis aureus. Classification (NCBI taxonomy): domain Eukaryota; kingdom Metazoa; phylum Chordata; class Mammalia; order Carnivora; family Canidae; genus Canis; species Canis aureus. The sequence goes on from NC_135611.1 coordinate 121,537,250, forward strand.
TTTTCCAGCTCTGTCCATTGAAATGGCCTAGAAGCAATGACCATCCAGTAGCAATGAGCAACATCCAGAACCCAGATCTTGGTTTGCAGATGCCATTCTCCATTACAAAGAATGAGTACTTCTGGGAGAAGTGACTGGTTCCAGCTCTAGGACAAGAGGGACAAGCTGACGCTGGAACAGCCCATGACAGAAAGCAAGGAAGTCCTGAAGCCCCAGGGGTTCCTAGTGGCCAAATTTGAGACAAGTTGAGCATCAAAGAGAATATCAGCAATAATGGATTATAGCAACTTGACCAAAATAGAATCAGGAGTCTATGGTGACACCTCCTTATTTACCTATCAACACCAGCTAATGATCATAGAAGTAATGACTTAATTTTAAAAAATCACCATTTTGCAAACATAAATGTAATAATTGACTAAATCATGGGTTGTTCTAAAATCACTGGTTGATGGGATCCCTGGGTGGCTCAGCGGTTTAGTGCCTGCCTTCAGCCCAGGGCATGACCCTGGGGTCCCGGGATCAAGTCCCACGTCAGGCTCCCTGCATGGAGCCTGCTTCTCCCTCTGCCTGTGTCTCTGCACCTCTCTCTCTCTCTGTCACTCATGAATAAATATATAAAATCTTAAAAAAAAAATAAGATAAAACTGCTGGTTGAAAAATCACTGGGGAGCAGGCTATTTACATGATCTCTAAGAATTGTCCCACAGATGGTTCACTAATTATAAAATCACAGGGTTATTTGTATAATGGAGAGATGGGGAAGTTAGGGTTTAACCAGGTGAGCAATCTTAGCATCATTGATGAATAGACAAATTGACATCACAGTCCTCTTGATGCGACACCACAGGAAGTGCACATCATCATCTGAGTAATTACTCCTAAGGGAATGGGGCACTCTAGTTGTACCCAAAAGCTGATGTTTTCTGGCAAAATGCAGAAGAACGGCTCATCCATGAAATAAAGATAAAAAAGGACCCCCCGCACCTCTTAGGGCCTGAGATTCGGTAGTAGGCACCTGGCTTTTCTCTCTCAAGATCCCTCCTACATGGTACTAATCATCAACCTGGTGCTGGCATTTTCCAGTATGAGCCCAAAGTGCTGTCTCCTCAGATCCCGGGTTTAGCATGAATGGTCCAAAGAGGTCAGTGAGGCAAATGACCTGGGTCTTTCACCTCTGAGATCAAAGTGTCTGAGGTCAGGCCATCCCCAAGAGTGCCGTCCTGGGACTGGGCTTGCATTCAGCCTCTGGAGGTCGGGATAGGGGGTGGGTGGGGGTTTCTCTGCCTTTCTGTTTGTCCTTATTTTACCTTTCCCAGGATCTTTTTCGGCAGGTTGTAAAATACATCCTCTCTCCCCAGGAGATTCTCTGTGTGCTGCAGTCCATCTAAACAAATATGTATTTACAACGGGTTCTTTTTTAAAACATGCATTATGTGCCTAATAGACTGAAATGACTCTTTGGGGGAAGCACGGCATAGATCCCGGCAGTTTCTTGTTGTCTATAACATTCACCTCTTTTATATGGCTATTTATTTTTCTGCTGGTTTGGATGGTAAGAGGGGCTATGAGGAGGAAAAATCATATGCCCACATACAAACTGCAATATATAAAACCAAGAGATTGGGCATGCAGCACTAATGATCTTTGAGGCAGATGTGAATTTGAGCTCTGTACTGAAAAAAATTCAAAAGGGATTAAAAAAAAAAAGACTCTTCACCCTGGTCAGGAGTTATTTTATATGTTCAAAGTTTGGGGGATATTCCTATATCAGAACGCTGTTGGCTATTAAGTGAAGGGAACCCCCCACCCAAATGGCTTAAGCAATAGAAAAACCCTATTTTCTCAAATATCATCAAGCTTAGGGACAAGACAGCTCCAGGGCTGGTTAATCCTACAGTTCAACAATGTTGACCAGGACCCAAGTGATTTTTATGTTTCACTTTGCTGCCTTCCATCCATCAGCATAAGGTCCTACAAGAAGCCTGCCGTCAGCCCATCACATAGAGACCCGATGACGGCCAGCAGAGGAAGAAAGACCACCTAGACCACCTCTTCTTTTTGCACTTTCAAAGCAACACAATCTTTCCTCCAGACAGTATTCCCCTCACATCTCATTGCAGGCCTGTGGCTAGAACAATCACCAGTAAGCAAAATACACAATGATCATCCTGACCAGAGGTGTTCAAGCCTTTAAAAAAAAAAATGTAGATTATATCTATCAATGTATCCCTTATTAGAAATTAAAACTGATTAACTTCAAAATATTTATTAATTTCCTTAGAAAAAAATAAACTCATACTATCTTAACACAAATAACATATGGTTATGAAAAGTAACTATATTTACCAAAATAAAAAAAAATAGTGAGAAGAACATTTTTTTTTTCATTTTTGTAAAATTTTTAACACCTAGTTTAGTCAAAGGCAGCCGTAGTCTCAGATCTGCTTTTGCATTCAATCTTTTGTGATACATGGTTTGGTTGAAGGATATCAAGAAATCTAGACTCATAAAGACATGTACTTACAAAAGGGAGGAGTGTTCTAATAATCGCTTCAGATAACTGTGGATATTCTTTTTTGATACTCTACTAAAACTCAACAAATGGCAACCATTGGAAGGTTAGGTGCAGTGTGGAATCAGAAGCCACATCAAAGATTTTCTCATATACTCTGTTACACTAAAATCCATCGGTTTATCTTGCTTTTTGAATGCATCTTTACACAGGCATGATTGGGTGACATCGTGCATTGATCATTGGGCAGTTATTGGCTCATTGAATTACACATATCTTCCATGTTGATATGTTTCATTACACAAAATTGAAACATTATATTCTTTAATATTTCCACCGATCTCATCAGAAAATTCTTAAAATATTGGGAACTGTGAAGCTTATAGTGGCACATAAAATTTTTCTAAAATATATAATTTTACTTTGAAGGCTTACATTTCATCATTGGCAATGGATATTGTTAGTTGTTTTCCTTTATTCATTTTTGAGAAAACATCTGCCAGACGCCCGGGTCTGAATAACCATAGTTTGTCAAACATTATATAAAGTAAAAATGGTGTTCCATGAGAAAAGCCAGCTCTCTCAGCTCACAATTCAAACTACTGCCCAAGGGTACTTCTTTGAAATACCCACATCATTGGACTTTGGGAAGAAGAGAGATTGATTTATGCATACTTCCCATTTCTTCAATCGGAATAATAAAATGACATGTACTTAAGAGTCAAGATTTAATAAAAATTATATTTTTTACTACATTACCAAGGGTATTTTCAAATAAAACGGATTTCTTTCTTTCTTTTATCATGAGCATATGGCAGTGAAGTATTCAATGTCTACTAGTACAGTTTGGTACCACCGCCTTGATTCCTGCTAAGGCACCAGCCATTTTACTCATCATTGCTTTTTACCATCGGAGCAAATGTCAGCATTGGAAAAAAGCAAATTATGTCTAAGTATTATTGTGAAAATAGTTTTGACCTAAAAGACTCCCTCAAAGGTCTCTGAGACGGGTTTTGTAGACCATGCTTTAGGGACAGTTTGTTTATACCAAGTGAGATTTTCCTCTGGGGATGGGATAACTCTGTTAAATATTATGTAACATAATTTCATGGAGGGCTGGGCGGGCACACAAACAGATGTGGTCCCTGCCAGCAAGAAAGAAATAGGATATAGCAAATGTGTTTGCCACGATGCTACTGCATAGAACTCTATATACCAAATAATCTGCAAGGAAAACATTAGCCTTTTAAGGCTTCCTCGAGAAATCTCAGAACCAGCGCTAGCAGCACTCCCCTTCAAGTACTTCTGGAAGGAATGGGAGCTGGCAGGAGGGTAGTGCTAAGGAGTTCAAGGTTCTGGATTTGACCAACCAGCCAGACAGCCCTGGGCCAGATGCCACGGACAGAGGCGAAAATGTGAAGACGAAATCCCAGCACAAATGGATCTTAACACTTATGAGAAGGACAAGAAACCTTCCTTTGTTCCCTTGTTTGCTCAACACCATTGAACCAATCCTGGAGACCCCGATATGAATGAGACATGGTCCAGCCACTATGGAACTCACATTCATATTAAGGAAACATGCATATTTTTTGTCTGAGTATTTGTGTAACATCTAACTAGACTTTTAAGAAGGACTTTGAAGAAAGAGCAGAGATTCATTACCAATGTGTGTCTGGCATCCCAAGAGGAGATTATGGAGGAAATGACAGAAACGACCCAGGGATGGAGCAGGGGAAAGAATAGAAGAAGAGAGATGACAATTGCCAAGGGTCAGAGATTCAGAGCTGAGAAGGAGCTTGATGCTTTTAGGAAGAAAAAGCTCCCGAACACTGGTGAGTGAGGGAGGAGGGCTTGAAATAAACCTGGAGAGCTAGGCAGGGCCAGGGTCATGAAGAACCTTACTGGCCAGGTGAAGCGTGTCCTCAGGGAAATGGGGAGGCATTAGCAGATTTACTCAAGAGAGTGGCATGATAAGATTTTCATTTAAAAAGATTCACCGGCTTCAATGTGGAAAATGGCCAAGAGAGAGGAAGAGTAACTATGGAGATATTTTTAGAGGATGGCTGGACTGAGCTCCTCATGAGGAAACAGATCCAAAGAGCATCTTGTGCTGTTAACCTTGTTAGCCCGCCGTGCGGGTGGAGCCAGCCACAGCCCTCGCTGCAGGGCTCGAAGGACAAGGGAACGTTGCGGAGCCATGAGTACCAACCACAGATGGGGGAAGATCAGGGAAGTAACACCCGTGGTGAGGGAATTGGGTGGAAACCAACCCTACTGGGTGTTCTTATGAAAAATAAAGGCAAATCACAGCGAGTAACAAAGTGGTCAGAATAGGTTTCAAAGAAGGACGGGGTCCTGGAGTCAACAGTTAAAGGAGCTATATGGGGGACAGGAGGTGTAAGACTAAGTTGAGCCGGTGCAATAGGTTTTGACCAGTCACTGACCATGAATCATTTTTTCTCTCTCAGTGAATGATGGATTCTGGGCTGAACTGGGATCTGAAAACCAATTGCTAACCTTGCCTCCTGACATCAGTGTCTTCTCCTGAAGGATTGACTTCCTCTGAATATTGTTATCCCATTTTGGAAGCTCTAACCAGAGTCACTTCTGTTAGAACTTTGCCCCATTGCCAGGACTTTCTATCCTGATGACTGGAAGAGGTGGAACTCTGCTGGGATTACGCTCACTTGTCTGCTCAACAGAGATGGAGAGGGGAATCTTTTACTGAAACTCGGCAAATGTTTGGTGACTATAGAAGATTTTCTCTGATGACCTAGGATGCGATGGCGACTATGGAAAATGCCACAAATAAATCATAAATGACAGCCAGGTAGGTCAGGAGACAGAAGTTGACAGTCTGCTGGGATTATGCACAAAGCCTTATTAACCAGGACACCACGATGAAACAAACACCGCTAAGTAGCCCCAGGAAAGTGGAAGCTCTCCTCTACAAAATATCTCTTGGCCCCGGGTAAGAGTCCCATCTGAGCCCCACTGAGGATGACCACTAGCACAAATTATTGCTTCTGACCTCAGCGCCAGCAGCCGTGGTGGTCTCTACTTGAAGAAATGGGAATTTAAAATACTCACAGGACAAAGCTTCCAGCAGTGAGTGAGGTAAGCCTGCTATACTACAGGGAAAAGGGGCCACAGACATTTTAGACAAAGCTTTAGACTCACCGATGACCTGACTCATAGAAATCATTAGAGTATCTCAGGCCACAATAAAATGAAGAATAAAATCCCTTGCTCATAGCAGGGGGCCCTGCAGAGACCACGTCTGCTCATTACAAATAAACCATGCAATTTGCTTGTGTTACATCTCCAGCGCATCTTAGCTCCAAAATAAAACTCCTAATAGAATGAATGCGTTGCCTATAAATCTCAACACATCCTGCATTATTAGTAAAACTTTTTAAAATTCATAACTGATAAGTCATAAACCCTTTTGATGAATAAGACCCCACGTACCGTATGGTAAAATACTATGAGACCTAGTAAAGGAATAAACCTGTTGAATAAATCTGCTGTGCAAAAATTTATCTCGATGTTATATATAATGAAACCCTTCTTAAACAAAAACCTGATAAAACAATAAACCTGCTTGGAGATTAAATTTGCTGCACCCCAGGGTCATATTTCTCATCTGTTTTTGGAGTTGCCAGACACCTCAACCTGTTTAACCTCTGTAGTCCTGTTTTTACACCAATTCTTGCTGTTCCGTTTCAATCATTTCTATTTCTGCAAGATATAAGGAATTTCCTACCGACACAGCACAGAGTATCATTAAATTATTAGCGATGGCGATGCTAACAGGAACAAAGTTTATCTTCTCCCCACTTTGGACCATTACTTTCTCTCCCAGCCACCCCATCATATGCCTCCTTTCATTTTACAAATTCTCCATATGCTTGATAAGCTTTGTTTCCTCCATTCGGAAGATCATACTGGCCTCTTGCCTCCTCTGTCGCCTACAGGAAAAGACAACAGAGGGAAGGGAAAGCAGGTAGAGAGGAAAAATGAGGAGAGGCTTTGAAGCGAGGCATGTGGGAAGAAGGGCCCCTAATAGAAAATAGCAAGGCAGCTGCAGGAACTTTCCCTTCACTCCCCCCAAAATATCAAAATATCAAAATATCATCAGAATGATGACCGTGGTAAATCAGAAATCTAAACAATAGTAGATGGCTTGCCGGCAGCCACGGACAGACATAGCCCGGGAGCGCAGAAAGACCGGCCGTGGTCCTGACCTGAGCTCCTTCCTCCAAAACAGAAAGCCCAGTGTTAAGGGAAGAAGAAAACAAACCTCAAAGAGAAATAAAATTTGAGAATGGCTTTAAAAATTGCATTTTGGGGACGCCCAGGTGGCTCCGTGGTTGAGCATCTGCATTTGGCTCAGGGCGTGATCCTGGAGTCCTGGGATCGAGTCCAACATCAGGCTCCCTTCAAGGAGCCTGCTTCTCCCTCTGCCTGTGTCTCTGCTTCTCTCTGTCTCTCATGAATAAATACATAAATCTTTAAAAAAAATAGCATTTTGTGCTCACCTTCTTTGCCAACTCTTACGTATTAGTCAGAAAAGTATTAATAAACACTTAAAAAAGAAACATAGACACCATACGATAGCTGAACTTCACCATAGTAACCCTGGGCAGTTCGATGCTTATTTCTGCAATTTATCTATCGCAGAAGTGATTTCTAGAAGTCACCTTTGGAGAGTTCCTTCAAAGCTAGTTTAGCTAGCCTCTCCATAAATAGTGCTACTCAGCATCATCACCATCATCACCATGACTTCACAGTTCTTTTATGGGATTTGCATCCATTAGGCGGTTAGTCAATTTATTCACCTATAATTTATTGGGGCCATCATATTTTCAAGGCTTTGTGGCATGTGCAGAGAGTGAGGCATTGGCAGAAGGAGATAGAGATGAGCAAAGCAGCCCTGCCTTGTTCCAGTTGTCACACCCACCGGAAAGGTGGAATGTACCCTGTACCATGACAAGGACAGTCCTAATAGCACCCAATGCTGGGTTTCTTGATCTCCACTGAAACACCAAAGTTATCATTTCTGGCTTCCTTTTTCTCTTTCTCTTCTCTCTCTGTGAGGCTGATAATGGCAAAAAAGTCAAACCAGTTGGGGAATTGTCTTTCCTGTCTTTGTCATCATATTTGCTAAATAATAGCTTTAATAGCTAAGAAGTAACAGTTTATTGAGGTAGGAATCACAAACCATAAGATTTATTTTTTTAACACGTACAATTAAGTGGATTTTAGTATATTCACAGGGTTATGCAACTACTAGTGTCTCATGTGAGTACCCTTTCATTAGCCCAAATAGAACCTCTATGCCCACTAGCAGTCTTCCTCCACTCCCCCAGCCCCACCCCTGATGACCATTAATCCATCTTCAGTTTCTATGGATTTGCCTATTCTGGACACTGCATAGAAATGGAGTCATACATCATGTGGTCTTTGGTGACTGGCTTCTTTAATTAGCACAAAGTTTTCAGGATTCATTCATTTGTAGGTTTATCAGTACTTCATTTTTTTTCTTGCCTTTCCATTGAATGGATACCACACACTTTATTTGCTCATTCATTATGTTATGGATATTTGAGTTGTTTCCACATTTTGCTTATTACAGACAATGCTGCAATGAAAATTTTTGTACAGGTCTTCATGTGAACATCTGTATTCATTTATCTACTGCATATACTGAGGGGTAGGATTGCTGACTCATATGCTAACTGTTTCAATTTTTGGTGGACTGCAAGACTGTTTTCCAAAGGGGCCACACCATTTTACAATCCCATCAGGAATGTATGGGATTTCAATTTCTCTGCAGTCTTGCAAATACTTAGATTGTCCATCTTTTTTAATTTTAGCCATCCTCAGAGATAGGAAGTGGTACCTCATTGTGGTTTTCATTTGCAATTCCCCTAAAGACTAATGGTGTTGAACAGGTTTTGGGGGCCATTTGTAAGTTTTTTGGGAAAATGTTTATTTTAACATTTTCCCCGTATTTCAATCGGGTTATTTATCTTTTTATTATGAGGTTCTTAGAGTACACATATACTCTGGCTAGAACACCTTCATAAGGTGATTCTTCCATCTTGTGGGCTGTCTTTTCAGTGTCTTGATGGTATTCTTTGAAGTTTCTAACTTAGATGAATTTATCTATTTTTTTAAAATTTCATTGTTTGTACTTTTTATGTCATAGCTAAAAACTCGTGCCGAACCCAAGGTCATGAAGATTTACTCCTGTCTTCGTCTAACAGTTTTATAATTTTAACTCTTATATTTATGACTGTAATCCATTCTGAATTAGATTTTGTGGATGGTGAATTGTCTTGACACCTTTGTCCAGAATCAGTTGACCATAAATCATAAATATAAGGGCTTAGTTCTTGAGTTTCAAGTCTATTACATTTATCTCTATATCTATTCTCATGTCAGTACCATGGTGTATTGATTACCATAGTTTTGTTGTAAGTTGTAAAACTGAGAAGTATAATGCCTTCAACTTTGTTCTTCTTTTTCAAGGCTGTTTTGGCTATTCTCGATACCTTGTGTTTCCATATGAGTTTTACGATCAGCTTTCCAATTTCTTCCAGAAAGCAGCTGGCATTTTGGTAGGAACTGCATTAAGTCTACAGATTCATTTAAGAATCTTTGCCTAATCTAATTTTCTATCCTTGTCAAAGGGATATCTTTTCATTTGTTTAGATCTACTTAATTTCTTTCACCAATGTTTTTTTTTAAGTGTTTCTTTAAATTCCAGTTAGTTAACACGCAGCGTAATATCAGGTCCAGGTGTACAGTTTAGTGATTCAACACTTCCGTACAGCACCCAGTGCTCATCACAAGCGCACTCCTTAATCTCTGTAGTTTCTTTCCATAATGTTTTATAGTTTTAAATATACAAGTCTCTCAATTACTTACTAAATGTATTCCTAACTATTTGATTCTTTTAGTTTCTATTGCAAATCAAATTGCTTTTTTAATCTAATGGTTTGGTTGTTCATTGCTAGTATGTAGAAATATGTTTGGTCATATATCCTACAGCCTCACTGAACGTATTTATTTGTTCTAATAGTTTTTAGTGGATTCCTTGAGATTTCCTACATATAAAATGAAAGAGAAAAATATTATCATCTGTAAATAGAGATAGCTTCACTTCTCTTTTCCAATCTCATTGTCTTTTATTTATTTTTCTTATCTAACCTGCTACCATCTCCAATACAATGTTGAATAGGAGTAACAAAAGTGGACATTCTTGTCTTGCTTTTGATCTAAAGAGAAAAGTCTTTCACCACTAAAATGTCACCTTGATTTCTTTGTAGATATTCTGTCAAATTGGCAAAGTTTTATTCTATTCGTAGTTTGTTGAGTCATTTCTTCACGAAAGCATGTTAAATATTGGCACTTAAAATAAATTTTTCCTGAATCAAAAAAAATTTTTTTCATGAGTCTGTTGAGATACTTATGATCAGTTTTATCCTATTAATATCTTGTATTACATTGACTGACTTTCAGATATTGAACCAACCTTGCATTCTTGGGGTGAATTTTACTTAAAACATAGTCCTTCATACATATTTACTCATATATATCTTTAAATCTATAAATTTATAATATTTTATGTATTAGATATATAAATATATTATATTAATATGATATATAGTGTTAATATATATTATATGGATATATAATATATATTGCATATTAATATATAATATACATTATATATTAAATATATAAAAATATATAGTTTGTTTATATATACTTTTGTTTATATATTTTTGCTTTGTTTATGTTTTTAATTTTTTTCATATATATTGTTTTGTTTATTTTTTTGTTTTTCCGTTTTGTTTATATATATGTGTATATGGCTCGATTTGATTTGCTGGTATTTTGTTGAGAATTTTTGTTTATATTCATAAGGATTGGTATTAATTCTTTGAACATTTGGTAGAATCAACCACTTAAGACAACTGGGCCTGTGGAATGGTTTTTTAAAGTTGCTATTCAATCATTTTTCTCATTATATATCTACTCAGATTATTTGTTTCTTCTTGAGTCACTTTTGGTGACTTATGTCTTTCTAGAAATATTTTTCTCTTTCATCTAAGTTATCTAATTTTCTAGCATGCAGTTGATCAAAGTAATCCTTTTTATTTCTGCAAGACCCATAGAGATGCCCCCTCTTTCATTCTTGATTTTAACAATTTGAGTCTTCTTTGCTCTTGCTGTGTTGTTCTTGGCAAGTTTAGCCAAAATTTTGTCACTCTTTTGATCTTTTCAAAAAATTAAATTTTGGTTTCATTGATTTTTTAATATCTTTTTTTTATTATTCCATTTATTTATGCTCTCATCTTTATGGGGCATACTTTCCTGCTTCTTTGCATGTCTCTTTTGTTGTTGTTGTCATTGTTGTGGAAAACTAAACATTTTCAGGGGGATCTCTGGGTGGCTTAGCAGTTTGGCTCCTGCCTTTGGCCCAGGGCATGATCCTGGAGTCCCGGGATTGAGTTCCACGTCAGGCTCCCAGCATGGAGCCTGCTTCTCCCTATGCCTGTGTCTCTGCCTCTCGCTCTCTCCCTATGTCTATTATGAATAAATAAATAAAATATTTTTAAAAAACCTAAACATTTTCAATATTACAATATGGCAATTCTGGATATCAGATTCTCCCCTTCTCAGGGTTTGTTGTTTTTATTGCTTATCATAGCAATTATTTTTGTTTGTGCAGTGACTTTCCTGAATCAATCCTGTTAAGTTTGTTTTTGTTATTTGCAGCCACTGAAGTCTCTTCTTGGTTAGCTCCATGGTCAGTTAATAACTAAACAGAGATTTCCTTACATGCCTTGAGCCAAATGTCCCCCACCCTTTGCTGAGGCACTCTACATGTGGAGGCACCACTTCAACGCTCCAGTGGTTTATAACTCTGCCCTAGCCTCCACTTCCTGAGTGTTCAGAGACTTGAGGATGGCCAGAGGTGTGAGAGTGGGGCTTTCTCAGATCTTTCCTGGCAGTGCTATGACCCTGGGAATATGCAGTCTTATGCTATACGTGCTCCTCTGGGTCCATAGGAATATGTCAGTTCTTATAGTCATCTCATTCTCAGATATTTCTTTTTTTTGGCCAGTTTTTTGTTTACCCCAACTGGAAGCACTGCCTCAGACCACTGCAGTGTTAAATAATTTCTGCTGATTGTTTTCAACAAACACCATGGCAGTAGGACTCTTCCAACTGAAGGAGCTTTGAGTCAGATAAATACAGGCCCTGTGAATGAGGCTTTTCTGGCCATCTGCCAAACAGGTAAAATAGTGACAATTACTTTAGTTGGTTTTCACATCTACTGTGATTCTGAGACTACCATGGAGCTGGGGAGAGGAGTGGAAATGGAGCAAGTTAAAATGCTTTCATGTTTGTTATTCTTATCTTAACTATTTTTCTCAAGAATAAATGCTCTTCCGATCATTGGAGGTTTGGGGTTAATTTCTGGAGTTCCAGAAAAATTGGATTTAAACATTTTTTTGCCAGTATTCCCAATGCTTTTATGGAGGGCCAGATTCTCACCATTCTGGTGACCTTCTATCACGTTTATTTTATGTTCCTTCCTCCCCACCCCTCCGCGTTTTTCCTTGTGCTCACTCCAAACCAGTCATGAAATGGAACCACAAGCATCTCACTCAGATGGTCTCCGAGAGTAAAAAGATTTGCTACATGCAAGTAGGAAAGTTCCTTCACAACCTCTAAGATGAGGTGACTTGAATCTTCTTGGAGCGGCCTGTGGTGAGGTCAGGTCCCAAATCCTTAACTTCAAGATAAAATGAAAGCAACCAAGTAAAGGAAATTGATATTTGATGAGAAAATACGGCTTCTTGGACAAAATTACATGAATGAGAAACCCGTTTTTAAAGATAAGGCACGATACTATGAATGATGTGACACCTAAGAGACATTTTGATCTATGACACTTAAGAAGATTGTTGATAAGAAATAAATAGTAAACTGTAATGTTAAAATTATCAGGAGCAATTAACAATAATTATGTCTCGAAGTCTCTAAAGCAATCAGGAAATGAGCCGGCCAGAGGAGCAGCGCACAGACCTCACCCCCTCTCTCACCGGTGCCTCTTCTCAGGCCCACTCCGCTGTTCACCTTAGGTTTGTTTTTATTTTCTTCCCAAACAGTAACTGGCCTCGGCTCAGATGCCGTGATCTACTATCTCACAGCCATTTTTCTGAACATAAGCAGCCTGCATTTAAAACTCTCCAGCTCATCTGTCTTCATTTGAAGACCGAGTTAAAAAATAAAATTAATGATTGCTATCAGGGGGAAGACGAGGAGCATCTTTGGTGAAAAGTAGATCTGCCACGTTTGGCCAAGGCTGACATCTTTCACCGGCTGGAAATGGCTGGATATACTTGTAAACATTATTAAAAATAATAACTTAATGTTTCCTTCCTGTGACTCGCTAGCATTAGCAAGGTAGTTCCAATTAGTATTTCCCGAGCGAGGTGGGCCTCTGACTTCATTTCATTTAAAAGGGGATTTGTTTTCTAATTCTTACTTCTGCTGTTGTCAATAACAGACCAGCGCCGAATGACTGGCTGCCTTCCCCCCATCACTTATATTTTGCAAAGCCACAGCGAAGGAATATGCATCTTTGATTTTATTTGTTTTAGCTGTGCTTGTTCAGTGAGAGAGAAGACACATTTGCATCCCTGTGATCTGGATGGTGTTGCATGGAGTTTAAAAATACAAGTAAATCACATCAAGAGACTAAATCATTTTGTAGGATTTTTAGAGTGAAGGCAAATAATTCAATGATAAATTAGTATGAATGGCTTGGAATAGAATACTTTTCCTTGGAAAACTTCGCCTTGAGTCCCCCTCAACCCACGTGCAGTGTGGTTATGAGGAAGGAGGGAAGGGACCGAGGGAGGGCAGGAGGGAGGGAAGGTCAGGAGGCACCTCCATGGCCCAGCTGCCTTTCCTCTGGGTGGTTTTCCGTGCTTATTGGATCTGCCTTCCATACTAGTGAGTATCTCTTTAATAGACTCATCTTGCTTTATTAAAGTCAAAAATATGTTTTTAAATGCTAAGTGAGACACGCATTATTGCAAATGCAAAGCTGCAAAATGTGTTTGGCAGCCTCAAGGTAATAATTTCTTCCAATTTCAACACAAAGTTGGTGAATATTTCAATTGATTATGTTGGGCGATCCAGTAGTCATTTAATCATATTAACATATAACTTGCATATTCAACATAATCTCACTTGCTGGCTTATCTTATACCCCAGAAAGCCTCACAAGGCAACAGGCACACACATGCACGCACGCTCTTGCACACACACACACACACACACACTCATTTCCTGTGGTAGGCTTTTAACCAAAGTTCTATTTAATGTCTAAGCTGTGCAAATGACTGTCTGTGTGAGCTGACGTAACGGAACTTTTTAATAGCATAACAGAGCAAATCATTATGCAGAAGATAGGAGGCATTATTTACAACATTAATTAAGTCCAGGGGTAAAAAAGAACCATATAAATCTACTTCACTTTAAGTGTTTTTGCTTGGGAACCCACGTCTTGTCCTTCTACTTACTTTAAAATTCAAGCAATGTGTGGAAGGCTGAACTTTTTCACTTTGTTATATGCTGTGGGGTGCTTTGAGTCTGTTTTGCTTTTTATAACGCGGCAAGATGCCTTAGGTGCCAGGACTTGCCATGAATCACAGGAAACAGTATATAGAGCTGAAACCCCTCCTCATCAGAAAGGAGGCTTCCCCTGTGTGGTAGAAGGCAAGCCCATATGCCCTGGCACTCGAGAAGGAGAGGAGTCTGCTGTGGAGGTTTGGTTTGTCTGCGGAAAGGAATGTGTTCTCCATCCTGGAAGGGTCCCAAACACACCACTTCTGTGGTAGCCTGCAGCCCACTTGACCTTCTGGGGCACCCACATTGTGCCAAAGTTCAACAGCAGTCAGTCAACTGGTGAATGGCCAACGTCGCTGTCGACATCCTGTACACAGGATGGTTGAGGATTCTGAAGGATAAAAGGAAATACTCTATTTTATCCCATCTCTGACACCATTCACACATTTTGTCCAGTGTTTGATGTCAGATTAAGAGTTTGCATTGTGCACCACTGACCGACGTGAAAGCATAGAGCACAGGTACCTTGTACGATCACTCAGAGCGGTGCTGGAATGAGCCACAGGAGCAGAAAGGAACATGAGAGGGATGACAAGGCCCCTTATGGAGGGAGTGGAGGCCATTTGAAGGAGGCGAGAGCGAGCAAGACAGAGAGGAAGACAATCGTGTCTTGTCTAGAAAAAAACAATGCAATCCAGCACGTCCCTAGGCTTATGTCATTCTGACCCCAAACTCCTCCAGAGGGAGGGGTAGCTAGAAGGTCTGCTGGGTTGCCTCGAGCAATGGGTCTTTACAGGAAGGATTTCAGTGGGTCTGACTTTGAGCTGCACAGCTGACTCCTGGGGCCCAGCATCAGCTCCCTGGGAACCAGAGTCACCTGAAGTCCAGAAATTCACAAAAATGACATAACTGACGGCAGAAGCTTTTCTTCTTGGCCGTTGTTAGAAAGCCAGCCAGATATAGGGGAGAGAAAAAGCTTTCGCAGCCCCAAATATGCCAGGTTTACCCATAACTTCAAGCTGAGTATCCAGCTCATTGCTATACAAGCCAAACCATAACTAAGGCAGGTACCCTGAGGAGTGGGATCGCCAGTAACTTCGTAACCTCCATTGGCATCTTTACATTTCTCTGGAATTAATACAAGGCCACACAAACTCAGACAAAGCAGGCCCGATTTGATAACTCAGATCTGGGCCAAATTCTGATTTCGGATATCCCGAATCCCTGATGGGCCTTCTTGCCAAACAGTGCAGGAAGGAGAAGGGCCCCTGACGAGCGCGGGCTGGAAGGCAGGGCCAGGACTGTCCCGTGGGCAGAGGGAGAGAAGTTGAGAACTCCGTCGGCTTGAAGTTCCGGGCAGAGAGAAGGCGACAGAGAAGAGACTGCATGAGAACACGTCCTGCTGTTCTGGTGATTTGTTGGGTATCTTAGTGTTTGTTCTGTGACAAGTTGGACTTTGGTACAAGGTCAGCTCCTGAATCTTGATTATGTTTTTTTCCCCCTTGAGCCAAGAGACATTGATCTGTACATCTAGTTTACCTTGTTTTCTTAGCCATTTGTGACACAGTACAACAGTTCCCATCGAAAAAAGTGTCATGTAAATAAATTACAACTTAGGACGTATACATTAAATAATTTTATAAATGAACTTTAAAAATGAAGGAATAAAAAATGCCAGGCCTGCCTTGTAGAGCAATAGTGATTATTCTGATCATGTTGTCATGTGTAATGAAGCACAGGCCCATCATTAATCAAAAGAACCAATCAGATAACTAATTTAGGCAATATTCTTTACCACAGGACATGTCGGTCAGTAAAAATGCATTAAAATAGCAAAAGATCAATAGTAGACACCAGGGACTGTGTTTACAAACCGGCCTTAAACTTTAGGGTATTAAATTCTCAGTCATACTGGGGATCTGTTTGGTAAAGATAAAGGAAAACTTCAGAGAAATGAAAGTTTTTTTTAAGTTAATAGTGCAGTCATAATGTATACTGTAATAAATGTACAGAATGTTGCATTATTTTGTGATGAATGGCAAAAGTGTCCCCAGCTCCCTTCAGAAGCGTTATCAAGACTCAAAAAAAAGGACCATGGAATGAGCAGGGATTGACAAATTGGTCCAAAGATGGCAGCAGGAGGTAGGCAGGTCCTGGGTGTTTAAAGACAATTTATGTTTTGAGAAGCTGGAGTCAGAGCGCAGTGGCCAGACCCAGCCAGTGGCGGGAAGCACCATCTCCGTGGCGTCGCAGCTGCCCTGCACTTGACATGACTGTTATCTCTCTGGAAGGTGGGCTCAGCCTCCCTGCAGCATGGCCTCTTGCCAGAGCCTCAGCTTGGTCACTTTTATAATGAAAATGTTCACTCACCCTCCC
Source organism: Canis aureus (assembly GCF_053574225.1). Lineage (NCBI taxonomy): Eukaryota > Metazoa > Chordata > Mammalia > Carnivora > Canidae > Canis > Canis aureus. The sequence continues at coordinate 121,553,805 of NC_135611.1, forward strand.
AGCCACACGTAGTACATCTCACGAGGTCCAAGGTATTTACATCCTTTTCCTTTCCTAACAATTACATGTGTTATTAAAAAAAAAAAAAAATTCCCGATTCTGATTCTCCAAAGCTAGCATCGCAGCTAAAGAAATTCTCCAATGCAACAGAGACCAGAGGTGACGATCACCCAGTGGGATAGGGGCTGGAGGAAGCGCGGTTTCCCGACCGGCACCAGCTCGGAGGGGATGTCACAACATCACCAGAAATACCCAGGCACCTCTTTAATCCCACAGGTCTGATGTCTTGGTGCCTTTAGTTTGTGAATCAGAGACTGGAAAGGCTTAGAGTCGCCTGGGTGGCTCAGTCGGTTAAGTGGCCAACTCTCAGTTTCAGCTCAGGTCTTGGTCTTGGGGTGCTGAGATTGAGCCCCACATCTGGCCCCGCCTTCAGCTTGGAGTCTGCTTGTCCCTCTGCTCCTCCCCCCACTCTGTCTCTCATAAATAAATAAAATCTTAAAAAAAAAAAAAAAAGGAAGGGAGGGCTTGGAGGAAAGAAAGCTGCTGGAATGTCTCTCCTGTGACAGTCCCTGGCAGTGTGACCTGTAGTAAGTAGAGCAGGTGCCACGCTTTTCCAGGGGAGTGTCACACATCTTCCTGTTAGAAAACAAGTCCACCAGGAAGATGCACATTATTCCTTCTTTATTTCAGCACTATTTGTAAAGTATCTACTATGTTCCAGCATAGACCGAGGGAAGGAGGGAGCAGAGAATCCTAGAGGAAGAAAGAGTGCTCCTCCCCCAACCCCACTTCCCCTCCCCGCCCCTGCCCGGGGCCATTGCTCCCACTTAGCTGCTCTCTCTCTCAGCAGCCTTCGTAGAAAGACAGAGCGGGGCTCTGCTTGCTGGGTCGTACTCAACCTACTTTCATCTGCTTTCTGTGCTTCCTGTTCCCCTGAAACAGCCTTAGCAGGTCACTAATGAGCTTCATGTTCCCAAATCCAATGGATGCTTCTCGGTCCTCAACTTTAACCTCTAAGTAGTGTTCAAAATACTGGGGCCCCTGCTCTTTTCCAAGTCCCCTCCTCCCTTGGCCTCCAGAATCATGAACATCGCTCCCTGTCCTCTTCTCTGGTCACTCCCTCTATCTTAGGACACTTTGGTAGAGCCATTCATCTTTTCCTGAACCCAAACAATCTCTAGATGTTGGCGTGTTAGGGCACACCACTAGAAACAACCTAAATATCCACTGATGAGGGAAGTGTTATGTAAACCATGACATGTTAATTATATGGAACACCGAGTAGCTGTTTAAAGAATCAAGTTAAATCTATATATATTGACGGGTGGAGATCTCTGAGACATATATTAAGTGAAAATAAAAGACACCATTGCAGGGAAAGACACCATTTAAGTATGGTATATTTCTGTATACGCATGTAAATGTGTGTATGTAGTGCATTTTTTAAATGCTGGGTCTGAGGAATAATCGGGGGGATAGGACAGGATTTAGGGGTAGTCACATGGGATGTGCATTTTATCTCTATTAATAAGCCTTTTGAAAGTGAGTGATGTCTCCTGTAATAAAAGTCTAAAAAATCATTTTAAATAACTATTAGCACACCCTTGGGTTTACTCCTTACCCTCCCCTCCCTCATCACCCCCTCCAAAGGATGCCGTATCCAGAGGTGACTTCTGCCCGTTCAAAGCCTTACATCTCATCTGCTTGGAAATGTCTCTAGATCTGCAGATCACATCACCCTTCTGCGCTCCAGGGGTGTTTCTATAGTTACCTATTTGGATTCTCTACCAAAAGGATCATTGTCAGCTTCACAAATCTTCTATGACCAACTGGAACACTAATTTTCCCCTTAAACCTATCACTTGCCAAGTTTTTCCCATCTCAGTAAATGACATCACGGTCCCCTCTGTTGGTCAAGTGGAAAACTTACAAGTTCACTGGATTCCCACCTTCCCCTCATGTCCCGCACCTAGTCTAGTCAATCGAGTCGCTGCCCTGAATATCTCCACAGTTGAGTCTTTCCTCTCTGAATCCTTCACTGTCGTGCTAAGTCAAGCCACCTAATCTCTCCCCTGGGCTACTGCCGTGACCTACTACTGTTGATTCTTTTTTTGCCACTGGCCACTCGGTTCTCTACCCAGGGATCAGAGCAACCTTTTCCAGCTAAAGTGGGACCAGTCACCTCCCCAGATACCTGCTCCTCACTGCACCTTGCTTTTCCTCCTAGAGATGGGCAGAGAGAGTTGGAGAGGGTGCTGGTCACCTGAATGCTCCTCAGAAGAGCTTAACCATGGTAAAGCCCTTGCTCAGCCTCCTTTCCTGGAGCAATTCTTTTCATACTGGGTAAAAGGAAAGAGGAAGGGAAATCAGATGTATCTTCAGAGAAAACACTGGGTGAGGTTTCCCGCTGCCTACAGAAGTGCCTGAGAATGCCCTCAGCATTGCTACTGGCGTAAGACAATGCACAGTTCGGGCCAGATCTCTGGCCTCCCGAGCTCTGCTCCACATGGCCTGAGAGCTGCCCAGAGTGGTGGGACCAGGCCCATCCATGCAAGTCAGATCCACGAGGCTCTCACTGTTCGTTTTGAGACTGCAGGTGGTGCTGGGGAAAGCCACAAGGAAAAATGTAGAATCTCATTTGTGTAGAATTTTGAAACCACTGTTCCTTGGAGTCCTTATTCTGGAATGAGATTCAAAATTAGATAGAAAGACACCAAACTTGAGTTGGGTTTTCCAGGATGCCATGTCCAGATAATTGACTTACTTTGTTTTGTTTTGTTTTTAAGATTTTACTTATTTGTTCACGAGAGACACACAGAGAGAGGCAGAGGGAGAAGCAGGTTCCCTGCAGGGAGCCAGATGCAGGACTCGATCCCAGGACCCCGGGATCATGACCCAAGCCAAAGGCAGACGCTCAACCTCTGAGCCACCCTGGTGCCCAACTGACTTGGTTTTAAGAATGACACTTCTAGCTCAGTTTTCTTGGAGAAAAATTGAGAAGACAATTCCTGAAAAGACACTAGGGTGAGGTGTTTTACAAAAATAATATGGCAATTATGTCAAATTAACTGCAAACGCATTTCATCACAGGATTGTTGTGGATGCTCTTGTGAGGAACATGTATTAAAGTTAATGGAGGTTAGAAGAGAAGTTAGGGTTTGGACATTTGAGATTTTAACAGTAAAATGTGCAGGGGCACTAGCGTGTCCCTCTACTTCATATCTAAGATCAATTGGTATTAATATTGGGCTATATATGTTATCTGTGCTCCAAATAAGAAGAAAAAAATTTGAAATGAGAATAAAACCCATTATTTCACACTCTGAGAGCCAGCATGCAGGGGGACCCAGACACCACGAGCTGTGAGGTGCTGGCCAGGTTCCACGCATCTTTCAGCCAGCAACGGTTGCGCCGCATGAAATGCGTGAAAAGATGCACCAGAGACCCACCGAAAGCCCACAGTGCAGCATCTCGTAGGCAGCCAGAAGTCATTTATTAATAAAGCTATTGACATGTTTTAATATTTATAGTTATTTACCTTGCAAAGGAACTGAATCAGGGAGTACAGAGATCAAGTCACTCGGGAGAAGGAGTATTTACCTAGGCTAATAGCTTCCCTGTGCAGAACAGGCGGAGAAGAGCAGGGCTGGGAGCCCTTCTCAAGGACTCTGGTGGGAGCACCCGGGGAGGAGGTGCACGCCCAGACTGCAGCAACAAGGCCGCTTGGTCCCGCGGCCACTCGCTGCTTCTGTCCTGCCTCATGACGGTGGCCCTCAGCGAGGGGAGACAGGGTGTCCCCCTGAAGCTCCCCGTCTTCTGGATTGGGCCTCCCTATGATTGCCGGTCGAGCCTGGGTCCTGATGTTGCTCCTTCTTGCGCACGTGATCCACAGTATCCCCCTTCGAAGTCCGCCAGCGACAAGGCTGAGGAGGGAACACCTAACACCTCAAGCTAGAGGAGAAACACAGTGGAGGCAGGACTGCTGGGGAGACCGGGGGACAGGGAGTGGGATGAAGATCTTTGGGAACAGAGCGGGACCGGAGGTTGGCAGGTAATGTTCCGGTGACACGCCGGGACGGTCCACTTCTAGGGCCTCTGGCTCAGCCAAGTGAATGAAGCTAAGTCACACCGCGGTAACGACAGAAACGAATCTATTTCTTGCTCCCGGGATATATTCCTGTGCACTGGGGGGGGCCCTGCTCGTGGACCTCACTACGGACCCGGCTCAGGCCCCGCCATGTCCGTGTGCGTTTCCATGAGTGTCGTGGCTCAAGAGGAGCGGATCTGAAATAATCCTCGTTGGAAATACAGTGCTGTGGCCACCGGTTATATGGCCACCCCTAAATGCAAAGAGGAAGAACAGTACACTCATCCCACGAACCCAGCAGGACAAAACGAGGGCTCCCTGGGCAGGAGAAACGTCTACACAGCTCCATGGATAGAGCTCAAGGAAGATTTTGGTCAAGTCAAAAGGGACTGTGCATTTCTGCCGTCCTCTGGACTTGAAATAGTTTGAAGTACTTTGGTTCAATCTAACGGAGAGCCTTGACAGGCATTCTCGAGGGCTCTGGCCGTGGACTGGACCTCAGCGAGCACACGCTGTCGCGGTTTAGGCGAGCCTCCCTTCCACAAGAGACGGCAACGGGCTGCGCCGGCGTGTTAGTCCCACTTAGTGCCGTGTATCCCGCGGGCCTGTTAGGCTCTTCAACAAAGTGTTTATGACATGGTAGCAGTGACGTCGGCGCGTCGGCTGGCCGACTATAGCAGGACGTCAAGGAGTGTGGAGGCCTAACCGAGGCTGTGTTGGTTATGCAGCATCCGCTACGCCACCCCTCTGTCCCATCTTGTGATTTTCCCCCAGCAGAGCTCAGCTGTGCTCCTAAGGCAGAGAAACACGAACATTTGGGGGTTCTTCTGGTACAAGAGCTTTTCCAGATACTTGGAGCAGGGGGCACGTGGGCAGCAGGCAATGCGAGAAAATGACCAAAATGACCAAAGGTGAACTCTGACCTTGAAATGGGGGTGAAGGTCCAAGCTCAACACACACGGGAGGAGTGGAGCAGATGAGTCAGGAAGTCGAGAGCTGCAGGGAGGGAGTGTTTATAGGAACTGGTGGTCAAGGACAGGGAGAAGAAATGGGCACTGTTGCTTAGGTGTCAAGGGATTGAAAGGCCCACGCATGGAGTTGAGCATCCACAGGCAACGCCTGTTTCACATTGATCCTGGGAAGAAGCAGGGTGACAAGGACAGCTGTGAACCAAAAGCCGAGGTTGACAATGTCAGAGGAAGTAGAGACAGTGACAAGTGGGGGACCGGGGTGATATTGCTGGAAGGCAGAGCCATCAGCGGAACGGGGTTTTGCTTTTGTTTTTATAAACAAGGGAGCGGGGTTGCAGCTTTCTGGAAGTGGTGATGGTGACAAACGAGGTCTCCTCACTCATCTCCCGAAGCTGAGATTTGTGGGCTGTGAAAGCACAGAGCCAGCACCGAGAAGGGCTGCCTGGGGAGACCTGGGTTCCAAGAAGATCCTGGTTTCGTCCTCAGGGAAAAGCCTCAGGAAGAGAGAGACGGAAGCCTGGAAGAGGGTTTGCTGATCCCCGAGCCCGTCCATCGATTATCTGGTAGGTGACCCTGCAGGATGAAATCCAGGGACAGGATTCAGAAACCGACATGTCGGAACTGTGTCTCCAAATACAGAGTTTTGCTTTGTGATTTGAGGAGTCTTCCTGTGGGACAGTCGGGGAGCTCAGAGCAGAAGCAGACTAGAGACCACTTGTCTCCTGATACTCGTGAAGACCTCAGACCTTTGTCCGGGCTACGTCGGGTGTCTGGGGGAGGATGTGAGCCGATGTGGATGTCAGAACGACAAGACGGACCAACGGCACGTCAGCACGAGCCCGGGAGGACCAGAGACAGGTTGGATGCCCCCAGATGTCCTGGTCGTGTCAGTACCTAGGAGGGGGCTCAGGAGCTCTTCTCATCCCTCTGGGGCTGTGGCGCATGGAGCTCAGAGATGGCTCCCAGCTGTTGCTACAGGCCTCACCCTTGTGTGCAAATCCAGAAACCAGAAAAGTCCATTCCAACCCCTCAACCCCTTCTGACTGGCTAAAATCATCAAGGTGTGCGACTTCACCTCCAGGAGCACAACCTCATTTCTGCTATGGGGACGAAAAAGTTGGCCACGTGATTGGGCCCAGGAACCCAAGCCCTCGGTACTGTTGTCATACTCCGATATCGCTGACGATATCGCCCCTCACCTCACTCCAGCCACAGTGGAAAGGTCCAGAAACCTGTAGATCACACTCTCCACCTGCCCCCACGCCTCCATCCATTGGATGGCCCACCTCCTGGTGGCTCTGTCCACAAAGGTTTGAAATCCCTCTTTGTAAAAAGTGCTTCCACACGGGGCTGTTTTATCCCGTCAAGGGGCACGTACACCCCAGGAAGGAAGGATGTTCGTACCCCATGCCACCGTGTCCTTCCAGCCTTAAGGCTTGACCCGGCTTTTTACTGTAAAGGCCCAATGACCAAGTATGACAGCAAAGTTGAGGCAAACGTGACCAACGATGGTGAAGGGGTTTGCTCTTCCCCAGGCACAGAGCGGCACCCACGTCAGCAGGAATGAATAGGTGTCTCTCGGCGGCACGCGGCGCATCTGTCCTCGTGGTCAGCTGACATGGAAAGAAGGAGCGATTTAAAAGTTTAGCAGTTGGCTGGGAGGCCGGGTTCCTGAGAAATTAGAGCGCACCTGCCACGCACAGTCTCAAAGAAATAGTCTTTAAAAACTGTTACCCGAGCCCGTGCAGGGGGTCATGGATTTTTGCTTTGTATGTTGAAGCCAAAGCAGTGAATATCTCTATTTCTAACCAGACACAACGTGTCTATTTTTTTTTTTCAAAAAACGTAGGAGCCTACTTTTACTGGATGTAATTCAATTACTTTTTTTCTATCCCATAAAAAAAAAAAATAGCTCATTCAAATCAAACCAAGACTCCTTTCCATTTTTGGCCTGTTGACAGCATCTTTTGTACCCAGCTAAGCAGTCTTTGCAGTATTTGGCACTGCTCCTGCTCTGAGGGCAGGATTTAGAACAGATGCCGACTTTCCCGAGTCGGGACGCTACCGAGTTCTCTGCTGATTACTAGGCTGCATAATTAGATGTGACAGCCCGGAGATTCCTGGCCACAAACCACTCCTAATGGGGGAAGCCGCTCTGCTTCTCTTGGAAGGCACCCCTCTGCAGAAGTGCCACACGTTGGAAGTTCCTCTGTTAACCCCATAATTCCTCCAGTGCCCGCGGCCACAAATCTGGGGAAACAAGGAAGCCAGCCCAAGGTCGGTAGCCTGAAGCTGCTGAATACAGGGACTCAGCATCCGCTGGGGTAGCCCGCTGACGTGTCTTTGTGGCAAGCCACACGTGCCGTGCCGAGCTCAGGGACTGACATGTGCACAACGGAGGGAGCAGAGCTGGGCAGGTAAGTAGTGGCCTACGCGGGAGGTCCACCCTGGCCCTGCTGAGACCACACACAGCGGACAGGGTCGGGACAAAGTCTCTGCTCTCCCTCGGTCGGTAAGCATGACTCTGTTCCGTGGACACGATGTCCTTGACCACAGCCACTGTCCCCGCCATGGGTCCCACTGGGCAACTGGGGTAGACAAGAGGATAGAATCCGCCCCCCTTCCCATGCGGGAGCCTCGGGGTGCAGAAAGACGAGCTCAAAGCTTCACAGTGTCAGCAATCCAAGCCGCCTATTGCATCTCAAGCCACGCACAGGCCGCCCTGGATCCAGTCCAAGCAAAGTGGGGCAGCCAGCAGGTTCGGGGGGACTGGAGGGAAGCTGCCAGTTTCCAGCCCCACCAGGCGCTCCCCTGAGCCAGACCGAGGGACAAAGGGCTACCCAAGGGCAACCCATCCCACGTGTCTGTCCTTAAAGCACAAAGACAAGCCCCTTTACAGACATTGCAGGTGCTGCAGAGCTAGCTACTTATTTATCTAGAAATTTCAAGGGAAAAAAAAAAAGCCTCTGTCCATAGAATCACCCAGATAATCACCCGCTGAGGGGTGAGATGCTCGGAATGGCAGCAAGTCTTGGCCGCCTCTTGATACCAAATTTCAAAGGCCGATCATTTTCCAAAGCAGGATTCGACCGTGTGCCTTTACCTGTCCTGCTGAGCGCGGGTTCTCGGGAGACGAGCAGGTCAGGACGTCCCGAGGTAGAGGTGACGGGTCATCAGAGCCCTTTCCTCCCCGGGGAGCCCAGGGGAAGCCTCAGAACAACCGCATCGTGTAGCCCTGTGCGAGCAGACGTGCCTCTCTTTGAAATCGAAGAGTAATAAAATACCTAATTAGTAACGTGCAGCAGCATTATTTTTCATTCATCTATACATTTCTAATTAAAATTATGCCATTCTTAAAAACTGCAACATAATAAACTCAAGCCTTTCATTCCGTGTGCAAAGCGCTTGAAAGTCCGCAGTCCCCGCGAGGTGGGGACTTTGCAAAGGGCGGGCGAGCCGACAGAAGAAAGGGAGGAGTGAAGCCATAAGTAATTTCTTTTAAGAAAATGTATAGGACGCACTAACGTGAAAGAAAAGCGATTTTGAAATATAAAAGGAAATCTAGAAAAACGAAGCGTTCAGCCTTTTTATTGCGCGGTGTTGCCAATAATATTGTATATGTGATTAAAGATTCTTTCCGCAGCCGCTTAAGCCAATAGCAATTGAACTTGCCGGGAGGCCAGCACCCCCTGCCCCCCCCGGCCCTGCCCTGCCGCGACGGTGGGAGCGCGTGGAAAGACCTCGATGTTATTGGGATTCAGAGGGCATCGTCGTCAAACAGGTGACTACAAGGGCAATGTTTCAGGGCCTGGGGGGCGGCTTGCAGGTTGAAGGGTGCCTGTCTTCCAACGGGGCGTCACCAGAGAAAAGTTTCGGGAGCCCGAGCTCTGCGCTCCAGCTGCGGCAGGAGTGGAGGGTCCAGGGGAACAGATGTTTCCTGCCAGTCACCGCCTCCATCCCACGCTTGGTTTATAGGACATTTCAAATTCTGCTCGGCGCTCAGCCTGGTGCTTTTATTCCCCCCTTTTCTCTCGTAACAGTTGTAGGAAAACGGGTCCCTGTTATCTCAAGGCAGTAAAGGCAGGAGCAGGTTTTGAGCGGCCCCTCAGCCTGGGTCTCAGGGCCAAAGACCTCGGCCTGTCCCCCCACCCGCCCCCCGGCTTTCTGCATAAAGCTTCCAGACTCCAGAGCAGGCCGGGGAAAGCGCATTTGCAGGCGTGAGGCCTGCATCCCCCGCCTGGCCTCAGCAGGCCCGGAGTGCAAACCTCTGGGCTTTGAGCAGCGCGGCTGGGGGCCTGCACCGAGGCCCTCCCCCTGGATGTGACTTTGCAAGGACCCTCTTGGACTTGAACCTCTCCTTGAACTCCTCCGGGCGACGTTGGGCATCATATGGTTTTGATAATATAAAGCAACATGCGAATGTCCAGCCCAGTGAATGCTGCCTTGGAAACCACGTTGGTGGAACAGGTGACCTCGGCAGGGCTTGCTCTGTCCGTCCAGCTTTGGGGGCCTGCCCGCAAGGCTCCCGGGTCAGGCCCGGCCACCTCGGGGTGGAGGGGTCGGGGGGGGAGGTGGGTACGGAGGGACGGGGGGCAGTTCCTTCGCCTGCGAGGCGCTGGAGGTGCCGCTGAAGACCGAGGGACAGTCTCCGCTCCGACTGGAGGGCGTGTGCGCCTCCTGTCCTCACCCAGAGCCCGCACACGTACGCCCCGGGCCACATGTATGACCGCACATGTGCCCGTGCACAGAAAGCACACAAAATTTAATAACCCTGCTCTAGCTACAAATTAATTCAAATCTTGTACTCACATTAAAAATGAACTCTATTTTATGTTGATCATTAACTAAGAATATTTCACACTGGAGATTTGTCATATTAAGGAGAATTGAAACCACTTATATCAATTAAATGTACAGCATTATACTTAATCTCAGCAGAGATTACCAAAATACTCTAAGCATGATTTTACAGAAATGTAAAATATAAATTAGACAGGGGAATATTGGGCTCTGCACACGCACGCCCCCGGGCCACCCTTCCGCTCCCCTCGAAATACGGCGCCCTGCAGGTGACGGGACTGAGGACAGTGAGCACTATTCCAGCAAAAAACAAACAAAAAAAAAACAAAGAAAACACACCACCTCCTGCCATCCCCGCCACCATAAAATCAGCAAGGCCAGAGGAAGTGCCGGTGTGGACGGGAGAGAGACGGTCAGTTTGCTCAGCTGGGAACTGCTGGAAGGCGAGGCTGGAGCCCTAGTCATATTCGTGACTCCGGGGACTTGGCGCATCATGGGATAAAGCAAGGGACACCTGCTTGTGGGTCCTGGGGCCGCCCCTGAAAGCACCCTGCACAGGGCATCTGACGAGAGGGCGGCGGGCCCTACGGGGGTGCAAGCTCCTATGGGGTGAGTGTCGGGGTCACACCTCTCATGCAGGCAGCCTGGGGACGGATTTGGCACTGAGCTCACAAACACGGGACGCTGGAGGCCCCGGATCCCCGACACCTGGAGCCCCAAATTCTGTACCTGGGCAGCCAGGTCACCAAGGCCAGGGCTCGGGTAGGGACCCTCCGGGCACCCGCCAGAGGCTGCCGGGCAGGCTCCTCACCAGCGACACCACCCGCACGTGTGTGTGCATTTACACGGCACCTGCTGCCCCGGGGAGGTGACCACGCGGCACCTGCGTGAAAGAGGAAGGCCAGAGGGTGACTTGGGTGCGGAAAGATGAGGGGAGGAAGGACGCCCGTGTCCCGCCCCCGAGGCCCTGACCTCTCGGCCACGAAGAGAGACGGTCAGTTTGCTCAGCTGGGAACGGCTGGAAGGCGAGGCTGGAGCCCTAGTCCTATTCGTGACTCCGGGGACTTGGCACATCATGGGATAAAGCAAGGGACACCTGCTTGTGGGTCTTTTTTTTTTAGGGAGACATCGCTTTTGCCAAGTTACTGCTATTAAACGTCATTAAAAACCACACGAATGTGGGTCTTCTACGTGAGACTGTGAAGTAATCTCGGGCAAATTAGAAAAATCTGCATTTCGCGTGCACGCGGTCGGGTGGCTACTCCATTTCAGGGTCTGTGCTTTTGAGCCCATAGGAGTCAGGAGTAAGTGACGTTTAGGAACAAACAGGGATTTGGGTAAGAGGCTTCGACAACGTGTGTGCGAAGGCGGCGGTTTCTGTAGAAACCTTTCCTCCTTTGTCCTCTCCTATCTGCAGGGTATTGACAGCTCTGACAAGACTTTGATTATCTAGTCGGCATGAGCCTGAGACTTGTCACTTGTCAGGTTTGAGCTGACAGTCCCAGCGCTGATGAAACAATTGGAGGGAGATTGGCTGCGCGTGAGGAGGTTTGGGGTCAGCCACCCAAAGTTTTCTCTGCGTGGCGAGGAGGAGAGTCTCGGCCCTCGGGAGGGGCTCCGAGGACTCAGCCCAACGGGGCGGGAGGGGCTCCGGCTCGAGGTGGGGACCCGGCCTAGCCACCCCGGGCCCCTCTGGCGGCCACGGCGGCCCGCGCGGGCTGACGGCGGGAGGCTCCGGGCCCTCCCCACATCACAGGAACCGGATTATTTCCACCTCCAGCCTGAAGCTGATATTAGATTTCCCCTCATTAGGAGGAGAAAATGAGGCAGAGCGTCAGCAGCTGGCGGCGGCTGCTGGGAGGCAGGGGAACGGCCGCGGGAGAGCGCGCTGTTTATTGTCCCCAGCAAGGTGGGGCCTTATCAATTATTGTCGCGCATCAGCCAGGAAGCCCTTCAGCGGCGCTGGGCGCCCGGCGTGTGTCACCTGCGCGACACGGCGGGGGTCGGGGTGCCGCGGTCCCCTCCCGGAGGGGCAAACCGGGCGGGGCAGGAGCCCGCGGGTGGCAAGGTCACCGAGGAAGGGCGCGGGTGGTCCGAGCCTTCGGCTGGCAGCCAGGGCTCCTCTGAGCGGGGGTCCCGAGCCGAGAGCGCAAGCCCGCAACAGATGCCCTTGCACCTCCGTGCTCGGCCCTCTCCACGGGGGCATCTAGACGGTGCCACGCGCACTGACGCCACCTGTGCCGCTCCCCGGGGACTCCTCCACCTGGCTCCAGCCGGCCAGCCGTGTGTCCCCAGAGCCTTCCCGTGGGTCAGGACAGCAGGGGCCACGGGACTCCTCCACGTGGCTCCAGCAGCCCCAGGACTTCTCTGAGAGAGAGCTGCGCACAGCCGAGCAAGGGGCTGGAGAGCAGAGCCTCTGCCCAGACAAAGTGATGCCACATTGGCCCGAGGGAGGGCTGTGCTCCCTTCTCCCGCCTGCTCTGGGCCCCCAGCCCAGCCTCCAGCCCAGGCACTGCCCCGAACCTTCTGGAACCCGCCAGCGCCCCAGCCTGAACCACCCACGCATCAGTGAGACAGGTGCCCTGCGGAGCAAGTGAGGGCGGCTGCTGGCTCGGGGCACCCACAGCCGAGCCCCACCCTCGGGAGCTGGTGAACCTGCACAGAGAGAGAGAGAGCTGCACCCGGGGCTGCCAAGGAGCACCCCACACCCCGCCCCACCTGCAGGGACCCTCCACCCCTATTTCCTGGGTCCCAATCTTTCTTTTTTTTCAAAGATTTTATTTATTTATTCATGAGAGACAGAGAGAGAGAGAGGCAGAGACACAGGTAGAGGGAGAAGCAGGCTCCATGCAGGGAGCCTGACGTGGGACTCGATCCCAGGACCCCAGGATCACGCCCGGGGCCAAAGGCAGGCGCTCAACCGCTGAGCCACCCAGGGGTCCCCATGGGTCCCAATCTTGATGCTGTCGTTGAACCGCTTGCTCCTGCAGGACAGTGGCTGGCTGCCGTCACCTGGTGTCTCCTTCACAGGAAGTCCACGCACAGCGGATACATGCAAGTGCTCACGGTCCTGTGTGGGTCGGGGCAGAGGCCAGGGTGAACACGTAAGTGCCCTGAGCGGGGACCGAACGACTCTGCCCTGGGACCATGAGACTTTCCAAGAAGGCACACTTCTCGTTTGTAGGAAGGGACCCTAAGGTCTAAAGTCCCCTTCCCTTCCCGCCACCCCCCCCCCGCCGTGTCTGCTGGGGCTGGTTTGGTGACTTTTCTCCCCTGCCTTTTTGTAGTATTTACATATAAACATATATAAATACGTATTCTTGTAGAAAAATGTGTTCTCTTTGCACATAAATTCGATCAAACCGATACACGCTTCCAAGCCAGACCTTTTTCACTCAGCATACGTCTTGAAGCCTCATCCACGTGAATCAGTATCCGTCCATCTCCTTTCTAATTGCAGTTCTCACGCTCTCCAGCTCGGCTGCATCCTCCCTGATGGAGCCGCTCCTATATCAATGGACCCGAAGATTGTTTTAGGTCTCCCACCGCTCTAGAAATTTTGCAGGGACTATCCCTGTACTTGCCCTCAAATGCCCAAGGAAGTGTAGGAGAGAGCACAAGTGGATTCAGAGAGTTCTGTGTATTTGCTGTGTTAGCATGTCCTTCTGCATCCTTGTCCAACAGCCCCTGACCCCCCAGCATCCTCACCAGTAGGTGTGGGAGCACCTTTCTGCTGAAGCCCGATGGGCTGACTTTAGATCTGAAATCAGAGAAGGCCACACCCCGCTTGACTATGAGCACCAGGCGGACGCCGAGTGTGCGCCAAGGAGTAGATCCTTGGGATCGGAGGTGGTGTCGGCAGTTAAAGGGAGCACAAAGCTTTATTCGGACCTGCAGTCGTGGGTGAGCAACAGTCCTACACCCACACAGGTGAGTGAGGTGCATGAGGCCAGACCTGGAAGAAAGGTCCCTGCTCAGAGCCCCCCACCTCCACCCCCAGGGTCTGGGATGGCAGAGGACACTGTGAAGGCACAGACGACTTCACCAGCTAAAACTTGGGGGGCTTCCTCACCAATAGGGAGCCATTCATACCACAAGGACTTTTCACTTACCTTCCTGCGATTCCATTCTGGTGGGAAAGACTGAGGATACAGAGCGCGTGACAGGTAGGTCAAGATTACTGCATCTTCTCCTCTGTCCGGCCTGCCCGGTCGGTCCAGGATGTGTCCAGTAGACTAGGGACTGTCACATGGAAGGGGGCGGGTTGCCTCATGGACGTGGCACCCAGCCCCCAAGCTGCAGCCAGAGGGCAGAGTCCCGGGAAGCGGAGTCCAGACCCCTCCATCCTATACGGAGACTGAAAGCCCAGCAGGAGCACACAGGTCCCCACCCCTGTGGTTCCGCAGCGCCCCCCGCATAGCCGCTATCGTGGATCAACGCCCCTTCCGTACACACCCGGCCACCTTGCATGGGCCGCTCTGTGCTCCACCCCGCCGTCCACACCCCGAATTCCCGAGCTGCCTGGCACTTTGGAAGGATGGGTAATCAGAATTCCCTTAATCCAGGCTTATCCCAGGCATCTGACCAGCAGGTGTCCCAAAGATTAACTATGTCTGACTATGCATATCAATGAGGGAAAAAATTAATGCCTCGTTAAGATTCAAAGCAGTGAAAATCCACGGCACCTAGATGCTGAAAATCGGGCCGGGAGCCTGCGCGCTGTCTCCTGCACGGCCGTGCGTGCGGCGCGCAGGACGCAGACGCGCATTCCGCGGTGCCTTTGCTGCGCGGCACCAGTTGTGAGCAGAAGGCGAGCAGTGGTTTGCTGCACATGTGCTCACACCGAGCACGCACCTGCACAAACATGCGTTACAGATCTCGTTAACACAAAAGAGGTGGTGCAAGCAGACTTGTTGCGGCGGAGCAGGGAGCGGAGGGCCGGCTGGGGTGCTCTTCATTTCCGCTTGCAGTGCAGTGCCCTCCGAGGTCCCCAGCAGCACCTATGGCCCCAAATTGTAGAGAACAAAGACCACTGACCCTGCCAGTGATGTTTACACTCTGCGTAGACGCAGGCTGGTCAGCTCGCGTCCTCTGTGACACGGAGAAGGGCCTGGAGAGCCCCCAAGGCTCTGACCTCTTAGAGCCATCATGCTCCCCCAAGCCGATTGCATTCTCGAGTTGCCTGAATTTACCTTTCAAATCCACCCCAGCATCAGTCCTCAGCACTCGCAGTCTCCCCAAGCTCCCCCTGGCCCTGTGGGCCTTCCTGCCCACTGACCCAGGGTCCCCCGGAGTGCTAAGGGAGGGAAGGGGACTCCACCTCTCCGCTACATAGGAACCCAGGAGAAGCCAGTAGAACCTACCCCTAGAGCCACACGTGAGGCTGGACCCAGACACCACCTACACGGGATGAGAGAAATCAAAGGGCAGAAATGGGATCACACTTACAATAGGTCACATCATCCCCCAAATCCAAGCAGCTGTGCCAGGCTCCAGACTGGGAACCAGGAATGAATCGGCGAGAAAGTTGTGGTCCTGGTCCCCAGAAGCCGGGAAAGAAGTTGGGCATGAACCACTTGAGGAGTCTTAGAATCGGGTGGAATCAGAGCTAATGTTCTCACGTGCCACCGGGAGAGGGGAGGCATCCCGAGAAGGCGTCCTGGAGGATGCATCGTCTAAGCTGCCACCTGGAAAATGAGGAATTGGGCAGGTGAAAGGACGGCTGGGAGAAGGAAGGGGAGAAGGAAGCCAGGAGGATGTCCCCGCAGGTTGGGGAGCAGTCGAGGCTCGGCCAACTCTGGTGGAGTGTGTGGCACACCCAGGGCCTCACGCAGAAGTGGAAGGACCAGTCCCGCCCCAGTGAGAGGCAGGGAGCTCCCCGTGAGCTAAGGGAAACCCTCCTGTAAGAAGGATGGAAGAGGGAAGGCGGGTTTCTTTGTGCTCTGAGAATTCTAAGGAGCACGAATGAGGTTTGTCTCCACCGCCCGGCCCCCGCCCCAGCCTTCCCCACTTTTCCAACATCTCCCCTGCCCCCCGGGAGGAGCCCAGTGAGGTGCTGGCTCCTTCCCCTGCCTCCTCTTTGCCCCCAGACCCCCGCCCCCCGTCAACCCTTCCTGAGGCCCGTGAGCCAGTCGACGAGGACCCGACAGTGACACCGGGAAGGGGCTGGCACCCGCCGTGGCCTAGGATTGAGATCCCCCAGATAACGCACAATGATCGTGGAAAGAGCTGGCAAATTAAAGATGGTTGGTATTGATTCCAAAAATACTTTTGCTTTCAGCAAAATACATCTTTAATTACTTTCCTACTAGCTGTCATTTTTCATAAAGCAGTCTAGACGGCTCGTGCCAAATCATGCAAAGACTGTTTTCAATGAGAAGCCTTTTCTTAATATCGCAGATCACAGGGGGTTTTTAGAAATCCCTTCCGAGGGGACGCTGGACACATGTCTAGGCCAACATGTCACGGGTGCAGAATGGACAACGTCCTGGGCTCCGATCGTAACGGGCGGGAGGTGGGGACGCTGCCCGTGACTCCCTTTGGCATCTCCCATCTCGTGCGAGCTCTTCCGCGTGATGGTCTGGGCAAGGAGCACGATTCTGCGCAAACAGCGTGGCCGCGATCTCTGCTTTCTCACCCCTGTTGGTCATTTATTACCTGTAGGTTCGAACGCCCCTCGCCTCCTCCAGCAGGTTTAACACGGACATCGAGGGAGCCCCTGCACCCCTGGGATTGCAGAGAACATCCATCCCTCCAACAGTTCCTCTTATCCTTATTTATCTGAGGCAAGTCGCAACAGAGCGAGAGAAAGGAAATAATTTGAGCTCGTTCCCCCTTATAAGTTTGATTGGAAATGACTAAGACGAGCTGAGAGCCAGGGAAAGACACTGTGGCAAAAATGCAGATTTAGCTTTCAGCGTCAGAATCAACGTCCAAATCTAAAATTGATATAATTGACTGTTAATTAATTCCCTTGATATTTTCATTAACACTCGGGAGCAACAAGTTTTCCGTGTCGCACTTCTGAATTATTCAGGAGGCCCTCGGATTCCCTGGCCCAGCAGCCCGCGACTGACGCCACGCTCAAGAAGGAGCTGGAACCCAGGCTCCTGTCTGTCGCACTGTCCCCAAGGGGGCCGGCCAGGGAGACGGAGGCCCAAGCCCCCGGCCCAGAGCACCCCGGGCAGCACACAGCATTCTGGGGATGCGTCCAGGCCGCCACTCTCAAATCTCCAGGCTCCTCCGATGGATGCAAAGGCAGGCAAGGCACCCTCAGCAAATTATAGGTGCAAAATATACCAAAATCACTATAACTTGAATATTTCATTTTATTTTATTTTATTTATTTATTTTTTAACTTGAATATTGTAAAAGCTCAGCACCTGACGCTTTGGAGAAAGGAGAAGTAAGGTCCAGGGGAACGCTGCAGACGGCGGCACAAGAACAGCCCAGGTGCTCAGGGTGCGGGGTGAGGGCGCTCACCCTCCCGGGCCGCCCCCGGCGTCTGCACCCCTGCTTGTCCTGGGGAGGAGCCCGGGGTGCCCCTGACCCATGCAGCGCCCGGGCGGGGACGTACGTGCGCTCAGCCCCTCCTCACGCCCTCCCTGCACGTTTTCACATCCACGTCTTACCTCCCACCACCTGGGGGCCCCTAAGGGTCCTCACCTAGCCTGGCAGGTGAACGTCAAGGAGCCAAGCCATGATCCGGGTCCGCCCACTTCCATGAATTGCTCCCCCTTGCAGCCCGTTCCTGCGGTCAGCAGCAGTAAGGGCCGGGCGGCCGGCGTGGAGGCCACCCTGCAGCCCTGGGCCAGGGCCTTCCCCATACCGCTCGGGGGCAGGGGTGCCCACCGAAGAATTGCCCTCTCGCTTTTACCCGACCGTCCCCCGCTGTGCGGGGGACACCAAAGGACACCCCGGCGTTCAGCAGACACCGTCCAGCTCTGCGGTAGCCGGTCTCCCTGGCCCCCCGGCCTGGCCTCGGTTTCCCAGGCCTAAGGACCACACTCCTACGGTTCCCCCAGGAAGACCTTAGCCACACGGGGCAGGTTCTCCACCACGGCTTGCCCCTGCCTGCCACTGAGACAGACCATGACTTGGGATGAGGAAACCAGGGACAACAGCCCTCAATTTTTAAATTTATTTATTTATTATTATTATTATTTTTTTTTTTTTGCCATTTGAAACCAAAAGGCACATTAGTCTCTGCACTATAAAAAAAATAATACACAGGGACACCTGGGTGGCTCAGCGGTTGAGCATCTGCCTTCAGCTCAGGGTATGACCCCGAGGTCCTGGGATCGAGTCCCGCATCGGGCTCCCCGCGTCTCCCTCTGCCTGTGTCTCTGCCTCTCTCTGTGTGTCTCTCATGGATCGATAAATAAAATCTTTTAAAAAGCTAGCTACACAAAATTTAAACGATAAAGCCGTGAAAACGTCGTGGGGACCTGGGGACAACGGATGGGGCCCCAACCCTTGGTGTGAGGCTTTCCCTTCAGAGCGGCCCCGGTTTAGGCCTCAGCACGGAGCCCTCACCTGCGCTTCTTAGGGCATAAGCAGAATCCAGTCACCGCCTCTCACCTGCCGGCCTGCTTTCCGCGCTGCCAACAGTAGGACCAGAAGCACACGACCCTCCCTCTGACGTTTGGTCAGAAAGTCAGTAGTCACCTACTGGGACACCGCAGGGTCGGGGTCATTCACGTCGGCTCGTCTCATCACGGGGCGTTTCATCATCTTGCAGCATCCCAAGAAGAAGGGTAAGTACGGCACCTGTGAGATATTCTGAGAGACAGAGGCCACATTCACATACCTTCCATGACGGCCTGTTGTCATCATCGCTGTATTTGATTTTTGGTTATTGCTGTTGGTCACTCTGTGCCTAGTTCATCAGCCGAACGCTACCACAGGTGCATACGTACAATGGACGTACCCGTGAATAAGAAAGCACACCCTACGCACAGGTTTCAGGCTTCCCCTGGGGGTCCGGGGATGCAGGCCCTGTAGATAAGGGAGGATGACGAGAGGGGTTGTAGAGTCTACGCGGCCTGGACCCTCCTCCTGGCTCGTAGGTGGGTGACGCGCTCGGAGTCTCCCGACGCTTGCCAGGCGGCAGGTGCCAGAGAAGGGAGGCAGAGGGGCAGGAGCGTTTTGGCCAGAGAAGGAAATCACATTCCCGGATCCCGATTGTTTATCGGAACTTAAAAAATAAGTGTAAGGAGAGGACTCCGCCAAACAAATCGAATAAAGTAAAATAAAATTCAGTTCAAGCCAGGGAAGAGCTTGTGAGTTAACATCATAAACCCTCCTTTGACAAGTGGCTTTCCATCACCCGGCAGCTCCATCGATGGCCTCGGGACGGTGGCCTGATTGTCAGCTGGCAGATGAGGGACGATCCGCTTGTCAGGATGCCAGCGGATTGCCCTCGAGTTGTTTGTAATGACAGGCGACAAAGGATGGCTGCTCAGACTGATCTCTTGTTTTACAAGCTCGGCATCGGGACAGACCCCGCATTCCGCGGCGCTCGCCGCTGCGCCCCTCTCTGGACACGGTCTCCGCGGGCCGCGCTCCGCCTTTGGCAGTTCACACCCCAGGCCACTCCGTTCCCCGTCATCCGAGTCCCAACAGACACCGTAGTAAAAATGATGAATACGTTTTTCCTTATGACTCACCACATTCCCTGCTCCGAGATTTCTGTCTTTTATTGTTGCGCTGAAACCGTTTCCAATCATTTTTTTTTCCTTTGCATCTGATCTTGATTGTCTTAAAAAATTAATCAGACACATGTTCACTATGTTTTTTATCCAACTCTCTCCAGAATGTTTTTTGACAATTTAGAAAAATGTTTTGAAAAATAGTAAAGGGAAATATTTAAGTAATTATGATCCTCACATTGCGAGGCCAAGTGAAGTAAGCTAATGCAATGGAAACATGTTTTACAGATTTGTTTAATTATTTTTAAGTACAATGCGATGGCATCGTTCTGAGGGGGAGATTTATAACCCGGACTCGCCGCTCTGGGGGCAGCTCGCCTCACCCCAAGGACCGTGGCCGGGCCCCGCAGTGGCCTGGGTTGGACCCGACTTGAGCGCTTCCCCCACCCCACAACTTCCTCCAGCCCCGCACCCCAAGCCTCTTTGAATAAACATACAATCGAAGTCAAAACCATATGCCTGCTACGCAGAAGCATCTTGAAGATGCCTCAGAACCAGACTGCGGTCCCGAGGACCTCCCAAACAGAAGTCCCGGTGCTGCCGTTGCAAAAGCGGTGCCGTGTTTATGGCTCACATATGCCCCTCCCAACAGCCAGCCGCCTGGGAGCCAGCAGCCCAGCCGTGAGCTCACGCCACCGCTGTCTTTGGCGAGGAGACGCGAGGAGGACACATGGAACTGGCTGCAGCAGAGACGGCCTCCAGCCCACCGCAGGGCCAGCGGGGGGAGCAGAGGTCGGGGCCCCTTGCAGGGTGAGAATCTTCGCCTTCACCACGTGGTGTGAGACCGGGGCAGGCAGGGACCCACCTATCGAAAGAGAGAGACCGTGACACCAGCCAGCTCCGGCGCCGGCCCCTCGAGTTAGCGTCGACCCCAACGATGCTGCCCTCCCTCCAGATACGCGCTCGGGAGTCCTGGGGTCACTCGCACTTCCGGCCAACTGCCTGTAAGTTTGGGGCAGTTCCACCCCCCCTCGGTTTGGATGATTCACTAGGACACCTCATAGGCCTCAGGGAGGCCCTGCACTTATCAGAACAGCTTTACTAGGAAGGCACCAGGACCAGCCAGATGAAGGGACACGTGGGATGAGGCCTGGGCCGGTCCCCAAGGCAGAGCTTCTGTACCCTCGCCCCACGGAATCAGGGCGTGTTGCCTGGTGGATGGTGGTGGATGCGTTCACCACCCGGAAAGCTCCGCCGAGCTCGGGTCTGCAGAGCTTCTGCTGGAGTTTCATTCTGTAGCCGTGATTGAGCCACTGGCCAGGTGACTGAATTCAATGCCTGTCCCCCTCCTCCCCTCCCTGCCCCGCCGCCGGGTCAGGTGGGCTCAGAGACTGCGACGGGTGCTTCTGACCACCAGCCCCGTCCTGAACCATCTCATTAGCAGAGGCTCAGGGGCTGGAGAAGAACAAACACACTTCATGCTTGGGAAATTGCGAGCCGTCTCTCCTCCAGAAACCAGGGCCAACGGCCAGGCAAGGTCTTTATCACACCACGATGTCAGAGCCAGAGGCCCTCTCTGCCCCTTGGGGCCCGGCTACCGTTGACTCAAACCTTCATCCCGCCCCCATTCCCACAGTCTCTGAAAGTCCAAAAGCTGCCCGTGACTCGGGTGGGCTTGTGGGGGCTGCGGTCCCAAAGCTCTCTGTGGCCGTGGCTCCTGGGCTGGGTCCAGCCACACCTGAGTCCCTCTCAGTCCAACCTGAGTCGGAATGTGACTCCATCTATGGCGTCCACTCTGCTCCACTCATCCCAGGCTTTTTTTTTTTTTTTTTTTTTTTTTTTAATTTTAGTCATATCTACTGAGGACGTGGGGTCACGGGGAGGGGTGGTTCCAAGCAGCGCCTCACCGCCGCGAGCCATGCTGCTCCATTCGCCCCACGTGTCCCCAGAGCGCAGCACACCGTTGCTCTTGCCTCCCTCGGGCCAGTTCAGAACCATCTTTTCTTCTCAGCAGAACCTTGGGGTCTCTCTCTCCAGGCCATGGAGCCAATCGATATTGTTCTTCTCGCTAATACAGAGCCGTCCCCACCAGCAAAGATCTGGGTGACCCCTCACGTGCTTCTCGTGACACGGTCCCTAAACCACCACCGGATGCATGAACACTTTGCCTTTGGGGGCCTGTACCCAGAGATGAGGACGGGCGTGTAGCAAGCAGGTATGTGGCCAGCTCCCGCGTTTGGCCATCGCACCTGGTGAGCTTGTACGGGACAGCGTGCCTCAGCCCCGGTGAACCCCACCCGGACACAAGACTCCTGGGGGCGGCCCTTGGAGCGGTGGGTGTGTGAGCTGCATGAGGTGACGTCGCCAGGTGCAGAAGCCCCTGGGTGAGGGGCAGGAGCCAGGCCGCATCCTGGTTCAGCGTGGCTCCAGGGAGCCTTGCCAGGGCCGGGCAAGTTCCCCTGTAGGGTTTTCCGGCACCTTTAATGCGACAGCTCCCTGCAAGGGCCCGGAAAACACTGACACGTCCTGTCCCCCCCACTCCTGTTCCTGCTCCTCTCCCCAAGGGGGCCCTCAGCCAGCCACACGTCTCCCCAGGCTCTGCAGGGGCCAGGCCAGGGCAGGACCTCCCCTCCCGGGCCCAGGCTGCTGTCCCCGGAGGGCCTCCAGCATCCTTCCCTGCTCCCAGGGGACAGCCCAGAGCAGCGTGACCTCCGGAGACTCCGCCGACTTACATGGGGGAACAAAAAAAAAAAAAAAAAACCCACAACCTGACACTTAAACAAATGTACTCCAGAGCCCTTTGGACTTTTAATTTTTTATTACTATTTCTGTCATTTCAACAGGTTTTTAGCTGTGGGTCCAGAACGAGATGCTCTGGCAGCGTCCGTTGGCCGATACGAACAGTAGTCACGGCCCTTGACTTGGGGACCCCGCTCCGCCGCTGGGGCCCAAGCGCCGCGCCAGGCCCTCCTCCTCATCTTCGCGATGAGCCTCCAAGGTCCAGGGTGGGAGGGAGAAAAGAGCAAGTCCGTTTGTGACGGAGACACCGGGGCTCCGAGAGGACCAGCCCTTTTCTCAGGCCATGGCTGTCGTCTGGAGGGGAGGCCCTCTTGCGCGCTGACGGGTCCAGCTTCCTGTAGGTGCAGGACCGATGGCCCGGTTTGATTGCTGCTTGCAGCGGGACCTCCCCGCCGGCCCCCCAAAGCTCGCAGGCCCATGCTCCATGGCCCCTTCCACCTCGAAGCCACCAACAGAGAATCTACTCCGGGCGGAAGCATTCTGAACTCCTCTTCTGCCACCAACTGGAGAGCAATCTCTGCTTCACAGGGCTCGCGTGAGTCAGGGAGTCCCACCTGCAAACCCTCCTTTCCTGAAGGTCGGTGGTGCCACGTGACACGCCCGGCCCACTGCCTTCGCGGGCCCAGGACTAATCACCGACGGCGTGGGGGCCCTCGGGCCATATCCTAGGGGCGCCTGTCACACGGGGTTGGGTTAAGATTTCAGTTCTGGGTCTCGTCGTCTCGATAGGACTGTGGGGCAGCTGACGTAAGACGTGAGAAGTCTAGTTTGTGAGGTCTGGACGGAAGGTCCACGTTGGGGAGCAATCGTTAGGTTCACTGCGTGAACTAGGTGGGGTTACCTGCGAAGGCACGTGGGTGGAGAAGGGAAGATGTGGGGGGATTAAGCTCGAGACTCAACACCGGAGGGTCAGGGAGGGCAGGAGGATTGAGCCAACAGGGCTAAGAAGGAACAGCCAGCGAGACAGGAGCAGAGTCCCAAGAGCGTGGGGTCACGGAGCTGAAGGGAGAGTGTGTCTGTGTGTCTGTCTTCGGGCGGGAAGCTGCTGAGCCTTTTGGGGAGACGACACAGGGGAAACCCCCGCTGGATCGGGCAACCTCACCGAGGTCCCTGGTGACCCTGACACAGTGACTTTGAAGGTGTTGGGGCTGGAAACGGGATTGAGGTGGGTTAGAAGGTGAAGGTGTTTGCAGGTGGAAGAAGATGTCAGCAGCACAAGGTGAGAAGCGTCAACTGATGAAGTGAGGACCCTGAGGGTGTGGGGCGTGGGGTCAAGGGCACGGGGTGGGCAGGGCTGGCCGTTGGCGGGAAGGAGGGCACTTCCGTGTCTGGGAAAGGGGTCCCTTCAGGTGGGGTGGGTGCCGAGGCAGGGCGTTCGCCCTCCGGTCCGGGGAGGCCAGTGGAGACCCACGCGATGTGTGCCTGTCCACGTTGGATGAGATGAATCCCCGCCCGTCAGCTGAGCGGGGCGCAGGGGAGGGCAGGGGAGGGCACCCCAGGAGCTGGCAGCAGCACGCAGGGATGCCGGGGAGGCTTGGCGGCAGGCCGGGAGGCCGTGTGTTCCGTGGGGCCTCCTGATGCCCGCGGCAGGCCCCGCACACCGTGGCACGTGCACGTGCCCTTCTTGTCTCGGCACATGAGTGGGCGCCCGGAGTGGGCCCGACCTGGCCATGGGAGTCGCGCCGCACGCGGTCCCTGACCCGAGCTGAGGACCACAGGGACGACGGGCACCCGGGCCAGTGGACGCGGGAGGAGGCTGCCGACGACAAATCCTGCCGTCGAGGCCGAGCTCCGGTCGCACCACGGGCCCTGGGCGCTCATCCCTTGAGCGGGAGCCCAGGTTGCAGCCCTGACTTCTGATCCCCTCGCTCTGGGCACGATCCTCGGTCTTGTGCTGAACCCAAAGGAGCAGAAACTCCAGGGGGGACAGATCGAAAATACGAGCCTGTTCCTAAGAGTAAAGGAACCCACACGAACCCTCCACCAACCGCTGTCTCTCCGAGTCGGTGGGAAGCAGGGACGGCGAGGAGCCCCCTGAGCCCGCTCCGCGGAGCTGGGCCTTGGCACTGTCACCTCCCTTCCTGCAGCGTCCCGGCCTGGTGTCCTCAGCCCCGTGTCCTCCGGGGCCCCGCGGCCCCATTAGAGCTGCCCCATGTGGCTCTGGATGGAGCTGGTCAGAGGAAAGGGACAGCCGGGCCGAGGGCGAAGCTGGACACACGGACACCGAGCTGGGCTTCAGAGAGCTTCGCAAGATGAGAGCGCCTCACGTCCCATCCTGGGCCACGCGGCGGGCACACGCCAGGCCAGCTGGCCACGCTGTCCCCCTGAGCCCCAGTCACCCCACCCGTGGCATCAGCAGTCGGACGAGATGAAGGCCGGGTCCCCCTCTGGCTCTAAGGGCTACGACTCTGGGGGGAGGCGGGCAGCAGAGTGAGAGGGAGGGGACGGAGGGGGAGGGGACGGAGAGGGAGGGGATGGAGGAGGAGGGGATGGAGAGGGCAGGGATGGAGGGGGAGGGGACAGAGAGGGAGAGGGCGGAGGGGGAGGGGACGGAGAGGGAGGGGATGGAGGGAGGATGGAGGGGGGACAGAGGGGGAGGTGATGGAGAGGGAGGGGATGAAGGGGAGGGGACAGAGGGGGGACAGAGAGGATGGGGATGGAGGGGGAGGGGATGGAGAGGGCAGGGATAGAGGGGGAGGGAACAGAGAGGGAGGGGACGGAGGGGGGACAGAGGGGTAGGGGGTGGAGGGGGAAGGGACAGAGAGGGGGATGGAGGGGGAGGGGACAGAGAGGGCAGGGACGGAGGGGGAGGGGGCTGGGGGAGGGGATGGACCACGCCCGTCGCTCTGTGCGTGAAGGCAGACGGATGCTCACGACCCCAGCTCCACGGACCCGTGCACGGGAGCCAGCACAGACCCCACCTCGGGGGCCCCCCAACCCTGACCGGCTGGGACACAGGAGTGTCAGAACCACGAGCGGTGACAAGGCCAGAGGCGGTGAGGCCCCTGGAGCTGGAGTCGTGCTCCCCCGGAGTCGGTCTGGTCCATGTCACCAGGCGCCCGGTCGGACTCCGCGGCAGCTTCTCCTCGGGCTCCACGCGGCTGCCCCCGGACAACCAGCGTCCGCCAGACATAGGAAGCCCAGGGGAAGACGGCTGCCCCCGCTGACCTCTCCTTTCAGGGTGGGGACCCCTCACCCAGCAGCCCTTCTTGGGCCAGGAGCGCGTCCTCCTCCTGCTCCTGCAGTCACCGACCCCCTGCCAGCTGGGCCTGGGCTCCCAGAGTGACTCAGATCGTCGAGGGGCCGAGTGATGACGTGACCCAGCCCGAGGTCTCCCCCGGACGCCTCTTGGACACAGAGGCAGGATCTGGCGAGACCCGGAGGGTGGACGCTGCCTGCAGCCAGGACAGCCCGCGGAAAAGTCCTCCTTCCACGCGAGACTCCTGGCCTCGGTTTCCCCCTCTAAACCAGAGGCACACGGCGAGGGTATCTCTGAGGCCCCCAAATACCCGAAATGCAGGAGGTCGGTGACTGGCACGCGCACCCTTTCCGCCCAGGATCCTCAGAATAACCTGGAAGAGGATAGAGCCCTTCGCAGGCATCGGCGGGCCGGGGGGTTCGCTCCCCTTCGTCTCCAGAACTGGAGGAAGCACAAAGGTGGTGGAAGGAAAAGCAAGAGTGAAAAAGAAATGCGGCGCTTCTGCCCTCGTCCTTCGCGGAGCCACCTCCACGCGGGAGAGACGGGCACACGCGGCCGGCCCAGGGCGGGCGGGGGCGGCCCCAGGAGCTCAGAGAGGCAACGAGAATGGCCCCAGCCAAGAGGGGGCTGCGGGGTCACATAAGCAGAGGGCACGAGAGCCGGATCCCCCGAAGGACATCGGGGTCCTGCGTCCTGAAGGCGAGGAGTCTGCGGGAAGGCAAGCAAGGACCCACAGCCGCCCACGTGACGCCGCCTCCAGCTGTCCCCAGACAGGACACGTACCTTCAGGCGTGGTGCTTGTCACCTGCCGGCCCCACGACCAGAACCGGGGAGCACCCTCGATCGCCAAGGCCGAGCCCGCGGAGCCAGGCAGGAGCCCAGGCCAACAGCCTCCGCGTTTTCTCAAATTCCCTGGAGCGTGTTCCCTCCCGTGGGCAACGTGGATGTGGTGGGGGGACGCGGCCCTAGGAGCGTGGGGAGCTGGAGACCCCCATGGGTAGAGGCCACTCCTGTTGGGGATCGGTGGGCCCAGCCCCCCATGTCCCCCAGATTCCCCCCTGGGGCGTCCCCACCCCTGGCCCGCGGCCCCTCCTCCTGCCCCAGCCTCGGGCGTCCAGGGCCACGGGACAAGCCGGGGGCTGGGTGCGGGTGGGAAGGACACGGAGCGCTTTGTAGGCCCATCTGGGCCGCTCTGCAACGAGAAGCTGCTGACAGACTGTTTGCCAATAAAGAAAGTCGCGCGGCCTAATCGCAATCAGATGGCTCCCCGGGCCCTCTCCGCCCCGCCGCGCTCTGCCCCCGGCCCCCTCCTAGGGGGCTCAGCTCTGCAGGCTGCGGGTCTCCCTCCGCCGGCCGAGCGCCAGGACGGCTCTGTCCCCCCGAGGGTCGCCGGTGTGCGCTGAGGCCCGGGGACATCATTCAGCAGCTCCCCGCCACCGGCCCGGCCGCCGAGGCCCCTGCCACCCGCCCTCAGTCCAGCCAGCACCCGTTAGCTCCAGGTCGCTGCTGCCCACGCGCCCACGCTCATCGTCCTCCCCCAGGTGACTGCTGGCGGTGGGTTTTGTCGTCTTCTTCTTCTAAGACTTTATTTATTTATTCCTGAGATGCAGAGAGACAGGCAGAGACACAGGCCGAGGGAGAAGCAGGACCCTGCAGGGAGCCCAATGCGGGACTCGATCCCGGGACCCCGGGGTCACGCTCAGGGCCCCAGGCAGATGCTCCACCGCTGAGCCCCCCGGGAGCCCCTGTTTTGTCTCCTCCCTCGCTGTGGTGATGGGGCCGAGCTCGGAAGAGTCATCCACGTGTCCCCGCAGGCCCACGGGGGCCACAGAGCCCCAGGACACAGAGAGGAGGTAAGACCTAAGGGCCAGCGTCAGGGGCCTGGACCCAAGCAGGGCGGGGGGGGGAGGCTCCAAATCCCTAGGATCTGGGGTTTTCAGACTTCAACTACAGAAATGCTCTAGAATCAAAATGTTACCCGAAGGCTTAAGACATCAATGGAACAGAGGGTCGGGGGCCACTCGGTGCGCCGACCCCTCGGCTTCTCCAGTCCTTCTCCCAAGGACTCACCTGAGAAGCCGCGGGAATCCCCAAGGGCTCCCCGGGCACAAAGCAGAAGCCCCTTCCCCAGAGCCTCTGCCAGCCTCCGTAGAAGCGCCTGGTAGTGGATCCAGATGAACAGATGCCTCTGCCAGCTTTCCCTGAAATTAGGAAATGGGAAAGCCTCCTCCCCGCCGCAGACGTCCCTGGACATCCGTTCAGAAACCCCGGATCCCGGGGCCAGCCCAGGTCCCTCCTGAGATCGGGGAACCCGGAACGTAACACCTGCGAACTTCCAAGCCCGTGTGCTCACGGGGGCGACGCCGTGGACCTGGCAAGGAAGGGGGGGGGGGGCCGCTGCAAGGTCCTCGGTGCGGACCCCGCACTTGACAGGCCCCGGCTCCACGAGCCTGACCGGGCCCCCGCAGCACCTCATCTCCACCGCAGGACGAGACGGGGGGGCCCTGTCGCATGCAACCCGGAGCGGGGGGTCCGGGAGGCCACCGTGGAGTTTCCTGGGGCCACAGAACGGGGCCGGAGGGGAGCCGAGCTCGGGTGTTTTTCTCCGGACACATTAGTGAGGCTGCCGCGAGACACCCTGTACGTTCTATTATTAGGAAGGAACCCGGCCCAGGACACAATCATCACAAGCCTCAAACTGCTGTTTACAAATGCGGGGAGTATGGTGAGACCTAAAATGCTCTTCCCCAAATGCATACTCCCCCGCCCCCTTGGTTTTTAAACCCATGTGGATTCCAAGGGAAATTGAATCCATATGTTTCTGGTTCATTTACACTGAACTCATCAAAATGTAATTTTGCAACATCTAGTTGACGTCCAGGATGTCTTTAGAAGCCTCATTTTTATGCCTTTTTATAAGCCCCTCTCCCTTGGAGACAGGAAGTTATGCCTTGCCAAGAGTGGATGGAATTCCAGCCAAGCAGGAGTTCTGCTGAGAAGACACACAAGGTGGAGAGGGCCCCTTATCGCAGACCTGGGACCCCTACTCCCGTGTCCGTCCCACCACCCGAGAACGGGAACAGCCAGAGGCAAACCGGGGAAGGTGCCCAGCTCACCAGCTCCCGGGGAGCCGAGTGGGGTCCGGGCTCCTCTGGCTTCAGCCTGCACCCGCCCCCCCCACCCCGATGATCCAGGGGATAATGGAACCAGCCGGTTCCACCCTGTGGATGGGGACCCTGAGGTGGGAAAGGGACTTGTCCAAGCCAACGGCGTAGCTGGAATCCAGGAGCAAAATAAAAACCAGCCGCGCGGGCCGCGAAGTCCCGTGGGTGAGAACGTGCCCCGGCCACCTGCGGGATAATGGAGAGGACTAGATGTGCTCCCTGACCCGGTTCTCTCCGCGGCCCGACAGGATCCCGAGGTATTACATTATCAGTGCGCTCCCTGCTTCCCAGTAGGTTAATGGTCCATTTAAAAGTAAAATTTTGACCAGCTAATAAGGCTCCGGTCACAGGCTGCAGTTTACACACAAATAGGAATGCAGGGAAGGAGAGGGGTGCCTCGGGGTCGCGGCGGTGGAGGCAGATAAGTGGGAAATTTGGATTCCGGGCCTGAGTCCGGCACCGAGTGGCATCCTCAAACACCTGCTCTAATTAATTAGAACATCTTCTCTGGCTCCCTTCTCAACAATTACCCAGGCAGAGAAAAATAGCATGTCTTCTAAGGGTTTGCAAAGGTCCCCGTGTATTTTGCACTGGTCACCCGGAGGGTAGCGACTGCCAGCGAGCCGCCCACGGAGCAGGGCCTGAATGCAAGATGTGGGGCTGGAGAGAAGTCCGAGCACAGAGAGCTGGACTCTCGGCCCCCCTCAGCAGATGTTTGCAGAAAGACAAAGGCCCCAGGCCGGGCAGACTCGGGGGGATGGGCTGGGCCCAGCTCGGGTCATCTGTACCCCATCCCCCCAAACCTGTACAACCCAGGGGCATCCCACCCCACCTGCCCTGAGGCCAACCTCGTCCCCGTCCCCTACTCTGCAGAGTGACAGGGTTTGACGTGCGCGGGGGGCAGTGTGGGGCGGCCACTATCATCCGTCCCTCCCTCTCTCGAGCTCTCCCCGCCCACCCCCCTGCCATGGGTTGTCCTGGAGCCTGAGCCTGCCACAGCCAGGCGGCCTGCGCAAGTGCAGCCACCATCTGGGCCGCCCCCAGCAACCTCAGCCAGGGGAGACGTGCCCGCCTGCCAGCTTTCCCCAGACGAATGCAAACACTGCAATAAACACTGGCCTTCTCTCGCTTTTCTTTTCTCTCTTTCCTTCTTTTCCTTTCTTCCTTCCTGCCCTCTTTACAAAGTTTGGCACCTCAGGCTTCCGCAGGCCATCTTGCAAACACGAGGCGGTCAGCCCGAGAACGGACACCAGCCCACTCAGGAGACCGGGGCAGAAACCAGGGCACATGGCACCCCCGACACACGGAAGCATCTGCATCTAGGATAACTGCTGGGTGACTAAACGAGCTCCCTGTGTCTCCGCATCCTTTGTTGGGTTGCGCTCCTTGCAGCCGAAAGCATTCTCAGGCTGTTCCTCGCGACTGCAGGGCAGAGTCTGCATGTTGGGGGGAGCTGAGGGAGAAGTTAATGCAAGTGGAGGCTCACGCCCCGTGCAGCCTGAACCCGTAAGGCCTATACGACAGGCAAAACACAGGGGCCGTGGGGCGGCCAGGAAACTGGTCTGCAGAGAGCGAGGGGCCTAGGGTCGCCAATCCATGTGGCCCAGGCATTTGGAGCAGGTGAGAGGGACCAAGAACGGGGTCTGGTCCCAGCCCGGCCCCGGGGGACTCAAGCTGAGTCCCATGGTCAGGAGCCTCTGCTACTTCTGCACACACCACAGCGTGATGCTCACAGCCTACAGTCCTGGGGGCTCTAGGGACCCCTCTTCTCAGACGAAGTAACATTGGTTGATGATGGTCCCTCAAGTCAAGGGCGGGGGCAGCAAGGAGCATCACAGGGCCGGGCTCCAGCATGGGAGCCATCCCCTGGTATCCTGACCCTCACACCCCAGGAGCCGAAGCCACTCCTCCCCGGGTCCTGGCCACGTCCGATGTGACACCTGATTGAAGCTGGCTCAAGAGGACACGTGTCCGATGGACATGGCTGGACCCAACAAAGGTGAGATGGGGGAGGGACCAGGCCAAGCACACATGGACTGCGTGTGAGCACAAGCGAGGCAGCCCCTGGGGGAGCCAGAGACACTTGGAAGGAGGTGGGAAAATCTGCGGGCGGTTGAAATCTGGAGGTTGGGTTGGGCACAACGACACATGAGCATTCTCAATGCGACATTAGCAGCCTTCATGTTTACCCAAAGCCTGGTGACACTTGAGGACATCTGGATTATAAAGGTCCCTTGTGGATTAAAGGGCCGGCCCTCAGCACATGTGGGGGATCCGGACGTGTTTGTCTTCGTGTCTTCCCAGGAACCTTACCTGAGCCCATGTTATCTCTTCCTTCTCTCAGCAGCCTCCCTGTCTCCCTAGAGACCAAATGCATCTTGGAGTTTGCTAGGGGGCCTGCACAGAGCAGGCCCTTGGTTCCTCCTAACTAGAAGCTCTTGTCCCCTCTGGGCCCTGCCCCATAAATCTCAACCCCATGCTCATAATCTAATAATGCTATCGGCCATTAGCTTTCCTTTCACTCCCAAAGCAGAGCGTTCATACTAGCCTCCCCCGAGCTAAGGAGAGGCCCCCAGAACCTGTCTGTCCACATCTGGGAGCATCCGGGCACCTCACACCT
The DNA here is from genome assembly GCF_053574225.1 of Canis aureus. Taxonomy (NCBI): domain Eukaryota; kingdom Metazoa; phylum Chordata; class Mammalia; order Carnivora; family Canidae; genus Canis; species Canis aureus. The sequence goes on from NC_135611.1 coordinate 121,585,095, forward strand.
CTCTCATCCTGCACGGCTCCCCCGATGAGCCGCTCACGGCACAGCTAAGCTGGAGAGGTGCCCAGGGGATGCGCACTGAGCAGCTGGACATGACTCCTCTCCCGGGCAATGCACCCTGTTGCCCTGCTGTTCTCTGGAAGGCGCTCGAGATCTACAGAACACAGCCACTGGTCACCGGGCCAACTTGAACCTGGCTACCAGAGGAAGAAAGCCAAACACTCTCAGGTGCCCCTCTTGCTCCTCCTCACATCCATAGGTATCATTAATTTATGGCTATTTCCACTGTCTAGATATTCGGTCCATAAAGAGAACTGAATTAGCTCCATTATCGATTCTCCTGGCACGGTGGGCCCAGCAAGGTGACTGGCTTCCCTGCCCAGGAGAGAGGTAATAGTCAGGAATAGAGCAGAGGCCAAAGTTATTTTGAATTAAGTACTAATGGATAGGATTTCTATAGCTATTTTTTAATACCTGTACAATTTGATGAAAATCAGACACAAGAGGAACTCAATTTTGTTTTTCATTAATATTCACTTTGTTAACACGAACAGATGATTTCTGGGAGCTCTCTTTGCCCTTTTAATTTGTCTCCCTATAATGCGGTGCAGATATCCTCCATTATTAAACTGATTAGCAAGTGGCACGGATCTTTTCTCGTCGATTTCTTCATTATCCCTTATGCAGGACAATGTGTTTAAATTTTGGGAACCAGAAGGCTGGGGATGGGAGTGATGAGGGGGCGGGGGGTGGGGGTGGGAGCTGGGCTTTTGAAACTCCGAAAAAGTACTAAATAACAACAGCAAACCTGTCACGAAGCCACACACTTTGAATTATTTAGTGGACGGGTATTGCACAGTTCGCTTACGGTAGTACACGTTCTCAGGGACTCGAGGACCGGGGAGACCTGGCCATACCACCCAAAATACGACAGGTCCTGAGCTGCAGAAGGAAACACAACTGTCTATAACCCCTGTTACAGGCCTTTTCTTTAAATGCTTGAGTCTTCCTTGAGATGGAGAGCTCAGCACCTCATAGGGCAGCCATGACCAATTTACGATCTCCTATTGCCTAGTCCTGGATTTAGGTGAAAGGAAGCCACCTTCCTCTTCAAGGTGAGCCACAGCAGGGGCAGAGTTCTTTGGAAGCAAGAAACTTCATCTTCCCATGAAGCCTTTGGAGACCAAAGTTCACAGGGTGGCAAGGCTCGGGGAATGGGAGCAGAAGTGCCTTAAGCATCTTTCAAGCAACTTACCTCGGACAGGCTTAATTCACCCTATTCTCAAAGTCTTTTCACAGACAGCAGTTCATTTAGTATTCAAAGGATCATGTCGGCTAAATAAAGTGTGCATTATTACTGATTTTTTTCTATTTTTTTAAAAAAAGGAAAAAAACAAAACAACAAAAAGAGAAGCCTTGAGATGTTGAGGCAACTGAAACAAAGAGGCTAAATGACTTGTCGCAAGGTTGCCACAGCTAGTAAGGTGAGCCTCCCCCATGGGACTAGACCCTGGATTGTTGGGGTCCATGTGTTCTAAAAAGAAATGCTGGGTTTTGCAGGGTACCTGGGAAGAAGCCATTGTCCCATCACCTGGCACAAGATTTGGTCACAGAGGGCATTGCTACAGCAGAGCCAGAGGAACCAGTGGCTAATTCATTCCTTACTTTGTAGGGATCTCTGCTCATTCTCTACATAAGATTCTATGCCAGAGCAACCGGGATCCTTTACAAAGATGTTGCTCCATCAGCCCAGCTCAGATAGCTCCTCATTCTCCTTTGTCTAAAGAAAAATTTAAAGATTTTTGGTCTGATAAAACAAATGATCCAAGATCTGGCCTAAATCTATCCTTAGAGCTTCATTTCTCATTGGTTCTGCTATAAATGCTTCAATGTCTCCTCTCTAGTCCCCAAAAGTACCAGGTTCATTCTCAGATTCTTCTCATTGCTGTACTGCTCCTCTTAGACTACTAATCTGGGCTCGTGAAAGAAATTCAGTTCATGCTTGTTTAAGCACAAAGAGACTTAAAGCACAAAGAGAGAGAGAGGAAAAAAAAAAAACTAAAAGTAGTTGACTTCTGGCATCTCGTTGGCTCCAGGTCTTTCTGCATTGGCTTTACCTTTCAGAATCTCTTCCCTCATGAGAGGAAAGATGACAGTCAAGAACATTAAGATGTTGAAGAAAATGAAAACATTAAATTTAAAAAGATATATGCATCTGCTTATTATTTGCAGCATTGTTAACAGTAGCTAAGATATGGGAAAGGCCTAATGTCCATTGATGGATGGAGAAAGAAGATATGATGTAGGTAGATAGATAGCTGTGATATAGATATCATTCTGTATACTATAGATAGTAATCCATCATGTATAGATATGGATAGAAAAATATAGATAAATTTATATATAAGACTATAGACTATATATAAGACAATACACTATAACTAAAACTCTAGACAGAATAAATGGAGCCATGATCTTATTTATATCTGTATCTCTATCCAACCTGTGTCTATGCACAATGGAATACTATTCAGCTATAAAAAAAAAATTAACAAAATCTTGACATTTGCAACAATGTGGCAATATGCTAAGTGAAATCCGCCAGACACAGAAAGACAAATACCATATGATCTCACTTATACGTGGAATCATAAAAACAAACAAACAAACGAAAAAACAAACCAAGCTCATAGATACCGGGAACAGATTGGTAGTTGCCAAAGGGAGGGTGGGGTGGGCTAAATGGGTGAAGGGAGTAAACAACAACAAAAAAAAAATACTAGGCTGTCAATTTACCAGCTTAACACATGTAAAAAATAAAGCTTCTCTTTCCCAATTGTTCCAGAATAAAAGGATCTGATTAGGTAGGCTCAGGTCATGTAGCCATCCCTGCACCAATCTCTGTGACAAAGAAGATGAAATATGGCATTTTTCATGCTAGAGAATGGCACAACCTCATGGAAAGAGAAGAATAGAATGTATGGGAGGGGTGGGTGAAGATGATGTAACCAGAAGGAAAAAGGCTGCTAGAAACCAAATAAACAAGAGCTGGCTAACGGCCCTACTCCTCTGTGTTAATAAATCTTGCTTAATCATTAGGTAGGACAGACCCTGAGTCCCATTCATCTTACACAAGTTAATACCTGTATAACCTAGTCTCCTCAGGTCTCTTCCTTTACTGAGTTTCTAGAAGACGTCTCTGGCAATCATGGAACGAAAAAATGTCAACACAGGGAGAATCGTTATGCATAGTTCTAAGTGTATATTTTTTAATGAATTTATAAAAATGAGATCCTGCAATAGGACCAGTATTGCTTAAGGATTTAGGCCAAGTAAATAATAAAACATAGACTTTCTGACCCCCAATTGAGAGATCTTGCTACCATAATTCATTTAGGGATGAGCTAAGTCAGTGCACTAGATAGTACTTCCGTCTCTGTCTCACATCTACAGATTGGATCTAGTCTTGTGAACTGGCAGTTGGTAGGTAGATAAAAGACATTAAAATAAGATCGAGTAAGATTAATACTCTAGTTCTGTCACTTAGTACTATTGGGTTTTATTTATTTTTTTATGTTAAAAGTCAGTTTGAAAACATGAAATATTTTTATTTTTTATTTTATTTTTTTAAAAATTGGAGTTCAATTTGCCAACATAGAACATATCACCCAGTGCTCATCCCGTCAAGTGCCCCCCTCAGTGCCCGTCACCCAGTCACCCCAACCCCCCCGGCCCACCTCCCCTTTAAAACCCTATTGGGTTTTAAAGAGAAACAAAACAAAAGGAAACAAAATAAAGTTACTTTTTTTTTCTTTAAGATTTTATTTGTTTATTCATGAGAGACACAGAGAGAGAGAGAGGCAGAGACACAGGCAGAGGGAGAAGCAGGCTCCCTGTGGAGAGCCTGATCTGGGACTCATCCCAGGACCCCAGCCTGAGCCAAAGGCAAATGCTCAACCACTGAGCCAGCCAGGTGCTCCTAAAATTACCTTTTGAAAGATCAATTGTCTCAACTGCAACATTGGAACAATAGCTAGTTGGGTTCTAGGTCTGGTTGACATAGGGTAAGCATACTCCACCCTCTCTCTCTCCCTGACTATAATTAAAACCAGACAAACTTGATGGAGCAGTTGCCCTAGGATTCCAAAAAGCAACTAGCAGCTGGAAATCAGAGAAGGGAAATAGATATCCAAGTGACACTGAAATAGCAGTGAGTCTCCTTTGTTTCCCTCCACCACTTTGGTTTTTCCAGCCTGAACTCAAAGTCAATCCAAAACCTGGATCTGCGCACCAGGTACAGTCAGAAAAAAAGTCCAAGATAAGACTTGTGTTTATGATCAAAAATGCATAAAAGAGATCCTACAGAGATAGTGGGTGGAAATGTCTACTTTTTTGTTTTATTTGCTTTTGTTTGCTCATTCTCTCCTATTCCAGCCACAAGGCAGCCCTGCAGTGAGAGCAACAACAGTCTCTGATAAGATGCATAAGACTACGAAGGAGGAGAATCACTTGTTCTCTGAATAGTGGAGCTGTGGTCCCAAAAGGGTGAAGATAATCCACATTTCTTTTCCGGTCTATCATCTTCCTATTTGATGCTGGAGGTAGACATAGATGCAGGAAAGAACAGCTGAGCAGGGAAACTAGTCAGATATCCAGGAAAGAAAGTCCCTGGGAGCAGAAAAATGTTTAGGAGATTATGGAGAGGAAAATGCTTTAGAAGGTGTTTCTATAAAGTTGTGTATAAACTCCTGGGCTTGCACACAAGCTGCCTATGCATGGACCCGACCTTAGGCAACATACCAAAGTCTTTGGGAACTACGGTTCAGAATATACCTCTACCTCCTAGATTTCAGACTGGACACTGGGTGACACACATGGAGAACAGGTCTGAATAGCCCCAACAAAGCTTTAAAAATGGAATTTAAATTGGAACCAGAACTCACAGACTGTGGGGCTTCGGCCTGAAGAAAACTAGCTTGATTTACTTCTGAAACATAACAAAACAAAACAAAAATAAACATTATTCAAAAGATTCAAACAAGATCCAGCATCTAGAATAATATTCAAAATGTCCAAGATGCATTCCAAGATTACTTGGCATATGAAGAATAAAAAATATCTCTATTTTATTCAAGGAAAAAGATGATCAACACTCAACAAACCTGAGATGGCATAGTGTTCCATAGATGGAACTTTTAAACAATGATTTTAAAGCAGCTATTATAACTGTGTTCCAAGAAATAACGGAAAACACTCTTTACATAAACAGGAAGCTATAACATCTCACAAATAGAAGAATAGAAATAGAAGATACACAAAAGAATGAAATTAAAAATTTACAACTAAATAGAAGAATAGAAATAGAAGATACACAAAAGAATGAAATTAAAAATTTACAACTAAGGGTGCCTATGTGTCTCAGCTGGTTAAGCATCTGCTTTTGGCCCAGGTCATGATCTTGGGATTCTGAGATGAGCACCACATCAGGCTCTCTGCTTAGTGAGGAGTCTGCTTCTCCCACTCTCTCTCCCTCTGTGCTCTCTCTCTCTCTCTTTCTTTCTCTCAAATAAATAAAATAAAATCTTTATTTTTTTAATTTGCAACTAAAAAAAAATAATAACAACATTTTAAAAATTCACTGTATTAGCTTCATAGCCAGGAGATGAAATAGGAAAGAGTCCCTGAACTTGAAAGTAGATACATAAAAACTATCCAATCTGAATAACAGAAAGAAAAATGAACAGAGATTGAGGGATCAGTGGGAAAGTAACAAAGGTTAAATATTTGTATCATTAAATTCCTCCAAGACGAAAAAGAAATTCGCATATGAAAGAAAGAAAAGGAGGGAAGGAAGGAAGGAAGGAAAGATGGATGGATAGATAGATAGATAGATAGATAGATAGATAGATAGATAATAGGTAAAGAAATAATGGCTGAAAACATCCAAAATTTGATGGAATGCATAAACTTACAGATTCAAGAAACTTCTGGCACCCTAAAGGATAAAATCAAAGAAATCCCAGATACATCATTATTTAACTTGAAAAGTGAAAACAAAGAAAAAACACTTAAAGCACATATATATATACATACATATATATATGTATATTATAAAAATGATTATTTGGATGGCTGCAGAATTCTCATCAAAAACCATGGAGACCTGAAGAAAGTGGTACAATCTCTTTAAAAGGCTGAAAAAGGTGACTTTTAACCCACAATTCTGTATCCAGTGGAAATAATTATTTGGGAGTAAAGCAAAGATGAAATAAAGACATCATCAGATTAAGTAAATCTAGGAGAATTATAACCACACTAAATGCTAAAGCAAGTATTTCAAGAAGAAGGGATATAATACCAGGGGAAATTTGGAACATCATAAATAAAGGAAGAGTAATAGAAATGGTAAATAACTGGGTAAATATAGACTATTTTTCTCTTCTTAACGTTCTTTACAATATACATAAAAGTTGAAAGCAGAATGTATAACATTGTCTGCTGGTATTTCTAATATAAGTAAATGTAATACATATAAAAACAATAACATAATGAGAGAAGGTAAAAGTTTCCACAGTACACTTTAACAAAATGTTCATTGTGAACAAACTGTGAAATTTAAGCATGTATATTGAAATCCTTAGAGCAATCACTAAGCAGAATTAGGGTAGAACGAAAAAATAAAAAAATAAAAAAATAAAAAAATAAAAATAAAGAGGTAGGGTAGAACCAAACAGAATCACTAATCACTAAATACATAGAGTGAAACATAGTTAATTGTGTCATTTGCTTTTTGTTGGTGAATTCTATGAGTTCATTATACATTCTAGATACTAGACACTTATAAGGCCAAGATATATGATTTTAAAATATTTTCCCCTTCTGTAAGTTGACTTTTCATTTCTTCATAATACCTTCCTATAGAGTATCTTTTAGAACTTTTGTATTTTTCCTGTTGCCTCAATATCCCCACAAAAAGATTACAAGCACCACACTCAGGTGCACCAGTGTGATCCTGACACAAGTTCCCCTTCTTTGAGTGACTTAGTGACATTCTAACACACCAATGAAATCCTTCATGCTTTTTGTGTTTGGATACTTCACCCTGATTCCAAAAATACACCTGCCCATGGGCCCTCACACTCTCTCCTGATTCCCTACCCGCTTGGTTCAGCCTGTTCCCTGGGAGCTCCTCCCATTGCCCCTGAGCACATACCTTGCCTCCCTCTTACAGGGCTTGTCAGTATCATAAATCTCTTCCATTTTTGTATGTCTCTCCATGGTGTAATGCCATGTCTACAATTGGTTGATTATAAAAAAAATAAAAATAGGAGATCCCTGGGTGGCTCAGCAGTTTAGCACCTGCTTTCCACCCAGGGTGTGATTCTGGAGTCCCAGGATTGAGTCCCATGTCGGGCTCCCTGCATCGATCCTGCTCCAGAGGGAGCTCTGCCTGTGTCTCTGCTTCTCTCTCTGTGTGTCTCTCATGAATAAATAAATAAAATCTTTTAAAATAAATAAATAAAGTAAAAATAAATTAAAAAAAATAAAAAGCAAAAAGTGAAAAAAAAGTAAAACAAAACAAACAAAACCCATTTAAAGTAGCATAATTATTCCTTACAACATGTTTGGGTGCACAAAATTTTTACCTTTGGTGGAGTTCAGTGTATTTATTTATTTATTTATTTTGGTTGCTCAGGTTTTTGGTGCCATGTTTAAGAATCCGTTGCCAAATCCAAGGTCATGAGGATTACACCTAGGTTTTTTCTAAGAATTTTATTTTTCTAATTCTTATATTTAGGTCATTGATCCACTTGAAATTAATTTTATTTATGGCATGAAAGACAGATCCAATTTTATTCTATGTGAATATCCAGCTGTCCCAGCACCATTTGTTCAAAAGACCATTCTTTCCCCACTAAATGATCTAGGTATCTTTGTCAAAAACCAATTGGTCATAAAAATGTGGGTTTATTTTTGTTATTTGAACATTAATGGAATGTTATGTCACTCATCTTTGTTTGTTCTTATGCCAATAATACACTGTTTTGACTTTATGTCACATATTTCTTGCTTCAATTTTTAAAATGTAAGAAAATAAATAAGTAAAAGGGAAATAACGATGTACCTTTAAATACCAGACGAAGCCAGGAAAGGGGAAAGAGAAAAATGAAAAATATTAAGAGACATCAGTTCTTCTCAATCTCTTCCAAAAAACATTGAAAAGTAAGTGAGAACCCCTTCCTATCTCATTCTATAAGGCCGGCATTACTTCAATACTAAAACTAGCAGAAATGTTGCAAGAAGCTACAGATCAAGAATAAAATACAAGAATAAGATACAAAATTCTTCAACAAAATACTAATATATTGAATTTAGTAGCTTAGCAAAAGAATTACACACCATAATTATGTATAATTTATTCCTGGAATGCAAAGATGGTTCAACATACATAAATCAATCAATGTAATACAAAACAGTAATAGAAAAACAAAGAAAAATACATTACCATATCAACTGATACAGAAAAAGCATTTGACAGAATGAATACCCTTTCATGATTAAAACATTCAACATAATAGTAATGGGAGGAAATTTTTTTGATACAATAAAAGTTATATATGAAAAACCTACAGTTAACATCATACTCAAAGGTGAAAGACTGAAAATTCTTCCCCTCAGGTCAGAAACAAGACAAGGATGCCAGCTTTTACTATTTCTATTCAACAATGTACTGCAAATCCTAACCAGGACAATCAAGCACAAAATAAATAAGTGGCATTCAAACTGGAAGTGAAGAAACAAAATTATGTATTCACAAAAGACAATCTCACATAGAGAGAACTCTAAATATTTCACAAGAAAATCTGGTAAAATGAAAAAATAAATTCAGCAAATTTGCAAGATACAAAATCAAAACCCCGTGTCAGTTGTATTTCTATTACACTAATAACCATCCACAAAGGAAATTAAGAAAACATCTCTATTTATAATAACATTAAAAAGAATAGAATACCTAGGAATAAATTTAACTAAAGAGATAAAAGACATATATTGAAAACAACAAGACATTTCTGAGAGAAATTAAAGAATACTTAAATAATTTGTACAGATATCTGTGGTCATGATTTGGAAGACTTACTGCATTATGAGTACTACCCCAAAATATCTACAGATTCAGTGCAATCCCTCTCAAAATCCTAACAGTGTTCTTTTGCAGAATAGAAAAAAAATTATCTTAAAATTAATTTGGAATCTTGAGGGACCCCAAATTGCCAAAATAATCTTGAAAAAGAACAAGGACTCACACTTCTGACTTTAAAACTTACTAAAAGCTAGCTACAATAATCGATGCAGTGTGCTATTGGCATAAGGACAGACGTACAGACCAATGGAGTGGAATAGAGAGCACAGAAATGAACCCTTATATATATGATAGAATCATTCTTGACAAGGATACAAAGACAATTAAATAGAAAAAGGACAATCTTTTCAACAACTGGGTATCCACATTCCAAAAAATTTAGCTGGGGCTTTACTTTGTGCCACATATAACCATTGACACAAAATACATCAAAGATCTAAACAAAAGAATTAAAACTATGCAAATTTTGTCCAAAAAATGGCATTGCACTTAGCAATAATTTAACATATAAACATTGACACAAAATACATCAAAGATCTAAACAAAAGACTATGCAAATTTTGTCCAAAAATGGCATTGCATTTGGCAATAATTTTTAGATATGACACCAGATATATAGGTAAAAAATAGTTCATTTGGACTTCATCAGAATCAAAAACTTTGGTGTAACAAAGAACATTATACTTTAAGATTCTATTTATTGATTTGAGCAAGAGACAGAGAGAAAGAAAGAAGGAGAGCACGAGCAAGGCAGAGCAAGCAGATTCCCTACTGAGCAGGGAGCCCAACACGGGGCTCAATCCCAGGACCTCGGGATCATGAGTTGAGCCAAAGGCAGACGTTTAACTGATTGAACCACCCAGATGCCCCAACAAAGAACATAATTCAGAGATTAAAAAGACAACCCACATAGTAGGAGAAAGTATTTTCAAATCATATGTATGATAAGAGTAATAATCAGAATGTATAAAGAACTCCTGTAGCACAACAATAACAACAAAACAATTCAATTTTTAAGAGAGCAAAGGACTTGAACAGATATTTTTCCCAAAGAAAATATACTAATGGTCAATAAGCACATGAATTCATACATGGAATTTAAGAAACAAGACAGATGAACATGGTGGGGGGGAAGAGAGAGGAAAACAAAGAAACAGACTCTTAACTATAGAGAACAAACTGAGGATTACAGAAGGGAGGTGGGTGGGGGATGGGCTAGATGGGTCATGGGTATTAAGGAGGGCACTTGTGACAAGCACTGGGTGTTGTATGCAAGTGATGAATCAATAAATTCTATACCTGAAACTAAGGTTATGTTGTATGTTAATTAACTGGAATTTAAATAAAAACTTGTATTAAAAAAAAAAGATGATCAGTACCACTCATTATTAGGGGGATACAAATCAAAACCACGATGAGAAACAACTCCACACTCATCAGGATGGCTATTATCAAGAAAATAACAAGTATTGTCAAGGATGTAGAGAAATTTGAGCCCTTCTGCATTGTGGGTAGGGATATAAATTGGTGCAACCTTGCCAATAGTTTGGCATTTTCTCAAAAAAAGGTTAAATACAGAATTATCATATGACCCAGAAACTTCACTTCTAGGTATAAGCCCCAAGAAAACTGAAAGCAGAGATTCAAACAGGTACTTACATACCAAGTTTCCTAGCAGCATTACTTATGATAGTCAAAATGTGGAAACAACCCAAATGTCTATCAACAGCAGAATGAATAAACAAAATGTACTATATACATACAATGGAATACTATTCAACTTGAAAAAGAAATAGGATTCTGATACATGCTACTACATGATTGAACCTCAAATATATTATGCAAAGTAAAATAAGCCAGATTCAAAGTAACAAATATTGTATGATTTCACTTATATGAGATACTTAAACAAATTCACAGAGGCAAAAAGTTCAATAGTGGTCAACACGGGCTGGGGCAGGCAGAAATGGGAAGTTATCACTTAACAGGTACAGATTTACTGTTTGGGAATGAAGAAAAAGCTTTGGAAATTTATAGTGGTGATGTCTGTACAGCACTGTGATGTTCTCATTGCCACTAAAATGCATATTTAAAAATGGTTAAAATTGTAAGCATTAGTTGTGTATTTTACTGCAATAAAAATAATACCTAAAAACTAAATATACACTTTTTTAAAACTTAGGAAACAAATAAACAAACAAAAATCCATAAATTAGAGAACAGAGATAGATGGATTTTAAAAGACCCAACTAGATGGTATCAACAAAAACTCACTATAAATATGCTGATATTGGATGATTAAAGTAAAACAACAGAAAACAATGTACCATGAAAACACTAAGCAAAAGAAACTTGGAATGCTTATATTAATATCAGACAAAATGAAAAAGAAAAAATCAGAGCAAGAAAAACGATCAGAAATAAAGAAGGATGATACAAATGATAGATAGGTCTATTCACTAAGAAGTCATAACAATCATAAATATGTATGCACCTAACTATACAGCCTTAAAATACATGAAGCAAAAAATGATATAGCTGGGTGAGAAAACAGACTAATTCACAACTATCTTTGAATACTTCAGTGTATCTCTCCTAGTTAAAGACCCAACAAATAGAATATTGTCAAGGAGACAGAACTGAATACCATCAAGCAAATGGATCTAATTAACATTTATATAACATTTACCACCACAACAGTAGAATACATATAAACTTTGCGAGTTTACATGGAACAATCAGCAACATAGGCCATATCTTGGGTCACAAATCAAATTCAAAGGAATTACAATCATATAAAGCACATTCTTTGACAACACTATCATGGTTCTTTTTCTCCAACACAACAGATATAGCTTTCAACCAAAAATTACAATCACTCTAAACTAATGGGCAAACAGAAACACAGTCTGAGGAAGTGAAACAAGAATTACAACCAGACTTATATTTGGCAAAATTTTGGAATTATCAGTGTAGGAATTTAAAATAACTGAGTAATATGTTAAGAACTCCAATGGGGGGAAAAATGGACACATGAAAGGAGAGATGGGTAATGTAAACACAGAGATGGAAACGAAGTAAAAAGGAAAAGGAAATGCTGGAAAACAAAAACAGGGTAACATGCCTTGGATGGACACATCAGTAGACTAGATAAAACCAAGGAAAGAACAGTGAACTTAAAGATATACCAATAGAAACTTCCAAAACTGAATTGAAAAGAGAAAAAAAAAAGAATTTAAAAAATGGAATGGGATTTCCAAGAGCTGGGGGAACAATGACAAAGGATATAACATAAACGCCAAGAGAATACCAGAGGGGGAAAAAAAAAGAGAATACCAGAGGAAAAGAGAGAGAAAAAAAGATAAAATATCTGAAATAATAATGGCTGAGGATTTTCCTAAGTTAATGACATACACCAAACTATAGATCCAGGAAATTCAGAGAACACCAAGCGGGTTAAAGACCAAACACCACATCAAGCCATATTATATTCAAACTGCATAAAATCAATGACAAAGAGAAAATCTTTTTTAAAAAGTCAGAGGAGGCATAAATAGCTTACCCATAGAGGAAAAAAAATAAGAAATTACATAAGACTTCTCTTCAGAAATCATTCAAACAAGATGTGAATGAAGTTAAATATTTAGAGTTAAAAGAAAATAATCATCAATCTAGATTTTGTATCCAATGAAATTACCCTTCAAAAGTGATGGAGAAATTAAGACTTCTTAGAAAAAAACAAAAATCGAGGGAATTTGTCACCAGCAGACTTGCCTCACAGGGAATGTTACAAGAAGTTCTTCTGAGAAAAATAACTGATTTAGGTTACAAATTCAGATCTATATTAAGAAAGAAAGGTATGTAAAGGGGTGATGGTTAATGGAAGTACAGGCTTCCAGTTCTGGAATGAATATGTCAGAGGGATGAAAGGTACAGCACAGGGAACATAATCAATGGTAATTTAATAGTATTGTGTGGTGACAGATCATGGTTACACTTGTGGTTAGCATAGCCTAACCTACAGAGTTGTTGAGTCACTATTTTGTACACCTGAAACTAATGTAACTTCATGTGTTAACTTACTTAAAAGAAAGGAAGGAAGAGATTTAGGAAATAAATTAATGAAGATAACTACACATGAAGCAGTGTAGTGTTATTTGAAAGTGGATTTGCATTAGTTGTAAAAATATACTGCAAACCTTAGGGCAACCACTTTTAATTTTAAATAGAAATATAACTACTATGATGAAGAGAGGAGGAAAAAAATAGAATGAAATAAAATGCTCAACAAACACCGGATAAAGAAGGAAAAAAAGAGTGGAAGACAAGAAAAAGAAACTAAGAACAAGGGCAATGAATTTTAGAAATTACAAATATGGTAATCCAACTTTATCAATAATTATTTTAAATGTGAATGGCATAATATGTCAATTAAAAGACAGAGACTATCACAGTGGATTAAAAACACCACAAGACCCAACTATATGTTGACTATAAGAGATCCATTTTAAATATAAAGGCACAGTTAGATTAAAAGTAAAATAATGGAGACAAATATACCATACTAACACTAATCAAAAGAAAGTTGGAGTATCTATATTATGTTCAGAGAAAGAAGACTTTAGAGCAAGGAATATTACCAGGGGTAAAGAGAGACATTACATAATAATGAGGGCTCAAGTCTCCAAAAGGGCATAATAAGCATTCTTCCTGTGCATACCTCTGACAATGAAACATCAAAACGTGTGAGTCAAAAACTAATACAACTACAAGGAGAAATAGACAAATTCAGGATTATGGTTGGAGCCTTTAACATCCTTCTACTGGTAATTGACAGACCCAGCAGGCACAAAATCACTAAGGATATAGTTAAGCACACAGCGCCATCAATCAACTGGATCTAATTGACTTTTATAAAATTCTTCATCCAACAATGGCAGGTCAATCCAACAACACATTCTTCTCAAGCACACGTGGAACATTCATTAAGATAGGACACATTCTAGGTCATAAAACATACCTTAACAAATTTGAAAGAATAGACATCATATCGAGGATATTCTCTAGCCATGATGGAATTACACTAGAAATCAATAACAGAGAGCTGGAAAACCCCAAAATATTTGGCGATTAAACACACTTTTAAATAATATATGGGTCAAAGAAGTCTCAAGAGAAATGTTTAAATATTTTGAACTGAAAGACAATAAAATTGCAATCTATTAAAATTTATGGGATGCAGTAAAGCAGTAATTAGAGGGAAATTTATAATAGTGAATGCATATATTAGAAAAGAAGAAAGACCTAAAATCAATAATCTAAGCTCTACCACAGGAAACTAGAAACTGAAGAGCAAATTAAGTCCATAGTAAGCAGAAGAAAAGAAACAATACAATTCATAAAATAAGTGAAATTGAAATTAGGGAAATAGAGAAAATCAATGAAACCAAAAGTAGGTTCTTTGGAAATATCAATAAAATTGAAACATCCCATCCAGGTTTACCAAGAGGAAAAGAAAGAAGATAAAAATTGCTAACATCAGAAATGAAAGAAGGGCCATCACTACTGACCCAGGCACATTAAAAAGATAATAAATAATTATTACAAATAACTCTATATCCACACATGATAATTTAGAGGAAATGGACCAATTTCTTGAAAGCTAGAATCTATTAGAAGTCCCACCAGGAAAAATAGATAACCTTTATAGGCTTATATTTATTAGATAAATTGAATAATTAATAGACTTCCAAAACAGAAATCAGCAGGTCCAGACAGTTTCACAGGTAAATTGCACCAAACACTTAAAGATGAAATTATACCAATTCTCTAGAAGCTGTTCCAAAATATAGAAGTAGAAGGAATAATTCTTAACTCATCCTATGAGGCTACCATTACCTCATATCAGAACCAAAAGATAAACTACAGTTTTTATAAACATAGCTGCAAAAATCCTCAACAAAATATTAGCAAATCAAATCTAACAATGTATAAAAAGAATTGCACACCATGACCAAGTGGGATTTATTCCAGATATGCAAGGCCATTAAATATTCAGTAATTAATTAATATGGTCCATCATATCAACAAATGAAAGAAAAAAATAATATAGTCATATGAGGACATGCATTAAAAACATTTGACGAACTTCAACATCTATTTATGAAAAATACTTTTTAAGAACCTTCAGCAAATTAGGAATAGAGTGAATCTTCCTCAACTTGATAAAGAATATCTACAAAAACTCTGCAGCCCACATAATACTTAAAGGCAAGAAACTAGATATCTTCCCCCTATGACTAGACATTGGCAAGAATCCCTCTTATCATTGCAAGCATCATACTGAAAATCCTACCCAATCCTATTAAGGAAGAAAATGTTTTCCTATGTATCAGCAATGAACAAGTGAAATGTGAAATTTGAAATTTGAAATATAATACCAATTATAGTAGTACCAAAAAATAAAATATCTAGGTATAAACCTAACAGACTATGGATAAGATCTATATGAGGCAAACTACCAAGCATTGATGAAAGAATTCAAAGATCTGAATGAATGTAAAGATATTCCATGCTTATGGATACAAAGATTTAATATTGTTAATTTATCAGTTGTTCTCAACTAGATCTGTAGATTCAATGAAATCCCAATAAAATTCCAAGATGTTACTTTGTGGCTATCAACCAACTCATTCCAAAGTTTATATGGAAAGAATAATTAACATTATACTGAAGAAGAAAAAAGTCAGAAGATTCACATGACCCAACTTCAAGTCTTACTATAAAGCTATGGTAATCAAGATAACATGGTATTGGCAAAAGAATAGACAAATGGATCAAAGGAACCGGAATAGACCCCTACAAACGTAGTCAAATGATCTTTCACGAAGAAGCAAAGACAATCACATGGAAAAAAGATACTATTCAACAAAGTGTCCTGGATCAACTCTACTTCCTCACACAGGAAACCAAGCAATCTAGACACTGACCTCATGGCTTCACAGGAAGTAACTCAAAATGTATCACAGACCTAAATGTAAAATACAAAGCTATAAAACTGTTAGAAGATAACATAAGAGAAAAATCTAAGTGACCTTAGGTTTGGCAATGAAATTTTAGAAGCATCAAAATCATGATCCATGAAAGAAAAGATTGATATCAGATTTGATTTAAATGGAAAACTTCTTCTCTGTGACAGACACTGTTGAGAGAATAAAAAGACAAGCCACGGGCTGAGGAAAAATATTTGCAAACACATATGTGATAAAGGACTTGTATCCAAAATATACAAAGAGCTCTTACAATTCTATAATAAGAAAGGAAACAACCCACTTAAAAAGTGAACAAAATATCTGAATAGAGACACCTGACCAAAGGAGATATATGGATGGCAAAAGAGCATATGAAAAGATGTCTAACATCTTGTGTCATTAGGGATTACAAATTAAAGCAATGAGATACGGCTCCACACCTATTGGAATGGCTACAATCCAAAACTCTTTCAACCCCACAGCTGTGGGTGGTGGGCAACTGGTGAGGATGTACAGCAACTCTTATTCATTGCTGGTGGGAATTCAAAATGGTGTACCCCTTTGGAAGACAATTTGGCAGTTTCTTACAGAGCTAAACACAGTCTCACAGTAAGGCCCAGGAATTGTGCTTGTGGGTATTCACCCAAGGGGTTGAAGACTTATACCCACACTTCATGTGAAAAGCTGCACGTTTCTATAGCAGCTTTAGTCAGAATTGACCAAACTTGGAAGGAACCAAGATGTCCTGTAAATGAATTAACAGTGTAGCTATACAATGGAATACTTTTTTTAGTGATACAAAGCAATGACCTATCAAGTCATGAAAGAACATGGAGGAAACTCAAATGCATATTTCTAAGTGAAAGAAGCCAGTCTGGAAAGACTACGTGTTGTATGATTCCAACTATATGACATTTTGGAAAAGATAAAACCACAGAAACAGTAACAAGATCAGGTGTTGTCAGGAGGTGATGGAGGGGTTGGGGAGCTGGAGTGATGAAAGGATAATTAGGTGGGATATAAGGTATCTTTAGGGCAGTGGATTGATGTTGCATGATGCTTCAATGATACATGATAAATGCCTGACTCTATGCAAAACCTGTACAACACAGAATGAGTCCTAATGTGACCTATGGACTTTAGTTAATAACAACGTGTCAATATTGGTTCAACGATTGTGAAAAACGTACCACACCAACGCAAGATACCAATAATCAGTGAAACTATTGCAGAGAGGAAAACTTGGGAACTCTGTCCTTTGTCTTAAATATTTCTGTAAACCAAAAGCTGCTCTAAAAACTTCTGCTAAAAATTATATGGATCAAGGAAGAAATCTCAAGGAAATTTAGAAAATATTTTGAACTGAATCAAAATGTGAAGACAAGTGTATATGAAAATTGTGGTGTGCACTTGAATCGGTGCTTAGAGATAAATTTATGATTCAAAGTTTGCATTAGAAAGGAAAAGAGATCTCAAATCAACAATCTACGCTTATACATTAAGACACTAGAAAAAGGGCAAAATAAACCCAAAGCAAGCAGAACGAAGGAAGTCGTAAAGAGAAATAAAAGAAAATGAAAATAAAAGTCAATAGAGAAAAAGCAATAAACAAAAGTTGATTCTTTTAAAAGATTAAAAGAAAATATAAAACTTTAGCCAGACTGACAAAGAAGAAAGGAGGCAACATACATTACAAATAACAGAGATGACAATATGAAAGGTATGGAGAGATCCCACAGATATTCAAATGTTAATAAGAGAAAACTATGGGAAAAACCTTACATACATAGTTCAACGACTTAGGCTAAATGAGCTGGTTCCTTGAGAACTGTAACAACCAAAACTTATCCAAGAAGAAATGGATAACCTGAATAGTCTTGTAACTATGAAAAACACTGAACTGGTAATTTAAAAAGTAGAACTTCTGAAAAAGAAAACTCCAGGCCCAAATGGATTTACCAAATGTCAAAGAAGAAATAACATCAATCCTACATAATCTCTTCCTAAAATAGGGGGACTTTCCAACTACTGAGGTCAGAATTGTTGTGATACCAAAACGAGGCAAAGACAGTACAAGAAAGACTACAGTCCAACATCCCTCATGAATCTAGATGCGAAAGACTTCAACGTAAATTAGCAAATTAAGCAAAGCAATATATGAAAATAATACAATACCATGATCAAGTGGGGCTGACCCTGGGTGAGTAGGACTGCTTTGATGTTTGAAAAGCAATCAATGCAGCACAGTCTAAAGAAGGAAATAACACATACACAAATAAATTGATGTAGAGGAAGAATTTTGCAGAATTTGGCATCAGAAATAGAATGGAGGTCACTTGGGTGGCTCAGTCGGTTAGGTGTCTGCCTACCACTT
Organism: Canis aureus; assembly: GCF_053574225.1. Taxonomy (NCBI): domain Eukaryota; kingdom Metazoa; phylum Chordata; class Mammalia; order Carnivora; family Canidae; genus Canis; species Canis aureus. Next base: position 121,603,639 of record NC_135611.1, read on the forward strand.
AGGTCATGATCCCAGGGTCCTGGGATCAAGTCCTGAGTAGGGCTGCCTGCTCAACAGGGAATCTGCTTCTCCCTCTCCTTCTACCCTTTCCCCCTACTCGTGCTCTGTCCCCCTCAAACAAATAAAATCTAAAAAAAAAGAAAAAAAAGGATAAGAAACAGAATGGAAATTCCTTAACCTAATGAAAACCAGATAGAGGACATGTACAAAAAAGCCCTCATCTTCGTGGTAAGAAGATAAAATGTTTTCCCCAAGATAGGGAACAAGGCGAGAATGTTTACTCCCAGTTATCCTATTTAACATCCTCCTGGATGTGTTAGCCAACACCATAAGGCAAGAAAAGGAAATAAAAACCACACAGATTGAAAAGGAAGAAATAAAATTATCCCTACCCAGAGAAGAATATATGATTATATAAATATATTCCTAGAAATAATAAGTGAGATTATCATGGTCACAGGATAAAAGACCAAAACAAAAATATGAATCCTATCTCTAATACTGGCAGTGAAGAATTGGAAACTGAGATTTTAAAACCGATATCATGTATAATAGCTTCAAAAATGAAATACTGAAACTGGAATTAAAATAAAAACTTTTTTTAAAAAATGGAATGCTGAGATAGAACTGAAACATTTGTAGTACCTGCACGTTGAAAAAGTTTACATGGTAATAAAAGCCATCAAAAGTGAGTTTGATAAACACCCACATTTGTCAACATTATCTGGTTTTAAACCTCACTGTAATAGCACAAGCATCAAGACGATGCATTATTGGTGAGGGGACAGAAACAGAGTTGAGTGGAACATAATAGTCTCCAAAACTGGACGCACGCAAACATGGTCAGGGTACAAAGGCGAGTGAGCGGAGAAAGGAGAAGTCTGCCAAGAGTGAGCCGTCACAGGCGGGGAGTCTAGACCAGTCGCAGACCTCGAGGGATGTACGTGCAACTGTGGTTACTATAAACTGAGCTCAGAGAAGTTAAGGAAGTTATCTGCATCCTGACAGCAGAAAGGGATGGAGTTTCCATTCCAACCAGGTCACTCGGGTCCCCAAATGCGTACCTACTAGTTCAACAATCTATTCATCAACATCTACATCTCAGAAGATGGGACAATATCTACCTTGAAGGGTAGTTGTAAGGATTCTATAAGATCATGTATTTTAGCAAAGTGTCTGGCAGGGTCCGAGCAATAGAAGCCATCGTTAGGATCCTGCTGAAATTATTCCTATCAGAAAATGAGCCCTTCTGGCAGCACGTGAAAAAAGTCACGTGGTCAAAGTTGCCCTTAAGTTACCTCTCCATCCGGCGTGGGACTCAAACTTACAACCTTGAGATCAAGAGTCGCACACTCTACCGACTGAGCCAGCCAGGCGCCCCTGCCCTTAAATAATATTTGAATTCACCTGTAAATTAGTCTACCTGGCTTTGCATATTAAATTCTATACAGTTCGTATAATATATAAATGTATAGGGGATCCCTGGGGGGCTCAGCAGTTGAGCACCTGCCTTCGGCCCAGGGTGTGATCTTGGAGACCCGGGATCGAGTCCCACGTCGGGCTCCCTGCCTGGATCCTGCTTCTCCCTCTGCTTGTGTCTCTGCCTCTCTCTCTCTCTCTCTCTCTCTCTCTCTCTCTTTCATGAATAAATAAATAAAAACATGAAGACTCCTAACTCTGGGAAACGAACTAGGGGTGGTGGAAGGGGAGGAGGGCGGGGGGTGGGGGTGACTGGGTGATGGGCACTGAGGGGGGCACTTGACGGGATGAGCACTGGGTGTTATTCTGTATGTTGGTAAATTGAACACCAATAAAAAATAAATTCATTATTAAATAAATAAATAAATAAATAAATAAATAAATAAATAAATAAAATTTTTAATAAATAAATAAATGTATATAAATAGATACGCAGGCTTGTTCAAGATATGACCAAGAACACCTTCGATAAATGAAGTGCACACTTTACTATAAAATGTGAGCATTTCATTCACTGGGCTGTGCTAATGCGGGTCCTCTGGCCCCAGAACTTTCCCCTCTAGGGTTCGAGCAGGATGTCTTTACAAGTCAAGAGAGCACCCACCCCCAACAAGATGAGCGAGGCGGGGAGGGCCCTCACTGCACAGAGACCCCTGCGCCTCCCCACTCTGATGGGCATGTTGGACACCGCCAGGAAGCGCTCCCCATCTCTGGGGCACCTGCCGCCGGGATGCTACAGGGCAGTGTGGGTAGGCTGGGCTGTACTGCCCAGGGCCAACACGCCAGCCGTCTACAGCTTCTCTCCAGAACACACGAGGACTAAATACCAAGCCCTAGAATCCTTCTTCCTACCTCAGCGGCTTCTTCTTCTACCTTGCTTTCTCAGCGCATCCCTGCAAATGTGCTCTCAGGACGGGGGAAGGGGATGGAATGTCTGCAAACAGCACCTCAGCGCGGAGGCCTGGGGAGACACAGGGCATCGAGTCCTGCAGACCTGTGTCAGGCCATCGGCAACCCACTCGGCCTCTCTGATACCGGATTTCTGATTTTAAAAAACAAAACAAAATAGCATCAAACAAAGCTCTCTTGTGAGGCGATTATAAAGATTTTAGAAGGTCGCCCTCCTAATCACGCTGCTTCAGAAGGAAGACCCAGAGATCCAAGAACCAAATAAAAAAGTGACACTCGGGGATTTTTATTTAAAAGAATTTTTTTTTCATGCAAAGGGAGAACCAAGGGGGAGGCAAGAAATGGGACTCAAAAGGGATCCATGCGGATCCCAGACCTGAATTCCAGATCCCGCACGCCACAGTCAATGAGGAATCCGGGTGGAAATCTCCGCAGGCTTCTGCTTTGAACCTCAGAACTCGGGATTCTCATCTTCCGTCTTTCTCATTTACAAGATAAATAATTTTGAGATGAAATCAAAATTATTTTACAATCTTTTAATCACTAGAAACTGTGTATAATTATTTTACCTCCACTCTAGGGCCAAGAACTGCTGTGAATTACTTGGCTTCGCAAAGTGTATAAAGAAAATGCTCCAATTTTGCATTAATTAAAGAATTTTCCCCCCATTCCTGTCCATTAGCCGCCACCACGCCATGGCTATGAATGGTCATTACAACAGACAGAAATAGGAACATAAATTTCCCACTAATGAAAATGTCAGGAGGACACACCGTCCATCACAGAAGGTTCTGATATGGAGAGGGCTTTTTTTTCTGTCTTGCGGCTTTGTCCAGCTATAGTTTCTTGCAGGCCTGCGTGGAAGGGTGAGCATCTTTTATTTATAGATACCTGGGCAGCATCCTTTGCAATAGATTGAGGACTAGGCTCAGATCCAAGTAAATATTCCATTGATTTTTAAAATTGCTCTCTTTCTTATCAGACCTCACAGGGTCTCGGCCTGGGAAACCTCGCTGACCTTCTTCCTTCCTGATGAGGCCAGTTTTCTTGAGATTGGAGGCGGCGCGTGTATCTGCCACAGACTGGCTCTGTCACCATTTTATGGGGTGAACATTACATCAGTCAGCCGTGCTCCATCTCCACCTTCCTCTTCCCCCTCAGTGGGGGGAGCTCAATCACTCACGCCTTTGAGAGCTTGTTCAGAAGCACTCTTACTCTGCCCTAAGAGAAGAATGGATTCAGCGTTGGGTGGAGTCCAGCTCCGGCCACGGGCCTGCTGCTGCCTGGCTTCCTCGGGGCACCAGCGCAGACCTGAGTGCTGGGTCTTGTACTCACACCACTCCAGAGGCACAACCCCAGAGCTCCCCCAGCCAGAGTTTTAACTCTTTCGGAAGGAAATCACCTCTTCCAGGCTTACAACACGAATGCAAGCTGCTAAAGGCAATGCAGTTTTTCCTATTATAAGTAAAAGCTCATCGGGGCACCCACTTTGGAAAACTCTGCCCAGAGGAAAAAAAAAGTGGAGTCACGTGGTATTTCTAAAAATCAAGCTCTTTTGATAGCCTCATATTTACCAATCTTTGTATGCTTGACCCTAAATTCTCTTTGGCTAGTGTGGCCGTGGGGAGGCTGTGGTCTGAGACTAATGAGTATGTCTCCACATGGGATAATCTTTAACCCCCAGAGCCTCCTTCCTGGTAACACAGTCAACAGGGTCAGGCCACTGCAAAATCATGGCAGCATTCAGTAGGCACTCAATAAAGCTTGCTAGCAAAAAGTGGGGCTAAGAGACAAAGCGCCTTACTCATTAGTCATTCTCTCTACACAATTGTGCTGTCCTGGCTGTCAAAAGGATTCCAAAAATATCTGTTCTCCAGAAAACTTCCAGACAGGTTGTGTTGAATGACTATTTTAGAAATAATATTTCAACATGCTAAAATGACTATTACAAGCCACCATTTGGATCCAGTTCAACTAAGGATGAATGGATGAAATCAATTTCCTGGATCAGAAGGTCTTTGGTTCCGGGGACCACTAGCAACTGGTTCTCCTCAATTTCGGACATCGTGCAGGAAGGGGGGACGGCCGAAAGGTGGAACCGCAAAGTACCGCGGGACTTTTCCCCCTCGCTCAATCCTTGTTTAATGAACATTCGCTACACTCATCAAGACCCTCCCGTCCTTTCCATGAGCTATCGGTCCTCAGCTGCGCTGCCTGTGTCTTGTGTGCCAAGAAGTAACTTGAAGGCAATAAGAAGCGCGGGGATTTAAGCAGGAATGCAAAGGGTAAGGAGAGCCAGAGCCATTCACACACAGACTTGGAGCCAGGATTAGCCAGGACAGAGATGCGAGAATCCAGGGATGGAATGCTGGGACAGGCCAGGCTGAGCAAACAAAGCGCCGTCAGCTGCCTCTGGCCAGGATGCTCATGAAGACCCTATCATCACCTTTGGTCGTCATCAAAAGGGAAACTGAGTTCCAGGTACACAGTGCTATGGGCTTAAAACAATAACAGTAACAACAGACACAAGGCATGCGGTGCTCTGCTCAAGTAGCCAAGGGTGACCCTTGCTACTGAAATGAGTAACCTAAAACCAATAGCAACCAACCAACCCAGAGCCTCTTAGGGAACGCAGCTCGCCTAGAAAATTCAGCTAAACTCAGGAGTGATGCCTGCGGCAGTGTTAGGGTTAACTGAGGCTGGGATCTTCTCTGCAAAGTCCCACAGTATCTTCCAAAAAGCCCTTCCCCAAGGCCACCTCTTTTATGGAAATGTCTCCATCAGAAAGCACCAATATTTAACAGGAACCAAACCAAACAGAACCATCTTTCAGCCTTGAGGCATCCAACCCACAGCAATAGAAGAAGAAATGGAGCAAGGTAAAACCCCATCAGCCCCGATCTCCTCTCGTGGCCTGTTATGGCGGCCCAATGGGTGCTACAGACCGTGCCAGAATTTTCTTCCTGGGCATAGAATATTCAATCCATTGGTACTGAGTCCTTGAGTCCCCCCAGGTGCCATGGTGGTCACTAAAAGAAGAACAAGATATCACATCCACCCTCAGGGAGCTCACGGACAATCAGAAAACAAAATATCTGAACAATGATGGCACAAAAATTGAATCTGATGCCCAACATGCTTGCAGGATTTGGAGGAGGGAGGGTCCTTCTACTGCTCAGGCAGGTGCAGGGCTTTCCAGTCTCAGAGCATCTACCTGGGAGGTGCCTCACCACATTGCTTTGCTGTGTAAGATCCAAGGCTTGGAGCTGCCAGCCTTTGAGAAGATTCTGGCCAATGGGGGTGGCAGGGGGTTTAGGAAGCAGGGAGAGTCCTGTGGGATTAAGGAAAGTTCCATAGGAACATGAGATGCTCTCCCAATGTCAAAGAGCACTTTATGGGATTTTCTGAGATTGTAAGCACAACCCTCCCTCAAGAAGGTGAGCGCCCATATGCCGGGGTTTTCCTATCCTAAAGGACCCAATGCATGTTGGCTTTCTATGGAATGAGCTGTGCATCCTTGCAGATGTGACTTACCCCACCAGGGCTGCCCCAATGTCACCTTCTCCGGAGGCCAATGGTCAGTTCCACAGGTAGGAAATAAAACATCATAATAAATAATAACAGCTAAGATCCATTGGTTGTTCCATGCAAGTATTTTTCATGCAATATATCATCTTATCCTCATAGAAATGAAGGCTAAGAGAAATAAAGTAACTTTGCCAAGGTCATGGGGCTGGCAAGTGGAGGAGCCAGGGTGCCAGGCTGCCTCCGGCTCAGATGACTATCTCTCTAAATTCAGACTTTCTCCCCCAGGAATAGCACTGCTGCTTAACGAAGACCCCTGCCCTTTGTGCCAAACTTTTGTCGATACTGTTATTTAAAAAGACACATCCCAATTTATTCCAGTATCAATTCTCTATATCATTTACCTCAGCACTGATTGTATCATTTGCAAATTAGCATTAGGCAGCAATTTCTGGTCCCATATAAAACTATTTAGCAATCTCGCCAAGAAAATGAAAGATGTAAAGCAAAAGCCTAGATGCTGACCCTAATTCTCTTCCTTATCTTCTTGTTACATATTGACGTATTTGAGGCCATTCAAAAGCATCCAACTTGTCTTGCTTGAGTGCAAATCAGATTATTGACAATGAAAGCCATTTAACAGGTTATTTAAATGTTGGAGTCCTATCTGGGTGGGATCTGCTTCTTGCCCGGCTTCTACTGCAGAATGGTCAACTTTTGTTAGTAGGGAACAGAGACGTTTCCCGTTTAGTCTGTGGGCCAAGCATGAGTGCTGTAGGATGCCCTGCTCCAACACGTCCAGACGCCTCTCCCCTGATCACCCCTACCACCCCAGGTGCTGGCCTGCGAACCTGCCCCGGTCACATTGCTCAGAGGGGACAAGCCACATGGAACTCCCTGTTCTGTCAACCACCCCCACATTTCAGGGAGCCCCCAACTATTGCTCAGCACAGAGCCAGCTCCTATAAAAACTGCTCTAGAACCATCCTTCCTAGTTCCCTTCATTCAGCAATATTCATCATTGAGTGTGCGTCTGCCTTCCGTTAGGTACTGTCTTAGGGTCTGGGGCAGAGAAACACCCGTGCCAATAAGAGCAATCAAAACCTGTTTTATAGGGGACACTGATGTGGCAAGATCTTCATATTTGTGGTCCCAGATGCTGGGGAGGTAGTCAGCAGATGACCTTCCTCTGTGAGCCGCTTCTGGAGTTGCCTCAGCTGCAGAGTGTCACCTCCTCCAAGGTCATGCCTCTTCCCAGCCATCCCACACTCAGCAACCGCTGACCTCAGGGGTAAGAAGACCTGGCCACATCAGCTCAGCTCTGAAGTCCTCTTCAAGCCCCAAAGGTCCCAATGGGCTGTCACTGAGTCTGCATTGTAGCTTGACTCTTCAGGCTGCTTCATTACTCCCCTCCTTCCCTCCCTTCTTCCCCCCACCCACAGGCTTGAGACAAAGTGCTAGCTTTCATCAGCTTCAGGTACACTTAAACTCCACCTTAGTGTCTGCTTCCCAGAAAACCCAACTTGTCCCGGCTGCAAACAAGAGTAACCTAAGAAGAGGTAGGTGTCGAAGTAGGGTGTTGAAGCCAGGTCTCCCAGTCTCTACTCCAGTGGCAGTAAAGACCCCATCACTCCCGGTAGGTGTTGCCCAATTGTTAAGACTTTCATAGGTACTGAATGGGGACGATATGCCTATATAAAGGAGTACATTTGCTGGTATATCTGGGAGTTGAAAAATTTGAGGGAAATAATAAATGAAAGGACAATGGATTCAACTAAATTGGATTGTCATCTGGAAAAAAAATATAAGGAAAAGATAAGAGCAGTTAATCAACCCTAGAAAGCTACTGCAAAGCCAGTGGGCCTCTTTGGAAACATACACAAAGGCCCATCTCTTACAGCAGTGGAGGGGGGGGGGGGCTGTGGAGAAGCTGAGGACCAGGCCTTGGATGGAGTTGTTAGGTCAGCTGAGATTCATTAAAAGGTTTAGACTCCCAATCCCCACTTTGGCAGCTCTTCTAGGCCGAGGCTAGAACCCAATCAGGGAAACAATGGACCTTGACACTGGGATGGGGACATCAGATGAACATCTTGAGAAATCATCTATCTCCAGCTTCCCTAGAACCCTCTGGGCCTGCAGAAGTGACCCACCCCTTCCTATTGAAGAGGTATCTCCTCCTCTTGCTTGCAGGCAATGCAAATTTCCCTCCTGAATCATGAGATACATGTCCCTCAACATTGACCTCTACTTCCCACACTTCGACATTAAGATCAAATCACCATAAAGCCCAGCTGGGGTCATGCTGGGTCTGATAAAAAAAGAAGAGTCCTACCCTAAATGCAAGACCTACCCAGCATGTACCTGCTGGAGCCAGGAGATTACATATGGGGTTGGAAACTGATAGTGCTTGAGCAAGGGAACCAAAGCAAGGAGTTGAATCAGACACGGTTTGTCAATTTAGGAGCGCTCTTGCAGAATCCAGGACTTAAAACCTTGGTGAGGTCCCCAGAGATGGAAAAATGTGCTCCTAAGAGATCTCTTAGGAGTATGGAAGAAGCAAAGACCAACGCTAAGTGAAGCTGGATGAAAGAATTGCCATGGGAAAGAGTGGAAGGAGGAATTAAAAGGATCTCAGGAGTAGGCATATCAGAATGGACATGCTCTGTAAGGCCAGAAACCCAGATGATGACGCTCCGCACAAAATTGTGGGGGACGCACCACTCACGAGAGTACCTCGGAGTGCACAGTAAGAGGGGCACCAGCTCCCTGTGACGTTCAGTGGCGCCGCCGCCGCTGGAGGTAGAGGAGGCTGTTACAGAACCGGACGATGGGGACGATAGACACTCAAACAATAGAGGAAGGATCACAATACGACCCTCCACTGTCAGAAGCCAAGAAAATATAATTATTGTAGTAAGTGGCAAGGTCGGAAGGTCACTGATCTGCGGAGCTACTGAGGTGGTCGATAGCACAGCATATCCCTGGGGGCAAAATAGAACAGCTACCAACCAGGGCCCCACTCCATTTGCATCATCAAAAGAAAGCAAAGATGGGTGATAAAGAGAGGCAGGGCAGTCTCAATAAAAAGCCATGCTTCCTTGTCCAACCCTCAGACCCGGAGCACCCTGAATGGTGACAAAGCCGCGTCCCCACACGGGAGGATCCAGCAACACCACAGCCAGGTAGATCCAGTAATAATTCCTCCTGTCCTTCCCCAGAGGACACTGCATTGTGCCCTGGAGAAGGGGAAACGTCCAAACATTTGGAAGACAGCGAGGCTCGGGATTTGGGTTGACGTGGATATACGTGGAGGCCCAAAGAATTGTCACGGTCCCCCGGTAGGGATATAAGAGAACCGTGCAGTCGGTGGAGTCCTGGCCAAAGTCTGCCTCACACGTGCTCTGGTGGCGTCACAGAGCCTACGGTGGTGGATTCTCCCAGTCCTCTAAGGGATGTCAGGACAGAGATCCCGGGAGACTGACACGCCGAGTCCCTTGCCTGTGGAGTAAGAGCCATCCTAATGGGATGGCCGAGTGGAAGCCTCTGCAACGGTTCACCCCCAGTCAAGACAGAAAACAAACAATAATATTGTGTCCCGGGGAGATGACAGAAATCAGTGCTCCTCTTAAAAATCTATGAAATGCGAGGGTGGATAAAGTTTTAAAAAAAAAAAAAAAAAAAGAAATGCGAGGGTGGTAGTTCCCATCACATCTCCACTTAATTACCAGTAGAGCCCAAAGGAAGAATCACGATGTAGATCCCTTGGGTTTGGGATCAAGGCTATACCGTCTGCGTTAGAGAGTGCCTTCCGGAAACTCTCCCCAGCCTACCTACCGGGTCCTGATGAAGACGGTGTGCCTTACCCTGGGGCCCCAAATGATGGGATTGTGTCACACTGGCTGGTGGGCCCAGAAATATTCCTTAGGGGATGGAAGTGGTTAATCCAGAACCAAGCGCAGCGGGGCCAGAAGACACGAGCAAGTTGCTGTGAGCAAGTAGCGTTGACCTCCACGTCACTCACTACTCCTGTTCTCTCTCTGAGCTCACCCGGACTCGGCGGGATCCCATATGACCGTCTGACAGAGGAAGAAAACTCCCAGGCTCCGATCGCAGATGGTTCAGCTCAGAGGGTGGATTAAAGACGAGAACGGACAGCAGCTGTCCTGTAGCCCTGCTCAGGACCGACTTTGAAAAACAGCGGTGGGCGGAATCCTCTCGATGCGCAGAATCCAGCCGATGCTCGGGTCTTCCACTTCGCCTGGACAAAGGGGGAGCCCAGCGTCAGACTCCAGATGGATTCATGGGCGGTGGCAGATAGCCAGGCTAGGTGGCCCGGGATCTCGGACAAGAGAGATTGGTGGATTAATGTATTTTTGAGAATTTGTTCTGTATTTTATGATGCTTTGACATCATGAGATGAGAGCTTTGCCCCTTCCTGGGCCTGGCTAATTCTCAGAGAGAGCACAGGATTGCCCCCCGCCCCCAGGAGCATGTGCTTTATATGCAAATAAGCCCATCTAAAGCCTCTGCCCCAGACCAGACCAAGACCACCTCTTCCCTTATTGGGCTCTCCTAGGTCTCTTCCATCTGGGGGCAATAGTCCCCCTTCCCTAATCACCCCAGGGCCAGCTACCAAACAATTCCATTTGGGGCCTTCACCATGGAAGGGACACTAAACAGCCAAGCGGACAAACCGGCATAGCCAACGGACATCAGCCCGCATCTCCTCGGCCTCCCTGTGCTATGCTGAGGGCATTACAAAGAACGGCGTAGGCAGGTGGCCACTGGCACCCACGTCCCCATTTGCCAAAGCCATCGCCGCTGCCACATGTTCAACCTGAACAACAATAATGATGAACACCAGCCCAGCTAGCACCATCCCCTACGACGGTAGCAAGCTGATCCCACTAGGCTACACCTGTCCCGGGACGTCCAACAAGGCCTCTGACTTGAATAAACATGGATCTTGGATGTGAATTTGCCTTTTCGGCCCACAAAGCTGGAGCCGCATCTCTAGTCGAGGGTGTATAGAGGGTCGGGGCTCCCAGGATGGGCTCCGTGCAACAGCTCCTCAGAGCAGGCAGGTGCATTTATGACACAGGAGAGCAGGTAGCGGGCTCAGGAGCACGGGACCCTCCGGTGTACCGCGGATGGCATCACCCAGAGGCTCCCGGCCTGGAAGAAGGTGGGAACAGCTCACCGATGGCCCCACCAAGGTGCCAACTGGAAGGTCATCTTCACTGGGATGAGGAGCCAACCTACGGGAGGCCGTACACGCTTCGAGTCAAAGACGTGTACACAAAGCCGTGCAGCCAGCATGAGAGATATATGGGGCCCCCGACCCACGAAGTGCAGGAGGGGCCCCCCACTTAACATCATCCCCAGTGACCCACCGGAGATCTTGTGCTTCCCCAACCCTATAATTCTAGGCTCTGCGCCTTAGAGATCTTGGCTCCCATCGCAGGATACTCCCCCCAGCCCGCCCCAAAGACCTGGAGGGAGTCCCACGACATCACCATCTGCGACTGCCCTCCGGGTACTTCAGACATCTGTGCCAAAGGACCAGCAGGGGACAAGAGCAGTCACCATCCCTGCATCCCTCCTCCTGACCCCGATCAGGAGGTCAGGCTGCTCTTCCACAGGATGGGGAGAGGGTATGTGTTGGGCCCCCAGGTGATTACCTGGGTGTTCTCGGCGTGTCCTTGCTCACACACGGTGGGCAGTCTGAGAAACACACAGCGACCGGACACCCAAACCTTCAGACCCCTTAGGGGTGAGGGTTCAGGTAATGGCCCCCGAAGAAAGCCATCCAGATGAGCACAGGGACTACATGAGGCCGAGGACAACCGAGGATGGATGACGGAGAGGTAGATGATGGGTATCGGTTGGGACCCCAAGAGCAGATGCAGCCGCAGGGGCTGTGGTTCATCCCATTAAACGTCCTCTTCTAAATTTTTCTCAGGAAGAACGACCCAGAGGGATCCTATGGGAGATGCTCCCTGGACGTCTCTGAAGAAGGGAGTCGGACCAGCCTGAGGGGTGAGCAGTGGTGGGCAGACCACTCAGTGCCCGGGACCCCTGCAAGGGGGGGCTGTTGCCCCAGCTGCTGGGAGTTTGGCGCCCGGCCTCCAGCTGGCGGCTCCTTCCAGAACAATCTCAGCGGCAGGGACCCGTTGACAAAGGAGCCTAAGGGCCCTGCCAGGCCAGCCTGACTCTGGACTGGTCTGAAAAGCCGACCTGGCTCCAGAGAAGCTCTGCAGGGCTGGCCGCCCCCTGGGCCTGGGGGCCGGTAGGAGTGGCCTGTCCTGCTCAGTCTCCCTGCTCCGCCTGCAAAGCCCGACTCTCCTTCCCTGGGGCCCCTGCTTGCACCCTAGGTGCTCCCAGCTCGGGCTCCGCGCCGCTGGTCTCTGGGTTCCGGCTTCCTCAGGGCTCCAAACAGGAGAAGACAGTGAAGACTACCCCCCGCCCACCCCCCAGCTCCTCCCTCAGCATCCTTCTGACGGCGACACTTGTCCCCACGCAACACCCTAGACCTGCTCGGTCCAGCTCCGTCTCTCAGGACGCAGACACTCGGGGCTTTGGTTTGCTTTGCTTTTGTCTTGTTTTTCCCTGTTGGTCTTCGTGTCCCGCCAGGCGTGGGAAGGAGAGGAGGAGGAGGCACTGAGACCGTACACGCACTTGGCAGTGTCCAGAAATAAGTATTAAAAAGACAACCACGGGCAGCCCGGGTGGCTCAGGGGTTTAGCGTCTGCCTTCGGCCCAGGGTGTGGTCCTGGCGACCTGGGATCGAGACTCACGTCGGGCTCCCTGCATGGAGCCTGCTTCTCCCTCTGCCTGTGTCTCTGCCTCTCTCTCTGTGTCTCTCATGAATAATTGAATAAAATCTTTAAAAAAATAAATAAATAAAAATAAATAAATAAATAAATAAAAGTAAAAAATAAAAAAACAACCACAGCAACCATGAAACCAGAACACAAAACCAGAAGTAGGAAGAGTTCAATGGGCTGGACTCGCGTGAGAGATCCCCGGGGCCCCCTTCCCCTCAGGCTCCCGTCGCCCCGTCCTGTGGTTTGCACCCTGCAGCCCCCGCAGCCCCTGTTCCCACCACACCCCGCGGGGATCCCCGCAGCCCCCGGGTGCCCCCAGCCCGCCCGGCCGCTCCGCCCCAGGCCGGCACGTCCACCCGCAGATCATATCACCCCCGAGGCCCTAAGACCACAGCCGGCCTTCCCACGGCTGCCGCCTCCCTGTCACCCTGGCCGGGGCTGAGCGCCTGGCGGCCACCATCCACCTCATCAATCTCACTATCGCAGAATCCATCCGACTCTCGTCCTCACCGGCCGTGGGAGCTAGGGACGTGGTCTTAAATTGCCAGGCCCACCCAGCCTTTCCCCAAAGGCCTCCCCTCTCCGTTAGCTTCTTCTTTTATTCTCTCGTTTAAGGAAGAGGTAGGAAGGGCCCGAATGTGCCAGGCACTGTGCTTGGCACGGGGCTCCCATGGCCAAGGTCTAGTCGGGGGCGCCCTACTGGAATGACCCTGCAGGTCACTGGACGTGAATTACGGGGTAGTCCAGGGAAAGAGCAGAGGTTTGGCGCGTTCGATCCCCCGGCAGTTGCCCGCCCCGAGTTGTGCATCCGCCCACCCGTGGGGCCAGCAAGCGCCGGGCTGAGGGAGCCTGAGCCTTGGAGCCAGGGGTCCTCAGCCGATGGGGAGGAGGCTGCAAAGGGGGGCGGGTGGAGATAGGGCTGGAGCCCCGGCCCCGACCGGGAGGGGCTGCCGGGAGCCAGGAGGTGGCCGGTGCTCCCGCTCATCATCGCAAAGCAGCTGAGTTGGCTGGTGGGACCTTTGCTCTTTTATAGGATCGAGCAGGGCTAGGGGTGCCCAGGAGGGCGTTCCTTTCTGCTCACTCCCCCCATCCTCGCCCTTGGGATACATTCTAATCATGGTGATTATCCGGTGTGGGGGCGGGGGGGGTGGAGAAAAGAAAAAGAAAACAAAACAAAACAGCTTTTTTAGTCCTTCGGTGAATCCCACGAGGGCCTAGGAGGACGTGGTCTCCAAGCAGGGCCCGCGCTGCCCCCCGACTTCCACGCGGGCCCCCTCTGGAGCCCAGGGTGCTCCTTCTCCCGGCGTGCGATAAAGAGCCGGAGCACAGGCAATTTCCTTTCAAATTAAGAAATACAAATATTTCCAGCAAGAAGAAAACCCCGAGTAGCAACTCAGAAAGTATGCGGTTAAGTCCCTCTTATCAATTTACAATATAAAAACATCTCATGCATATAAAAGTGAATTTTGGTAGCGGCGGCCTCCCAACCATTCCTGGGTGTTTTTCTGCACCCAGGTTAGTACATATTTACACGTCGAATGCACACAGGATTATGCTGCAGCCAAATACTGAAAGAAAACATGCGGTAAATGGTTGCTTTAATAAGTCCTGTTCCATTGAAAGGAAATAAAACCTGAGTATTAATGAGATATAATTATATATTTAAAATCTTTTCCCTTGTGCAGTATATAGGATTAATGCCAGTAAACTCACAAACTGCAACATTCTACTCCATTACATCTGCAATGATTAGAGATAGTTTGAACATCTGGCATATAATCTGTGATAGAAAACAGCATTCTGCACTTTAATGGACGTCTGGAGGCTACACATATCTGATTTTATTTCTTTCTGTTAACTCTTTCGTGGGAGACGGAGATTCAGTGACCCGGCCGCCTCCTCCTTCCCTCCCCCGGTGTCCTGGCCACCAGCTCCCCCACGTACACCCACACCATCCCACCCACACCCACACCCACCCACCTACACCCACACCCACCCACACCCACACCCACTCACCTACACCCACACCCACCCACCCACACCCACACCCACTCACCTACACCCACACCCACCCACCTACACCCATCCACCTATACCCACACCCACACACCCACACCCACCCACCTACACCCACACCCGCCCACCCACAGCCATACCCACCCACCCACACCCACACAGAGTCTCGGGGGTCCCCCCCACTGCGGGGCCACTCGCCTCCTGGCTCTTCACCTGGTCATCCAGGGGCCCAGCCTGGAAGCCAGAGGAGGCGTCCAGGGTCATGGCTATGCGGCTGCACCCTGGGGCGGCGTTAGTATCCAGATGCCTGAGCCTTTCAGAAAGGGGGCGATTTCCTTGTGCTGGGGTGAGGCTGGGGGTGGGGGGACCAGGAACCCGAAAATGAAGCAGCCCCCAGGGCGGCCTCGGAGGTGTTCCCCAAGCTCTCCGCCGCCGGGCCAGCGCCTCCTCCCGTCGAGGCCGGGGCTCCCACGCTCGTGCATGCCTATGCCTCTTCCGTGGAGCCCGGAGCGCGTTTGACTGGCAGGACTTTCATTGAGAAAAATGAGAGGCTGCTTCTGCCTGGCGCAGGGTGTGTTTAGCCCCGAGCTAAACACGGAGGGTGTAGCCCTGCCCGCTGCCGCAGGGAACGGAAGGCGCCCTCGGTGGGCCGCCTCGGCCTGCGCTTTGCTCATCGAAACGCCAGCCAGCGCCGCGCCCACGGCCACGCGGGAAGGGGCCCGTGGGGCCCCGCGGAGCCATTGCCGGGGTCGGGGCGGGCCGGGGCCGGGGGCTCCGGGGGCGCCGGCTGGCGTGAGCACATGCATGGACGTGTGCCAGTGGTGAGTGGATTTGGGGGTGAAATAATCATTTTCATGCCTCGAATTTAATGGCTGGCACTGACTGTTGTAATAAAGGCCATAGTTACTGCTCATAACTACAGGTGTAATAAGGCGAGATGCTGGGCCTCCAGACCCTTCCAGCAATAATTCATGTGGGAATTAAGAAGCCTTAATGAGTCCGATGTGTCACTTGGGACCTCAGAAATATAGTCCTGAGTTAAGGAGGAAGCGGAAAGGACTCGTGGGAATGGAGCTCGTGCGGGGAGGTACCAAGGCCACGGCTGCGTCCTTGGCTCGGTGCGGGCT
Source organism: Canis aureus (assembly GCF_053574225.1). NCBI lineage: Eukaryota > Metazoa > Chordata > Mammalia > Carnivora > Canidae > Canis > Canis aureus. The sequence continues at coordinate 121,619,522 of NC_135611.1, forward strand.
CCCCGGGCGCTGGCCGTCCAGCCCAGGTGCGGGCCCCTGAGGGCACATCCTGCCCGCCTCCCTCTGGCAGATGTGCCCTTCGCAACCGGGGGCACCCTCGCCGCCCCCCACCCGCTCCGTGGGGCCGGCCTCGCGGTACTGAGTCGAAGCGCATCCCCCACGCCGGCCCCCGCCGGAGCCGCACGCTGATTTGGAGCCGGCGGGGCTCCCGAGAGCAGTGGCCTTTATTAACTCGCCCCCGAAGAGCTCGGAATAAGAAATTGCGATGAGAAGCCGGCAGGCCGGAGCGCGAGTCTGTGCGCGGAGCCTCTGCAGAGCCTGAGCCCCGGCCCCGGCCCCGACGCCGTGGGGCACCGTCTTCAGAACCTTTTAAGACAAGCGGCTTCGAGTGTCTCAGCCCCACCCCGGGGATGACAGCAGTCCCACGCTTGTCACAAATGCTTGTGGGCCCTTCAGTGAAGCAGGGTCAGCGGGGCACCCACTTGTCCACACTTTGTAGCCATTAGCGCCGGTTGCTGAACGTACTCAGGTTTAATAAAAGGTTTTGTTTAAGACCGTCCTAGAATCCTGATTTTTTTTGTCCTCCCCTCTTTAAAATCTAACTGGCGTTGGGATTCTAAGACCTTTACGGTAGTTGTTAGTACCGTAAAACCAAACGGAGAGGTTCCCCAGGCCCGGTTCTTGGCCTTAATGTAATCCAGATGTCAAGTCAGCATCAGCCCAGCCCCAGCCTCGTGACTTGGGGCAGGTCCAGAATCTTTCCCGAGAGGCTCGGGGCTTAGGACTTCCGGCTTCGGCCAAATTCGGGAGCTTCTGTGTCTCTTTATTTCCATCTGACTTTCACAGTCGGCCAAGCCCTGTTCCCCTTAAACTCCCTTTCACCTCCACCCAAAGCACCACTTGACCAGAGGACGCCTGGGTGTTGGGCTCCATTAAGGGGGCAGGACGGTCCCCTGGAGGAGGGGGCGGGGGGCAGGGGGCGCAGAGCCCCCCTCCGCTGTCACAGAGCAGACCCGTTAACGCTTAGGGGTGCATCTCGCGCTCCTTCCCACCACCTCGGAGCTCAGCACCAGGAAGCCGGGCCTTCCTTAGCTTCATTGACACCCGAGCGACTCCAATCAGTAAATCGTAGCACTTAGCGACGTGCAGCAGGTCCCGTCCCCCCGACCCCAGACTCCGTGGCGGCGGCCCCGCTGCCCACCACTGGCGAGGCCTCGGGCCCGTCCTCGGGCTCGGCCGCTGCACTGTCCCCCGCCAGGCCATCTTCTCCGCGTTTCAGCCTCTGGAACAAAGCACACGTCTTTCCTCGTGGACGTGAATAGTGTCACCTACGCTCACAAGCAAACGCATCTCCTTTGAAGGCAGAAATGACTGCAGTCCCTTCTGTCTCTCCATGATCTTCCTCTGGCGTATCCGGGTTGGGCTGGGAGGGCGGACGCCGACCTCCTCCCGCCCCGAAGCCGGGTCAGGCGACATCATACTCTGTTCACCTCCCCCCAAGCGTCTTCTCCTTCCCCTCCTACCGAAGGTGGTCACTGCACTGGCGATCGGTGTGCGTCTGACTGTTGATGGATGCGTGTCTCCCCCGCCAGGCTGTGGGTTTCCTGACAGCAGAGACAACACCCCCTCTTTGCCGGCCGACCGCCCCCGCCCCGCCACCCGGCACAGTGCCGACCACCTGCTCCTCGGCAGTGGGCACGTGCCCGAGGGAGGGAGCAAGCGAGATAGGGCGGGTATTTTAAGGGACCAGGTCACGTGGTTGGCTTCATCTTCTCTACGACCCCGGGGTACGCGTGTGAGCATGAGCATGCGTGTGCGTGTGTGTTCACAGGACCTGGGGAACACGATACCCTCTTGTCTGAGAAGATCCCCTGGACGGCGACCCTGCGCATGTGCACAAGTTGGGGGTGGAAGAGGTGGACCCACACACTAGGTGATCTGGGATGAGGCATTTTCCCCTCTGCAGACTCACCTCCTTCTCTGGGGGTCCCCCCTTCCCTTGCCTGACACCCCAGGTTCTCCTCCACCCCTCAAGCTCCCAAATCCAAGGGGCTGGTCTCAGGGCGGAAAGGCACTCCAGAAGCTCCAAGATCCTAAAGGTAAGGATGCAAAGTTGGAAACACCGCCTGGAAAGGAAAGGGTCCTTGGCTGGTGTTTGGCCTCGGTCGCCAGTGACCGTTGTCCTGAGCTTGTCCAAATGGGGGGCCAGGGGGATCCCTGGGTGGCTCAGTGGTTTGGTGCCTGCCTCTGGCCCAGGGCGCGATCCTGGAGTCCTGGGATCGAGTCCCACGTCAGGCTCCCTGCATGAAGCCTGCTCCTCCCTCTGCCTGTGTCTCTGCCTCTCTCTCTCTCTCTCTGTGACTATCATAAATAAATAAATAAATAAATAAATAAATAAATAAATAAATAAATAAATAAATAAATCTTTAAAAAAAATGGGGGGGGGGGCCAGCCCCAAGGGCCACGGCTGCTTTCACCATCAGGGGACACGGACTCCTTGCTTTGCCCTTACCAGAAATGCCTTCTCCGCACGGCCCCTCTCACCACCTTCTTCTGCACACCATCTAGGTCCAGAGGCGAAAGCTTTGACACGGAGCACGCGTGGGGCCAGCCTCACTGTGCCCTCTCTAGGGGAGTCGGTGGCCTCCCGAAATACAAGGGGCTCTTCCTTTCGCAGCTCTCGAAGACAACATCTGCACCTGCTTCATCGATCCTCATTCAAAACCGAGTCGTCCCCGAGCACCCCACCTGTGCCAGGCCTTTGGCCGGAGCGGGGGGGCAAACACCGAGGAAGGCTCAGGTCTCGTCAGTCCCTTGGAAGGAAGGAAGGAGCGTGTACGCAGCTGACGTTACCCAAGAGAGGGACTGAGTGCCGAGAGCAGAGTGGCAGGGTCCCTGCGATCCAGAAAGGCTTCCCGCAGGAGCCGGCCCTGGACCCTGTCGTTGGTCCTCAGGGTCTCCTATGGGGTGGAAGGCAGAAGGCCGTAAGCCAGGCCAAGAGAATCAACTCACCCAGTCCGTCAGACCCGTCACACCTTGACTTTGAGATTTACCCAGGTGATAAAGCTCTTTCTAGAGACCATCCTTTGTTTCCAATTAAACTGGGGGATTTTCTCTTTTATTCGGTTGTTAAACATCGATCTTGAGCCAGTGAGAGCTGATTCTTGCAAGGGTCTGGGAAGTGGCAGGAATGCTGGCGCAGTCCAGAAAGGGGCCTGCGGGGTCAGGGTCGGGGTGAGGATGCTTGGGGCGGGCGCGGGGGCGGGGGATCCGGGGCCACGGTGTGGATGGAGGCCAGGTCAGAAATGAGGCCAGGGCTTTGAGCTCGGGCTCCGCCCCACGGGGACACGCCTGAAGGCGGACGCGTGCAGACTCGCGCCTTCTCCTCCGTGACACTCTCGCAGGAGTTCCAGACACAGGACAAACTTCATGATTCCGGAAGCATCGCTGTTTCAAGACGGCTCCAGGCCCAGAGAGGAGTAGAGGGGGCTCCTTTGTGTTGATCACTGCAGCTGGATTTCTACTGAAAAATTACTTTATTGGTTTTTATTTTATACCCACTCTATTTCCAAAGGGATTTGAGGCAGCTTCTCGTAAAAACTGGTATATCTATTTACACAGGCTGGTTAAAATACAGATAAATTTTAAAGCTCAGCAGCCAGATAAGGAGTGGGAAAGCTAATGACCCAGTGAGCCAACATCCGCCGCCCCCTCCACTTCCCTGCCCTTCCTGGGCCTGGCGCTTGTGACTTTTCCAAGACCTCATCTGGAGCGGATCCCCTCTGCCGGGGAGCTGGGCAGGGAGAGCTGCCCCTATTTTACGATTTCCTAAGTGAGCCACCTGAGGTGAAGCGATGGTCTCAAGATCCAATTAGGAGTGGACCTGGGGCGGATCCCTGGGTGGCTCAGCGGTTTAGCACCTGCCTTTGGCCCAGGGCGCAATCCTGAAGTCCCGGGATCGAGTCCCACGTCGGGCTCCCGGCCTGGAGCCTGCTTCTCCCTCATCCTGTGTCTCTGTCTCTCTATGTCTATCATAAATAAATGAGTAAATCTTAAAAAAAAAAAAAAAAAAGGAGTAGACCCGGGGCAAATGCCCAGTGCAGTTCCCTTCATCCCTCCCCCCCCCCCAGCTTCCCAAGGGTGATGGGGAACAGACACAGGAGGGTCCCGGAGCTTGCGCTGCGCCTCCCCGCAGACAGCCCAGCACCAGAGACCGCCCCACTGGATTTGCAGCACGTCTGCTCGGGAAGACGCGGGCATCTGCATCTCTCAGGGAAGGGCGATCGGAGTCGTTAATTGAATTCCCGACGACACACCTCTGTGCAAGTGAGAAACGAAGCTGGAGGAGGTGGTGGGTGCAGAGCTCGTACCTGGTGGGGCCCGCCGGCCCTTTAAGAGCTACCTGCATCCTTCGGTCTGACTGGGGGTTCCGGGTTCTTCGTGGCATGGGTGGGCTGCTATTTCCCCTCCCCTCCCGCAGGACCTGCTCATCCTCCCTGGGTTCCCCTGCACTGGTCACTGGAAGCCCCACAAACAGCCTCCCACGATCTGTAAGGACAGAAACAGAGGATCCGAAGCGCGGATCGTGAAAAATGTATCTCGCTCTCCCCTTGCTCTGCTCTAGGGTGAGCAGCTGTGCGGGTCGGCTCCTTGGGTCCAGGTTAGCTGTCGGCCGTCCACACCCCAGGGAGACAAGCCGATGTCCGCGGAGGGCCGGGCAGACGGAGAACACACCTAGCTCGAAATATATTTCTTTCTATCCCGCGTAGGAATGAACCATCCCACGGAGACTCTGGGTGCGCTAGGCTGGTGCCCAGGAGCCTGGGGGTCCCAGGCACAGTCGAGGAGCCAGGACACGCTTCTGGGGCTGCATGAATTCAGTGCCCACTTATCGTCAGAAGAATCCCAGAAGAAACAGAAATGAACATTTGTGCATTTTTTTCATGTACTGAAATTATCTTTTTTTTTTTTTCTAGAGAAACAGCACTCCCACACCTAAAGGGAGGGAGCCAGAGACGGAGTGGTATGTAATGCAAATCCATTCTAAGAAGGTTGTGGGGGCCATCTGGTGTCCAATGCAGACAGGGCCGGCTGCGGGGAGGAAGCAGGACAAGGGACGGGCGGGAGAGGGGTGAGGGGGACGGAGTGGGCTCGTCTGGTCCACGTCAAAAACCAGCCCATCCGGAGGATGAGAGGGAGGGGGATCACCTTCTGTTGCGGGAAGCAGATCAAGGCAGAAAAGAGAGTGTCTCCGGGAGAGAAGGGTGAGCAGAAAGTGCTGCTGCTGGAGGCGGCCTGGGGGCAGCGTGGGCTCAGGCCGCGGGTGGGCTCCTGCCCAGGACGCGCGGCCTTAGGCGAGTTCGCTCCGGCTTCGGACACACAAGGACGCGCACACCCGCTGCGACGCGCCCCCCCGGAGCCGTACTCCCCGTCGCCGGCTCTCTGTGTGGAGCTGAAATCATTCATCAAATATTTGGAATGTGTAATTAAATATCTAATGCCAATTAGCAAATTACTAATGAAATAATCAGGGGCTTTTATGGTTTTATAGTTCGGCTCGAATTTTAATTCTAAGTGGCTATTGATTCGAGGTAGAGTAGAATCTGAGTCACAAAACATTAGGCATAAGGATGTGGAAGGCCAGGAGGGAGCGGGTGGCCACCCGGCCGTGGCCAGTGACGGCCGACAGGCGCTGAGCACCCCGGCGGGAGCCCGGGCGGGAGGCCAATGGGGACACGGCGGGTCCTCCGGCCACTGTCAGTGGGGGATCCGGGGGACGGGGGCGCACACAGAGGTTCGCCACGGAGGGTCCGGGGCCCGCAAGGCGCACTTCCCACCACGGTGCTGCACGGCGCCACCTGTGACCACAAACAGTGCGACCTGTGACCGCTTACCCTGCTCCCCGGCCCTGTGGCTGCCTTGCTTTCTCGGGAGGGAGGGGACGGCTGCAGGCTCGGGACCTCCCACGGGTGAGAGAGCAGAGGGCAATGAACTTTCCCTTGACTATAGGTTTGGACCGGGTGCGTGGTGTGCAGGGGTGCATGGTTACCCATGGGGTGTCTGGTTACACACGGGGTACGTGGCTACCCACGGGTGTCTGGTTACCCATGGGGTGCATGGCTACCCACGGGGTGCCTGGTTACCCGGGTGCCTGGTTATCCACGGGTGCATGTTTACCCACAGGTGCCTGGTTACCCACGAGGTGCCTGGTTGCCCACAGGAGCCTGGTTACGCACGGGGTGTGTGGTTACCCAGGTGCCTGGTTACCCATGGGGTGTGCGGTTACCCACAGGTGCATGGTTACCCACAAGGTGCCTGGTTACCCACAGGTGCATGGTCACCCATGGGTGCGTGGTTACCCACGGGTGCCTGGTTACTGCGGGTGCATGATTACCCACGGGGTGTGTGGTTACCCAGGTGCCTGGTTACCCATGGGGTGCATGGTTACCCACAAGGTGCCTGTTTACCCACGGGGTGCCTGGTTACCCACAGGTGCATGCTTACCCATGGGTGCATGGTTACCCATGGGTGCCTGGTTACTGTGGGTGCCTGGTTACCCATAGGGTGTGTGGTTATCATGGGGTTTGTGGTTACCACAGGTGCCTGGTTACCCATGGAGTGTGTGGTTGCCCATGGGTTCCTGGTTACCCGCAGGTGCATGCTTACCCATGGGGTACCTGGTTACCCACAGGTGCATGCTTACCACAGGGCACAGAGGTACCTGGTGATCTGTGAGGCATGGGGGTCCACGGTCACCTCTGGGGCACGAGGGGTGCATAGTTACGGGGAGCGAGGCTACATGTCTGCCTGCAGGTACGGGGTACGTGGTCACTTCTGGGGGCCAACATGCGCACGGATGTTCTAGCAGGGCCGTTGAAAGAAGTGTAAGCCACTTACGAAAACAACTTTTCTTTTTTTCTCCGAGTGCCCTTCACCTTTGCACGGCTGATCGCACGCTGGCTTTAAGGATTGGAGCGGGTCCTTTAAGGTACGTTCTTGACAGAGAAGCTACAGTCACGACGAAGACTGAAAAATAATGCAACGTCACTATTCTAAGGAATAGTTTTCCACCGATCCTATTTCCGCCATTCCATATTTATTTATTTTTATTTTTAAAGGTCGGTTTGAGGGAGAGGGAGAGCACGCTGCGCACATGCACGCGGCAGGGAAGGGCAGAGGGAGAGGGAGGCGGAATTTCGAGCAGACTCTGCACTGAGCACGGAGCCCTGTGCGGGGCTTGATCCCACAAACCGCGAGGTCGTGACTGGAGCCGAAACCAGGAGTCGACCCTTCTCCGACTGCGCCAGCCCGGCACCCCCACAGGTTCCATATCCTACAAGATACGCTGTCACTGTTAGCAGATCAGGACCCTCCCTGTCCCCCTCCACCACGCGCTCTCCGCAGCGTCTCTTCCCGGAACTTGGTCACCCAGGCCAGGCCACGTCGTCTTCACCAGCATCCGTTGGGGGTGCCCATTGTCATCCCCATCGTCACCGTCCTCCTCCTCCTCCTCCTCCTCCTCTCCGCTTCGCAGACAAGGAAGTTGAGGCTCAGAGACTTTCAACAACTTGACTGAGTTTATGCAGATACCAAGTGCCAGAGTCAGGCTTAAACCCAAACATATCTAATGCCAACACTGTGACATTTACCATGCTGTCACTTGCAGTAGTAGACGATCACTCAAAACAAACCAGCCAACGGCATGCGGATAGCCTCGCCCGGGATCCACGCAACCTCATTCGTGGGCAGGTGTTTAGTCAACATCGAGGGAGCGACTTGCAAGGTCCTGGGCTGCGGCTCCTTCGAGGGCACGGAAATGTCAAAGGAAGCGAGTGGACACGGAAGCTCGAGGCTGGCCCCATGGTAGGCCCGGCCCCACGGCCCTCGCGGCTGGCCCCGACGACGGAGGCACCTGGCCCCGCTCCACCCCGCGAGCCAGGCCGGACAGGGAGACCTGGCTGCCCCCCCCCCCCAGGCCTCCGCAGCGTCTGGAGCAGGAGGGAAGATGTGCTACAAACAGCTCAGGAGTGATTTAAACACTCCTCCAGCTCAAAGGGGAATCTTGGGTTTCATTAATTAATACATCAATAGAAGCCAATGGAGAAAAACATGTCTTGTTATCTGGCTTCTCAGATGCTAGACATGGGCTCATTAGCCTTAAGCATATCAGCCCGATAACACTATTTATTCCATACAGAATAATGATCTACTTTCGGGGAATACTGCAGAGAGCCGCAAGGCCGAGACCGTCCATTAGCGCCGCTCGCCCATGCGGGCACCAGCGCCCCGCGCCCACCTGCGGAGACGAGCGCTGTCACCTGCCCAACGCCGCGCGCCAAGCAGGAGGCAGGGTCCGGGGCAGACCAGCGAGGGAGTCAGCGGAGAAGCGGAGCCCACGTAAGGAAAGGAAGAGGCGGGGGGTGAACCCATGTGGGCTTATCACGGGCCGTCGTCTAATAAGGACGAGCAACGTAAGGGACTGCGCCACTGTCGCTAGCAAGTACCTATTCTGTTGGATGACAGCGTCCTCAGACTTACGGTGCCGTCCCCAGGCGTGTCAACCCACAGGCAGAGCAAGCACGACGCGCTGTTTGCTTAGGCTCACGCGAGGCGGCTTGAGATGCTGAGGCCCCCCGGTTCAATGGCGACCCTGTCAGTGGCAGGGGGTTCCCTAAACCATGCTGGTGGGCGGCGGGGGCGCGGACTGAGACGCCCCCCATCCCCCGGCCTGCAGCTCCGGGGCGCTGAACGTGAGACCACCCTGCAAAGCAAGATTGCTCTAGGAGGGTCTGCAGCTTCATCCTCCTGCCCTCTGTGATCTTGGAAACCCCCGAAGGGCCCCAGGCCACCCAGCTACACACTCCACAGGCCCGGCCAGCCATCATTTGATCAGTCGGTCCACCCCACAGCGAGCGCGTAGTGCTCTCTCCTCCTGTTCCGGGGACCCCAAGAGTGATTCAAGAGCCTGGTCGCTGGTCCTTGCAGTGCAGGACGGCCGGGTCAGGGCGCAGGCCAGCGTGCCATCAAGCCAGGCCAGTGTCAGAAAGAACAGAGGAGCTCAGAAAAGGAGACCACTGAGGCCTCCAGGAGAAGGACGGGGTCTGGCGGGAATCCCGAGGGGCGCCGGTGGGGTCTGCACGGCCCAGACAGTTTCCGGGGCCTTCAGGAGAAGGTCAGGGTCTCACGGGAATCCCAAAGGGCCCAGGTGGGGTCTGCATGGCCCAGCAGCTTCCGGGGCCTCCAGGAGAAGGACGGGGTCTGGCAGGAATCCCGAGGGGAGCCGGTGGGGTCTGCAAGGCCCAGCAGCTTCGGGGGGAGGCTGCCTTTGCAGACACCAAATGGAGAGCATGCAAAGAAATAAAGCTGATGGACCCGGGGAAGCAGGGGCTGGGCACAGGGCCACGCAGTCAGGGGAACCCATCGAGGGGTTCAGCTGCCGTGAGTTGGGCAGCAAAGAGCCAGGCCTCGAGCACCCGCCAGGGCCGCTGCCAAAGGGGCTTGTCGGCGACGAGGGAGGAAGAGACAGTCTAGAAACAGGCGGGTCTGTTCCCGCCTTGGCCCAGGGCCTCTGACGCTGCCAGTGAGCGGGACCGGTCAGTGCTGTGCAGGCCCCTGGGCGTCATGCGGCGTCACCGAGAGTCCTGCGAACCGCCCAGCACGTCGCGAAACCAAAGACCAAAACCAAAACCAAACTAGGGCTCCCCTTCTCACGACCCCAGCCCAAGGAGAACACCGTGATGTTAAGGGCAAAGCTCTGGCCGCAGCGGGCAGCGCGTCGTCCCGACGGCACACGGAGGCCACACAGGGCCCTTCCCTGTGGGCCCGGGGGGAGGGGGAGCCCTGGCTACCGGAGTCATTAAAAATGCTGTGTGTTCAAATGAATACAATGCAGCAGCCCACGCGCGAGACCAACAGCTTACACAGCTTGATTTTTAAAAGATGACGGGAGAGGAGACCCACACCGGGAACCACGCGGCAAAACAGAATTCAGGAGGGAGGGACCCGCGGATCGGGGCCCTGGAGGCACGGACGGACGGCGTCTGTCAGGCTGGCATGGACGCAGCCCTGTGTCCCGTGTCACCAACCAGAGGGCACCCGGGATAGTGAAGAGTAAGGGCCCTGTGGCCTCACCTCCTGGGGCCGTCCCCCGCGGGGTGGCAGGGAGAGCCTGGGCCCTTTGTCAGGGGAAATGACAGTGGAGTCACTGCGGCTCGCTCCGGCCTTTGCAGATGGCATTCCTTCAAGACCTTGACTTATTTCCCTGTCTCCCCCCAGAGACCGAGCTTCCCCTCGGAGGGAGGGACTCCTGCTACATACCTTCTGCAGAGAAGGCTCGTGAAACACCTCTGAAGACGGCACGGAGGGACCCAGGGGCGAGGCCAGTGTCCTTCCTCCCCTGCCATCCCCGGGAGCCCACGGACACCCGACGCCGCCGCCCGTCAGGGCCCCCCCCATCCCGCTGCACTGAGACGCACGGACGGCGGGAGCCCCCGTCCAACCCACGCGTGGGGTCCCAAGCAGCAGCGAGCGTCACAGAGCCATCCCCAGGCCCGCGCGGAGCACCTGTCGCCACCCCTCCAGGGCTCCTGGGGTCAAACCCCGGCTCCGCTCCCCTGTGCAGACCGTGGGCCTGGCCACATCCGTGACCCAACCCCAGCATCGTGAACCTCTCTCCGGAAGACTCAGCCCCTCGGCCCCTGTCCTGTTGCAACAGCAGGATTTTATTAGTGGAGCAACTCTCCAAGAAGAGCTCCCCGATGGGGGCGCCTGGAGAGGGAGGGGGTCTAGCGAGAATCCCCAAGGGCCGAGGTGGGGTCAGTTCAACATCCGACTTGGGGTTTCAGCTCAGGTGTGATCTTGGGGTTGTAGGATCGAGCCCCGCATCAGGCTCTGTGCTCAGTGGGGAGTCCGCTCAAGGCCCTTTCCCTCTCGCTGCCCCTCCCTGCCCCTAAAATAAATAAAGTTTTTAAAAAAAGAAGGAGGAGGAAGAGGAGGAGGAAAAGGAGGAGATGAAGGAGAAGGAGAAGAAGGAGGAGAAGTTCTATTTCTAAACACGCCGGGCGGGCCGGACGTTTCCTGAGCCGGGGAGGACCGGACAGCAGGGTCTGTGCCACTTGGGGTGGGGGTTGTGCTTCTTAATCGACAGCATTAGTGACACGGGTGACCCCAACGCCACAGGCCTGCCGCGCGGACCTGGGTTTCCACGGACCCGACCCTGACCTCAGCTTTCATTGCCGAATTTCTCGCAGGCACCCCCTCGCCTTCCCGTCCCGCTCCCTGCCCAGTGGGTCCCTGCCCACCCCGTGCGGCCATGTGGCCCTGTTACTCCGCTTTGCTGCTGTCTTCATGGGCACCACCAGCAGGCTCCTGGGAGGCCCGAGCCCGAGGACACCCCAGCTCTCTCCCCCCGGCTCTGAGGCCGGAGTCTCCCCGTCTGGGCCCCACTCCCCCGTCTGCCCCCGCTGGGCCGGCCAAAGCAGCCTCCCGCCCCACCCGGGGTGACTTCCCTGGGATCCTCTTCCCTGCCCCATCCAGTGGTCTCCTGTCTCCAAATCAATCTCCCAGGGCAGCGGTGCAGGGGTGTCTTCTGTCTCCTGTGTCCCCCCACGGCGAGCACAGACGATGCACGCAATAGACCCTTGCTGTATACACAGTGACTGGAGTCCTTCAGGGCACGCAGGGGGACTGAGCCCGCCACGGGAAGGAAAGGCCATTTCCCCCTGCAAATGACGACCCGCCTGGCTCCAGGACGGCCCACGGTGCACACGCAGCTGCAGGGCGGGGTCCCTGCGCCCTGCCCCCCAGGAGGCTGCAGCGGAGGGGGCTCGGCGGCGGCACGAGTTTAGAATGTTCCCAAGACTCCTGCGGAGAGAGACTCCGTCCTGGCCCGGGTCTATTCTTAGCAGCGCTCACAGCCGGTCCCGGAGAAGGCTGGCTGTTCCGCAGCGTCTGGCTTTCTCCGTCCAATCTTTGGTGGAACCTTCTGTTTCCGCCTTCAGGTACATGATGCGTTCCTGTCCTCGTATCAAAATGGGTGGGGGGTGGGAAGGAGCCATCTGGAAGAGGCGCCGCAGCCTCTCCTCGTTCGGCCCCGCGCTCACGGTCCCCTCTCCCACCCAGTTATCTGGGCCTCGCGTTATTTTTGCCGGGCTCCGCTCCAAACGCGCGCCCGCGCGGCCTCACGGTGGCGTGGAGGACACCTGTCCCTCTCCCTCCTCCGTCATCCGTGGCTCCACTTCCCTTAGTCTCCAGGTGGCCGCGAGCTCTGGCCCGGGGCCCGGCCCCCTGTGGCCGCACCTGCGGGACAGTGGCCCCCGGGGCGGTGACGAGCCTTGCCCGCCGAGCCCTCGTCCTCTCCACCTGGGTCCAGGCTCCCCGGGGTGGCCCCGTCCCAGAGCGGCCCGGGGAGACCGTGGGGTGTGCGGAGCTCGCGCGCAGACCCCGTCCTCTCTCCATCATCCCACGCGCGCTCGTCCCCTTGCGTTCATTCATTCTTTCAACACGTACTCGTGTATCTGCTGAGCTCCTGTCTCGGTCGGGGCCCCCCACCCCGAAAGCAGACATTTGGTGAGACAAGAAGGGTGCAAGGGGTGCATTTAGAGGATGATCCCAGAGAACCCGAATGAAGGGTGGGGATGGGAGAGATGTCAGAATGGGAGGCACTGATGGACAACTGGGGCTGGTCCTGTACAGGGCCCTATAAGGCTGTGGAGGACCCCATAGGGACGTGGAGGACCCCATAGGGCTGTAGAGGACCCCATAGAGCTGCAGAGGACCCCATAGGGCTGCAGAAGATCCCATAGGGCAGTGGAGGACCCCATAGGGCTGCAGAAGATCCCATAGGGCAGTGGAGGACCCCATAGGGCTATGGAGGACCCCATAGGGCTGCAGAGGATGCCATAGAGCTGCAGAGGACCTATAGGGCTGAAGAGGACTCCATAGGGCTGTGGAGGACCCCATAGGGCTGCAGAGGACCCCATAGGGCTGTAGAAGACCGCATAGGGCTGTGGAGGACCCCACAGGGCTGCAGAAGATCCCATAGGGCTATGGAGGACCCCATAGGGCTATGGAGGACCCCATAGGGCTGCGGAGGACTCCATAGAGTTGTTGAGTACCCCATAAAGTTGTGGAGGACCCCATAGGGCTCTAGAGGACCCCATAGGGCTGCGGAGGACCCCATAGAGTTGTGGAGGACCCCATAGGGCTGTGGAGGACCCCATAGGGTGGCGGAGGACCCCATAGGGCTGCAGAGGACCTGAGAGCTGCAGCCTTCATTCACTGACCCCCCTCTTTGATTGAATGAAGGTTGTCCCGGGGTGGGGGGACATGCAATCCCCATCACTTCCCAGCTTCCCTGCAGCTGGGCACGTTCCTATGGTTCTTCATGCAGGAAGAGGCCAGTGGCTGGCGATTCAGAGGTGACCTGAGGGCGTTGGGAACATGAGCGTCAGCCCCGCGGCGTTCCTCCTGCAGACCCTGATGGGATGCGCGCGTGCCAGGCACCGTGCTAAGGCTGGGAGGGATGCATCACTCTGGCTCCGAGCAAGCTTGCCATCCAAGAGCCAATTATATTTTTGATGGTTTGAGCGGTTTCTTTCCAGAAACTTAAAATGGGAGATGGTGTGGCTATGTTGAACTGAAATTCAGGAAGTCCAGATTTCAAACTCAGTTTATTTATACAGAGGGAACCAGGAAGGGTACGTGAGGCTTCCATTACGGGTCATCAGGGACCCCAGGAGCGGAGCGGGCCGGGCGGCCGCCCTCACGTGACCCAGCGCAGCCGCGGGGGACACAGACGGGACCTGCCGTGGCGCCCCGTGGCCGGTCCCAGACCCCCGTCCAGAGCCGTGCGCTTCGGGGGCGCGGACAGAAAATATTTGTCCCAGAGGCGGACGGGGAAGGCTTAATGGAGGCGATGCTACCCTCCATTTATACCCTGGTGGACGGTAATCATCCACCACCTCCGAAGATTCCCTCTGTGGGCTACAATTTTCATTTCCATTTGAAAGTCCTCCTGGGGTATCGCATGATTTATTTCCTTACCAGCCAGGGAACTTCTCTCAGTAAGAGAATGTGTCAGTCCCGTCCTGATCATCTACACGACAATGAGAGGTACTGGGGAAACACACCTGCGGGGGGAGGGCTCTTCCTTCAACCCCTCATCCAGTCCGTCTTTGGGCTCGGACCCTCCTGGGGTGCGCTCGCTGGTCGAAGACCCTCCCCCCCATCCGGGAACCTTTGGATCTTGGCTTTGGGGCACGTTGACCCTTCCTCCTGGAACCCTGTCTCCCACCGTCCGTCAGCGCCTCGCATCCAGATCCTATTCTTCTTCGTTCAAGCCCTCACCTCCCGGAGCTCTCCGTCTACTGTTCTGGTCCCGCTGCTCTCATGCTCAGCCGCATTGACGTTGGCGTGCACGAGGGAATCCCGGAGCGAGGAACTTCAGACACGATGGACAGGCCATCAAGGAGACGAAGGCCCCAGAACTCACGGCGTTATTACTGCCGCCCGTGACATGGGTGCTTCCTGAGGTCACGAAGCAGCCGCGGGGCTCCTGAGGGCAGGGCCCAGGCGTGGCTCAGCGCCGGGCGGCCAGCTCCCGGCTCATGCCCCAGCACTAGCGCATGATCGTTAGATGTTGAGGGCCTCAAAGCGTCGCTCCAGATAGGAGACAACCGGCCCCCGTGATGCGCTGTCACCATGCTTAGCCTGACCATCGAGGTCGTGCTCACACACCCTGGACTGGAGGAATTCTTTCTTCTGAGGCCACAAACCTCTTCAGTAATGACAAAACCACAACAACAATCTTTAGATAATCGCTCTATAAATATGACGCAGGCAGCCCCCTGTGTGAAAAATCGACAAGTGTGTGGATTTCCTTCGTCTGGGGGCACAAAACCCCGAGCTTCTCCTCTGTTGAATGGGTATGTTGGGCACAGCGTTCCCGAGAGGTTTCTTCCTGCGCGAGCTCGCAACGAGGGTGAGTGTGAGCTGTCCGTTGACGACCTGGACTGGAACGTCACTCCTGCCTCCCAGCACCTTCACAGAAGACAAAATATTTTAAATGCCTGGTGCCAGATAGCAGCATCCCTCAGCCCCCTCCAGAGGGACAGACAATGAATGAAAGGCAGGGTGCAGGTCAGGCCGTCGTCATTGCTAACAAATGCTCTCACGTGGCCCCATCTGTCCCCCGGCTCCTGGCTCCGCCTGGCCAGACGCGGAAACCTTCCATTCTTTCCTCAGGTTAGGAGGACCTAAGTGCTGGGGGAATTGGTCTTTGGAGAGGGGAATGATTCACGCCCCAGCAGAGCAGGCTCCCAGCCACCTGCTCCCACCACCCCCCAGGCCCTGGGGGCACAGAGGCATGACCTAGAGGGGCTCGAGTCTCCCTGGGCGGATCTATTACATGCATTAAAATAATTTACGCTCGGTCCTATAAAGCGTTTAATTCCTGGTGCCATCATCCATTCCAGAAGCGTTCCTCTTCATCGTGAATTATTTTTGAAGTATTTATGTGGACCTCACCGAAAATCACCCCAGTCAGCAAACTGAGAAATGGAAAGGCATTAAGAAGAGGCGTTGACCCCAGGGTCACCGGCATGAGTGTGGCCAGGGTCACCAGGGCGGGCGAGGGACCCCGGGTGGCCGCCGCGGAGGCTGACCAGGCTGCCGGGCCCTGTCCTCCCCACCCACACCTTGGCACGGGCGGGACGGGCACACGTATTTCTCCATATTAATGGGTGTGGCGATGACTGATGTGCGCCACATTGCCATTTGCAAGACCCTTCCCCATGGTGGCATGTGGTGCTCACCTCCTGGCAGGTGTCAGCGGCTCCACGTACGGACGAGGGAACCGAGGGTCGGCGCCGTCAGGGCACCTGCGCCGTCTAGCAGGATTGCACTTGGGTCGAGGCGTCCTGGCTGCCGCTCCCCACCCGACGGCTGCGAGCCCTTCCGTAGAGTCTGGGGAGCCGGTCTCCCAAGGACGCGAAACACGAGGCCATCAAGAACCAGCTCTGTCCACGCAGCGGGCCGCCGTCTGTCCGTCCCCACCTGCAGACAGACACACTCCCCGCAAGGAGGGCCACACCCGGTTCTCAAGGACACTGCGCCTCTGGCCTCTGGGTTTGTCCATATTCCTCTTTATGTTGGCACCTTCCTTCTGGAGACCACGGAAGGAACATTTTTTTTTTTTTTTACGACTAATAAAATTTCCACAATCCTGTAGTGATTATTATCAAAGATAATTGGGCTGGGAATTTTTATTTCTTTGATAAGTATTTTATTTGAGCTCTTACTCTGTACCGGGCGCTGTTTGTCTCTGATCTCACGGAAATTACACTCCAGTAAGGAAGGCAGACAGAAGCGTGTAAACCAAGGGATAAACAAGGTATTTGGGGGGAGTAATTAGTGACTGCCACAAGGAAGGCGGCTATAGGATGATGGACGGTGACCCGGTACGGAGTCGGAAACACGCGGATCCAGGGACGACAGAAGGGTCCCCCTGAGTTGAAACGGGAGAAGGGGAAGGTGCTCAGTACAGAAAGGGCGAGAGGGAAGGGCAGGTGCAAAGGCCCAGGGTCAGGAATAGGTCTGGAAACAGTAACGTCCAAAAAAAAAAAAAAAAAAATCATTTTGGCTCCAGATGGAGGGTGTTGAGGCAGACGCGGAGGATGGAGTTAGAGAGGCTAGGAGGTCAAATCACGGGGAGCCTTGAAGGCCGTGGTAGGAGTACGGATTGTATTCTCACCTAAGGGAAGCCATTACGTTAAGGGGTCTAGGCCATGTGGAGACACGAACCCATCGACTGAATGAAAAGCTGATGGAGATTGGCGGTTCCTCAAAAACTCAAACATTAAAAAAAAAACAAAAAAACTCAAACATAGAATTACCCAATTGACCCAGTAATTCCACCGCCAGGTTATGTGTCCCCAGTCATTGAACCCGGGGACTCCAGCGTTCGGAGCGCCGTCTCGGGAGGTGGCCAGGAGACGCAAGCACGATGCTGGCCCACACCCACAGGGGCGCGTTCTTCAGTCACGGAGAGGAACGACACCCCGATGCCTGCGACCACGCGGGGGAACCTCAAAAACATTAGGCGAAGTGGACGAAGCCAGACACAAAAGGTCACGGACCGTGGGACTCCACGTATGCGAAACGTCCAGGACCGGTGAATCTGCGCGACGAGAAGGGATTGGTGGTTACGGAGCGTGGCAGGGGTGGGGGTGGGGGGTTAGGGCACGACGGCCTCAGGCACCCGGTGTGCGTTCAGGGCAGAGGACATGTTGTGGAACTGAACCTAGTCCGTGCTGGCGCAGCGCCGTCGATGCTCTAAATGCCGCCGAACTGTAACCCTTAAAAGTGGCTAATTTCATGTTATGCGAATTTCACCTCAAACATTTTTGATATTTTGGGACACGTGGACCTTCCGTGGCATTGCAGACCAGTGTCCGGACCCCAAGCCCTGCACAGCCCCTTGTGCACCATCTCCAAGGACGGCCTCCATCCGGGCCCTCCTTGATGAGACTGGGGGGGACCCGCAGGTCTGCCCCCCCCAGGAGATTCTCTGCCCGCCGCCCCGGAGGGGCTCCCCGCCCACTCGCCGACACATCACCTTGTTGGGCTGACTCAGTTGGTGCCTGGGGGTGGGGGGGATGGGCAGGGGCTCAGGCACAAGCAAGGGACCCGCCCCCCAGTCCCCCTCGGGTGTCCATCCCACCCAGGGCGGCTGGGGCCCAATCGCTGACAACAGCAATGATCCCGGGGAGGAAACCGGCAGGGCTTTGGGAGGGAAATCAAGTCTAAGTGTCAATAATTTAAATGATAGACTTTGATCCGGCGCCCTAATGCGGCTCTCAGCGGGCGCCCCACCCGCACCCCCACCTGCAGGCCCTCGGCGGCGCCCGACTCCACGCAGGGCTGCTCAGGGGAGCATCTGTCCCCTTCCTCGCCAGCAGAGCAGCCCTGGGGGCGGGGGCCCTGTCCTCTCTGGCCAACGCCTGCTGCCCTGAGCCCTGGCCAGGGGTTTGTGCCCACGGAAGGCCTGGGCGCCCCTGCTGGGCACTGCGTCCCGCTCCGTGCCCGCTTGGTGCACCCCGCCAGGTGCAGCCCTCCAGGAGCACCCCTCCAGGAGCAGCCCTCCAGGTGTAGCCCTGCAGGCACACCCCTCCAGGCGCACCCCTCCAGACACACCCCTGCAGGCGCAGCCCTCCAGGAACACCCTTCCAGGAGCACCTCTCCAGGAAAATCCCTCCGGGTGCACCCCTCTGGGCACACCCCTGCAGGTGCAGCCCTCTGGACGCACCCCTCCAGGCACATCCGTGCAGGCGCACCCCTCCAGGTGCACCCCTGCAGGCACAGCCCTCCAGGAGCATCCCTCTAGGAGCACCCCTGCAGGCGCAGCCCTCCAGGAACACCCCTCAGGCAAACCCCTCCGGGTGCACCCCTCCAGGAGCACCCCTCTGGGCACACACCTGCAGGTGCAGCCCTCCAGGCGCACCCCTCCAGGAGCACCCCTGCAGGCACAGCCCTCTAGGAGCATCCCTCCAGGAGCACCCCTGCAGATGCAGCCCTGCAGGTGCAGCCCTCTGGACGCACCCCTCCAGGCACACCCCTGCAGGCGCAGCCCTCCAGGAACACCCCTGCAGGCGCACCCCTCCAGGAGCATCCCTCCAGGCAAACCCCTCTGGGTGCACCCCTCCAGGAGCACCCCTCCAGGTGCACCCCTGCAGGCACAGCCCTCCAGGAACACCCCTCCAGGCACACCCCTCCAGGTAAACTCCTCCGGGTGCACTCCTCTGGGCACACCCCTGCAGGTGCAGCCCTCTGGACGCACCCCTCCAGGCACACCCATGCAGGCGCACCCCTCCAGGAGCACCCCTGCAGGCACACCCCTCCAGGCACACCCCTCCAGGCAAACCCCTCCGGGTGTACCCCTCCAGGAGCACCCCTCCGGGCACACACATGCAGATGCAGCCCTCCAGGCGCACCCCTCCAGGAGCACCTCTGCAAGCACACCCCTGCAGGTGCAGCTCTCCAGGAGCACCCCTGCAGGCACACACCTACAGATGCAGCCCTCCAGGTGCACCCCTCCAGGAGCACCCCTCCGGGCACACCCCTGCAGGTGCAGCCCTCCAGGAGCACCCCTCCAGGAGCACCCCTGCAGGTGCATACCCAGTGACCCCGCGGGGGCAATGCAACCCTGCCTGGAGGAGGTGCACCCCCAGCTCAGGTGGGCCGGAAGCATAGGTGGGTGCGTGTCCAAGTCTCCCTGCACCCCGGGGGAGGGCTCAGCAGGCTCCGGGGGTGGGGAGCGGGGGGAGGCCCCCGGGGACCGGCAGTGACCTTTATTGATTTTCCGGTGATCTGACAGCCAAAAAAAGGAGGCGTGGTGCGCGGGCGAAGGCGGCCCGGCGCTGCAGAAGGAGCAAAGGAAAACAAGCCTCCGGAACAAAGGAGCGCACCCAGTGTAGACATTCCAGACCCCTTTGGATTCTTCGTCCCCTCGGAAAATCCGTCTCTTTGAAGTTGAACCTTTTGACCAAAGCCGTGGGTTTCGTGCAAAGGCCATTTTTTTGACGGAACCTGCCACCAAAAATCACTTTGTAAACAAAGGAAGGGGCCGGGGCTGACCCAGAGGTGTGAGGAACAGTGTGTGGGCGCTTCTGGTTTCCCTTTCTCCGCGTGCATCCTTGACTTAAAAAAAAAAAAAAGAAAGTGCCCCTCCACTTCGCGATGCCTCCTCCTCCCACCGGCTCTTCTGGGAGCAGCCGGGAGGCCGAGGCCTTTGAGACAAATCACAGCCGCCCACTTCCTGCCGGCCCCGTTTCCACCTGGAAACCCTGCTTCCACCTTTGCAGGGTTCAGGTACCTGGATTGATGGAGCCTCCTTCACGGCCTCTTCCAGCCCAACTTCTCATAACCCGGTGCATAAATAATCACATGTTTTATAAATAGCTGCGGACAAGAGGCTGTAAAACAACGAAGATATATTTGTGCCTTTATGTCCTAGAAATATTTTCTAAAACGACTGTTTTATTTGGTGTGGGTTGGCTGTGGGCGTGTGTATACATAACAATCCCCACCCAAAGTTTTCCCCTGCCCCCCTTCAGGTCAGGCCAGCACTATAGTTAGCAAATTGATAAGGTTCCATGGGCAAGCTTTATTCGTTCTGACACGAGCCTATGACACTTTATAAAAAGAAGTAATCCAGAACAATCTCTAGGTAATTAACACCTAGATAAACAAACATAAATTTCTATACTGCATTTATTTGGACTACCACTCAAATATGCGTGAACCATGCTTTTTTAATTAAAAGATAAATCCATGTGACACTTAGCCTCAAACTTAATTATTCAGCATAGTATAATAAAAAATAGAGCCCATTAAATGTGTCTTGCACTGTATTTCTGTATTAACAGCAAAACAGTTCGGTCTGGGATCATTTAAATTTTCCCCCTCCTCTTCGCTTGTGGCTTCCCTGTTCACATAAGCCCTTCCCCGCCCGCCCGCCCGCCTCCCTCTCTAGGTCTCCCTCTTTTCTCTTTACACCAACAGGTGAAGAGATTAAAACTCTACACGAGCCCCTACAAGGAATGCTCAGCTGGGCGACGTTTTTAATATTGCATTACGCTCGGAATTTTCTTCCTTCCCCGCGGAGACATACCTCTGGTTCGGTGGAACGGGCCCAGCCCCTGGAATCTCGAACGGAAGATCCCGATATTTCACCCCAGGTGCCCTGGGATCGGGCTTACGATACTCCAGGTGAGGTTTTCCTGATAAACTGCTACAACACAGGTGTTCGACGGAGCGGGGGAGCGTGCAAATCCCAAACTGCAAGAGGCAGCAGGGTTGTCTGCATCAAGTTTCACCACAAAACAGCACCTCGACACCGGGGCTCGGCAGCTTCCGGCTGCAGGAAGAGGGATCCCCCGGGTGACCCCCGCACCCCAGCCCGGAGCAGGGCCGGGTTCAGCCACTCGGCAGGGACGGTGGCGCATCGTGGAGCACGGGCTAGGCGCCGGGGGACGCTGCGTGGGCCTTGTCGCCTTCATCCTGCCTGCTGGGGCCATGGTTGGGAAGGCGTGGACCCGGCCCCGGCTCCGTGTGCTGGCTGCCCCCGCCTGTGGGCCTCCCCCCAAGTGGGCTCCGGCCCAGGTGCCTCGTCGGGGACTGTCCCGGCTTGAGCACTGCGAGGACCTCGGCCCGGGAGAGTCGGCCTGTTGGTCACCCTCGGGACACGCCGCCCACCAGGGGTGCACCTGCTCGGGGTGGCGGGGGTGGGGGGACCGAAGCCACGTGACGCCCGTGGACTGGGGGGGTTGGAGGGGCCCACGCTCCCTCCGGGGGAACTGAGGCCTCCAGGCCAGAGGCAACCGCCAGTTCTCTCGACCCTGCAAAGCGGCCGAAGTCATCTGCGTCGGTCTCTGAGGACCCGGCCGGGCCGCAGAATGCCCTGCGCTCCAGTGCGAAGCCGGCTCCTGCTGCCGTCGCCTGGGATGACAGTCCTGAGACCTGGCCGGCCCTGCGCCCCGCTCGCCACCTGCGGACTATCTATTTAACCGCCCAAGGAGCCCTGGGCTGTCGACCCCGTGTTGTACTTTATGGAGGAAGCAGCGGATCGGGGGGCCTGGAAGGATGGGCCTGGGTCAGGCAGCTGCGGAGAGGAAGAGGCAGGAGTTCAGGGCCCCATCCGAGCCCCGCTGGGCCTTTGCACGTGCTCTCGCTGTACTGGCCCCACCCGATCGGGTCTCGGGTCACGTCACTGCCTCGGGAGCTCTTCCCTGACGTGGAAGCACCGGCGTTATCTTTGAATCTCCTCTTCCAGACCCTGCATGTCTACCTGCGTGATTATCAGACTCGAGTCTGTTTTCTCCTTGGACGGTGACCTGTGGACGCGACCCCCGACTTACCAGCCCGAGGCCTGTGCGCGGCACACGGTAGGTCCCCTATAAACTTTACTGAACCAGCGAGGGGAATGGCATCGAACCCCAAGGCCACTCATCTTCCTGCTGCCCCCCCACGCTCTCCCGGCTGCTCCCCAAAACTCTGAAGGTGGCAAGAAAGTTGCAAATACTGTTTGTTTTTTCATTGAGGAACTTAGAAAACAAAGAGCTTAAGACGTTTGTGCAGGACCGTCTTGTCTGAAGGACGTGGGTGTGGAGGGATCCTGACCTCCAGGGAGCCTTTCCCCCAACGTGGGGGCTTAACGTAGTGTCTTCTGGGGGTGAAATCGATCCCAAATTCATCCACAACTTATCACAGCACAATAGTGCAATTTAGGAATTGCATGCAAATTTACAAAACCCACCTGTGGTCTTCCCCACCTCACTGCGTCTAATAATTTCATCATTTTACAGATAGGACCAAGGAACTCAGGGCAGGTTCGTCGCTCAAGATCAAGCAGCCAATAAGTTAGTGTGGCCAGGGTTCAAATTTAAGTCTGTACACCCCCCATTTTGTCGTGGTCTACAATGTGCTAATCTGACCATCGCCTGCGATTGTGGAGAGCTGAAGACATTGTGATGGAAATATCTCCACGTGTCGATGCTTCTGAGAAAGGTCTTCTTCCGTTTTATCTTTATTTTATAAGAGCCTTATTGGGATATGATTCAAAAACCCATAAAGCTTACCCTTTTAAAGGTAAATAATAATAAACAGAATTATTGCCCTTTAAAGAGTCCAATTATTTCCTTTGAAAAGAGTCCAATTCCGTGGGTTTTAGAACATTCAGACTTGGGCAACCACCATTACCACCTAATTTTAGAACATTTTTATCGCTCCAAAAAGAAACCTTGAACCTGTGAGCAGTCACTCCCCCATTCTCCCCTTCCCCAACCCTGCAGCCTGCCCTTACGCCTACCCTGGACATTCTAGACCTTTCCTATAAGCAGGATCATATAGTACATGTTCTTGCATAACTGGCTTCTTTCACTCGACCGTGTTTTCGAAGTTCGTTCATGATTTAGCGTCTACTGGTGTCCGGTTCCTCCTTAATAGCAGAATAATATTCCATTCTATGGATAAACCACTTTTTTTGTTGTTGTTCATCTATTTATCACTCGAGTTTCGAAAACACACCTTGAACGAATATGTAAAAATCGGGAGACTTCATACTTTCGTATGAAAGTACAAAACTTGGGGATGCCCGGGTGGCTCAGTGGTTTAGCATCTGCCTTCTGCCCAGGGTGTGACCCCGGGGTCCTGGGATCGAGTCCTGCATTGGGCTCCCTGCAGGGAGCCTGCTTCTCCCTCTGCCTGTGTCTCTGCCTCTCTCTCTCTCTCTCTCTGTGCCTCTCATGAATAAATAAATAAAATCTTTTAAAAAAAGTACGAAATTTCTGGAAAACCTCAGGTGCCCCGATGCCACATTCCTCGTGGTGATGAGAAGCAGGTGCAGAAGGTCCACCCTCCACCCCTGGGGACCGCCCCGTTCCTACTCTCCTCTTCTCGCCGCTGGGGTCTCTCGCCTGGTCCCCGGAGGCATCTCGGTTTGGGACCCGTCGTGTGTGTGGAGTCATAACCCCTCAGCCAACCTTCCCCGGCCCCGACGCGGTCACTTCCTGACCTCTCACTGTAACCTCAGGACTCACCTTTGCTGTCGGTTAACAACAGAAAGTCAGGACTGCTCAAAATTCCATGCCAGTCGCCTGCTCCCATCCAGAGACAGCAGGAGCCTGGCATCCTGAAAGAAACATGAGGGTTTACAAATCCCTATACAACGTGGGTGGATGCTTTTCCTTTTGGCCACATTTCCCTGGGCCCTCGGCACCCCAGAGCTGCAGGTGGCACCGTGCAAGCTTGGTTTTGAAACCAAACCAACAGCAACAACAATTAAAAAGAAAATCAAAAAGCAACTCTGCACATTAAGTGTGGAGAAGAGACTTCCAACCCTCTCAAGTCAACGTCCGAGGGCCGCTTTATCAGTAGCCCTGATACCAGAGACTTTATTGTTCTCTGCTCTTTCCCTTTTCTCCTAAAGGGAGAATCCAGATTATCCTCCATCAAAGACTTCTTGCACTTGATGATTTTTTTTTTTAAACAACTTTCTACCAGTAAAGGGGAAAAATAGATCCCAATGTTTTCAGTGTCTTCTATCGCTGCTGTCATCGGAAGGGCACACATAGTTCCATAGGTTTGACCTTCCTGAAGCCGATGGCTGCAAGCCTTGGAAGAAGCATAGTGCGCACGTGCACGTGGGTGGGTGTGTGCACACACTCCCGTCCGCGCTCACATGGGTTGAGAAACTACAAAGCTGTGGGGACCTTCCCCCCAGAACACAGCCTTTTTTAATGAGTGGGGTTCAACCGAGTCTTACCAAAGCCCGATGAAGCTCCAAAAAAAAGAAGAAAAAAAGTTTTACCCTTCCTGAGAAACATAAGTGAATAGGAAAAGATTTTTTTTTTTCCAGAGGTAGAGGTTTTATTGCGTAAAACACTGGATAAAACGGGACTGCTTCAAAGACATTTTATTCTAACAGCAGAAAGAAAACAGTCATTGCTGAAAAAACAACTTTTAATACTTTCTATACCAGAATAAAGTTCTGTCAACTGATGTATTATAATAATAAATAATGACCAAGAATAAACTTTAAATACAAAGTTTTCTACTTGTTACAAGCATAGCAACAAAATCCTCTACTCTATTGATCTCAGATTTCCTCCAAGATAGATTTTTTTTTTCTTTGTGTAGGAATGTAGACAGTATTATGACCAGCATCACAGACTACAGAAGTTACAGGGAAAAAACTTGACATGTTTAGATATGAGGACCTGGTGACATTCAGAAACTGACACTGCATCACTGCGGCTGTCACTTGTTTGTATTACAAGTTACAAATGTTCTGGAAAGAAGGCTTGTGTCAGAGGGGGAAATAAGGACGGTAGCACTGGACAAAATGGGATCAACACGCACGCCACAAAGAAGAGGGGATGTTCCCAGTGTCACAAACAGAATTATTGCCTGTCGCATCTGACGATGCTCAGAAGACACAAAAGAATACCAAAAGAGCTCCCAAAGTGCTAGAAATGGAATGTGGCTCTCGTTTTTTTTTTTTTTTTCCACTTTTTTTTTTCCTCTTGTTTTTTTTTTCTCTTTTTACTTTTTTTTTCTTCTTTTCTTCTTTTTTTTTTTTTTTTATATATTTTTCTCTGCTAAGATACCAAAGGCGGGGCAAACACACGGAAAGCAAGCGACTGGCACAGTCACCAAACACAGTAGTGCAGTTAAAATCCTAAAGCTCACTACAGTCAGAAAGTTTTCAGTAACATTTCAGTCCTTCCTCTAGGATCATAGAAACAGTTGCATTAAGTTTATCAACTCGATTTAAGTAAGGCAGTGAGAACTATTCTAGAAAAACGAGAAAGCGGCTTGCTCTATGCCAGATGGGTCCACGTTGCACAGCGACCTCATTCGCACTGAAACCTTGGGTGGGTGACACCCTCTGGACAGCGTATGCAAACCGGATCCCTTATTAGCCTGAGATCCCTTCTGGTCTCAGGATAGCGCTAAGCATTTTATTTACATTGATTGCAGTTTAGAATTTTTGTAAACTGCTGTAGGCAGAGCTGAAGTTTTTAAGGCCCTGGGGTTTTATTCTGTGCTCCCAGCCTGCAAGGAAATATCGACTGTTTTTTTTTTTTTTTTTTTTAGTTTTTTTTTTTAAGTCTGAATGATTTCGTTTTAGAAGAAATTAATACTTCGATACTTCTCCACCGTCACAAGCAACAGCACCAATTTCGTGTCACTCAAAGGAAGTATGTTAAGAGGCTGAACTTACACACCATTCTAGCAGATTCAAGAATAAACCCTTCACCAGTCTTCTTACAATTTTTTTTTTTTTTAATGAGTTAAGTGTTTCATCATTGGCCCTCAAAATCTCCCTCTGGGTGGTGCAGAACTCAAGAAATTTGGAGTATCCAATCAGTAAAAAAATCTAAAATCTACAAAAATATAGAACACATTTGTTTTACAAAAACAGACATTTTAACTCAAACAGTTTTCTTCATTAGCAATAGAGAGCAGGATGTTTAGATTCGGATTTTTAATACAAGCTATTTCCTAAGAGCTTGTCGGAGAAGAAAATCCTTCTTCGTGTCTGTGATACTTAGAAAAGCTAACACATGAAAGGAAGCTGATCATAAGGACCGGAGCAGCCTTCATTCAAGTAAAATCTTAAAAAATCATAATAAAAAACAATCTTCCTATTATTACGTGAATTTCCACTTCTCACCAGCACCTTCTGTGGATAGGGTTGGCTAGTTTTCCTAAACAGCATTTCATATCATGGACCCCTAATTTACTTATTTATTTTTTTATCAGCAACTTCTTTTTCATCCACACACACACAAAAAGACAACCGAGAGAAAAAGAAAAGAAAAAAAAAAAAGAAAAAAAAGCCTTTCCCTCAATCCTGCAATTTGATCTTAAAAAAAAAAAAAAAAAAAAAAGGAATTACTCATCAAACCTGCAATGGGCATTTGTCTGCAGATCATTCCTGGCCATTGATTCGTTTGGCTGTGTGTTTTTTAAAAATGCACGTGTAAGATGGCAATCCTCTGCAGCGCCGGGCGGCCCTGGCGCGGGCGGCGGGCTAGGATTTCTCCGCGAGTGCAGTTGGGACACTATGTGGATTGATTTTCTCTGCAGTGACCGCTCCAGCCTGACTGGCACCGCCGCTGCCTCGCAGCACATCTCATTAGGGTGGGGGGCAGATGGCAGCAGCTGGTGGCAGATTATAGAGGTGTTTTCAACAATGAAAACACAGCCCCTCCATCTTCAAGGCAACACTAAATCATTTAGATGGTATCATTTTTCAGTTAAGAGCATGATCGGGGGACAAAGACGACTTAAGAGTTGGAAGGGTCCCCAGCTTGCTCAAGCTTGGAGGACACCAAGCCTTCCGGAAATCACTTCTCTTCCACCTGCATCGTTTGGAAGTACTTGTTGCCGGGTAACAGTTTAGCAGCCATTTTCAAGGGCTGGGGATTTGTTTTTGTGGGTTTTTTGTGTTTTTTTTTTTAATATATATATATAGATATCTTTTTAAATTTTTTTTTAAATGTTCTATACACTAGTGGGGGAGTTGTACACGATTTTTTTTTTGTTTGTTTTTCCCCTTGGAATGCAGTTAGCAAACTCTTTTACCAGATGCATAATCTTAAAACTGTGTAAAATAATATTGCAATATACAGGTCAGTTTGCTCAGTTACGCTCCTCCTGGGCTTTGCAGCCCTCTTCTGTTAGCTCCGCTGAGCAACCCGCCTTGACAGCTGTGGGGTCTTCGAAATTCCCAGAAGCCTCCGAGTCGACTCTGGAGCGCTTGAACCTGCGGTCGGGATACTGGCTGTTGTCAAAAGGCATACGATGGACGCAGAGGACGTGGGTCTTCAGGTTCCCCTTCTGAGAGGCACTGTAGGGGCAGTATCGGCATTGAAACGGCCTGTGACCTGTGGACACAAAGAACGGCCGGTCAGCTCTGCCGCTCGCTCCCTCCCCGGCCCCGCGGCTCCGAGGACACCAGCACCATCACCGCCAGCATCGCTACTGTGACACCTGCGCTTACTACGCAAAAAATCGGATCAGCGAAGGACAGAAACGCGGCCCGTGGATCCATTTGGACAAGCAGTAAGCTACTTGGCGAAACCAGAGGTTGCCGACGAATAACAGCTCGAGTTTCTAAGATCTGTCCATCCCAGGGGGAATTTTAATCCCGACTTTTCCAAATGACAGGAGGCAATGTTGGCAACGCCTCGATTCTTTTTCTATAAAGCCTCGGCCCGTACCTTAGGCTTTGCAGGCCAAGACACAAAGCCAAAGATACTGCGCAGGCACCACTATAGGGCAAGAGGGGAAATACACTTCCAGCGTTTTATGGATGAAATTCAAAACTGATTCTCGACGCTGAAATTTGAATTTCGTCTGATATTCCTCAGAGGTGAAATAGTTATTATCCCTTGTTTGTTTGGTTGGTTTTCAACCATTTAAAATGTAGAAACCACTTTCAGCGCCCAGCCTGTACGAAAACAGATAGGAGGAGGATTTGAGCACTGGGTGTTATTCTGTATGTTGGTAAATTGAACACCAATAAAAAATTAATTTATTTTAAAAAAATAAAGCTAAAAAAAAAAAAAAGGAGGAGGAGGATTTGGCCCCCGGACTGTGCTTTGCTGATCCCATTTCTACACATGAGAAAAGCCGTAAATCCCTCCCCCTGAGATTCTGACTCAGGTCTCGGCACTAAGCCACTTCCCTTTCTTATCCCCCCATCAACTCTTTATGGACCAGCAAGGGAGCGTGAGCACGAGGAGCATGAGGAGGCAGGGGGCTGAGAGAAGGGTGTGCCCCAAGCCTCGCCCTGGGGTGGAGCTGGAAGTGCTAAGCTGGTGGCATTTGCAGAGCCTCAGCGTTTTAAGGGGGGGCCAGAAGAAGATACCTGGCGGGAAGCAAAATATCCAAATAACCCAGGCCCGGATAGTTTTAAAGAAGTTAGATTTTTGAATCGTCACCCTTGAAATCAACTTTTTCTTTTTTTTTTTTTTTTCTGGAAACGTGCTACATCGGAACAGAAGATGGATTCTTGTGGAAATCCACATAGTCCTCCATGCTTGGTTTTTCTGTTCTGCTGCACAGAAGACATGCACACATTTCTGCCGCCTTGAGGAACCAGGAAAGCATCTGGTTTTGGGAAGTTATAATAGAACAATTGCATTCCCCCCCCCCCCCCGATGTGCGGAAGCTGTTGACATGCCGTTCCTAGGAAGCTCATGAGTACTGTCCCACCCAGCACCCAGAGAGGTCAAGGCCCAGGGCTGGGTTTCATTTGCTCAGAAAAATAAACAAGTAAATACATGGGCCCAACCGTTTACACCAGGAAACATCCAAACAGCATATTCAGCACTTTTTTCTAGAGCAGTAAGAGCAGAAGGCCTGTGTATCTACTTAGCGAGACCGTCAAGCTCCTGAGAAACGGGAGGCCAACCAGACGTTTGGAGCTGAAGCTCACTTTCACTTCACATTGCACACAGTGCTTGTTTCTTCCTTCCTTCCTAGCGGGTTCCGAGAGTTAGGCCTCTCCTTTTCCCCTCCCAGCCAACTGGTCTGCAGGACGGGTCTCTCCCACCTACTGACAGAGGATGGTCCAGTAGGTCCCAACTCCTGTCTAGACTATGAACACGGAAGCCTGCAGGAGGACTTTGTGCTTCTAGGTGTCCCACCTCCAGTCCAGCCTCCCCAGCAAGACCAGGATGGGCTCCGACAGCAGGAGCTCAGCTGCGGTTTCCTTGCCTCAAGTCTTTGATGGCCACCCACCCCCCTGAAGAAATCGGGACCTTCGAGTCTCGTCCGAGCCACCTCCTCTCCGGTCTCCTCTGGAGCCTCCACGCTTTGTCCACATCAAACCAGACCACTGGTGGTCTCTGCAAAAAGGGCTTCATTCTGCAGGGTCTCCGTGCCCTTGCTGTATGTCCCTCGCCCTGAAATAACCACTTCCTCCTCTCTCCTCTTTCCAGGTTCTGCCCAACTGGGATGCCGCTTTTGGGGGCCGCTGCGTATCGATCCCCTTGATTGGCTGTGGGTTCCTGGCAGGAAGCATAGCCATCTTAGTATCATTGGTGCCAAGCCCGCTACCTGGCACAGAGCAAGCAGGCAGGAAGTGTTTGTGGAACTGAATCATTATCTTACTCCCTCACCTTGCCTGTTTTTGAAGGTATTATAAACTTTTGGATGGAGTTTCGGCGTCTTTTGTTTCTATTGTTGCCTCTAACACAAGGCTGAGTTTGATCAACTTTCCCACTTTGCCGAAAGCCAATTTGCAAACCTGTGGACTTTGGAGTGAAGAGTAAATGAAACCCAAGAAAAGTACACTTGCTGTTGGCCCTCGTGCAATAGCCTACCACGGCGGGAAGGGCACCACCAGGCAGCAGGAGGGGCCTGGCCTTGATGGTCAAGTGAGAGAAAGATTCACCAGTGTCATTCCCCTCCTGCCTCCCTGCTACCCAGCCCCACCATCCCAAAGATGACAAGGAAGGCCCTGGGCTGGTGGGGAAGGAGAACTGAGACTCGTATTTCTAATGTGGGTGTAGGAGTTTTCACAAGGAATGTAAGTGGCCCGATTCTTCATCACATTGGAGTCAGGGCATAGATAAAAGGGAAGAATCTGGGTGCCAGTCGGTGGCAGTAGGACAGAAAAAAAACATTCTCTCCACCATAACCCTGAATCTAAGTCAGTGCTACACTGGGAATCAGCGAGTTTCAAGCAGATCCCAAGACTCAACTACCCAACTCGAGAAGTTGTCACCCCTGTGGACACTGAACTACTTACTAGCTCTGAGCCCGGTGAGGGAGGATTCGGGGTTCTCTGCAGGAGCAGCTCTTGAGCAGGAGATGAGACAGCCCAACTCTACAGCTACAGGCATGTGAACGAACTGGAGGTCATGCAAAGAACCTGAGAAGGACTGAGACACCCGTTCTCAGGAAGCCCAAGAAATGTTTCTCAGGAACAGACTACATGTTCTGGGTTGCGACCACGGGCAGCTCGGTGGCCGCTCACTCTGCCAATCACCGTGGCTCACCTATAACGCCGGAGCCAGCTCACCAATTTTCGTGTCATATTGCATGTTACGCTTATGCCCGTTGCATATTACATATCATATGACAGTAAGTCCCCGACGGAGACAATCGCCACGGTCTGATGAGTCTCCGGAGTCAAGAACTCTGAATAATAAAGACATAAAAATTTAAAAATAAATAAATAAAACCAAGACTCTTGGTACTGTGATCCAAAGAGCCTACCACAGTCTACCACAGCAAAATGACCAAACTGGGATCTTGTTGGATAAATCCAGGGACCCCCGGGGGGCTCAGCTGTTGAGCATCTGCCTTTGGCTCAGGGCGTGATCCTGGGGTCCTGGGATCGAGTCCCACATCAGGCTCCCTACATGGAGCCTGCTTCTCCCTCTGCCTGTGTCTCTCATGAATTAAAAAAAAAAAAAAAAATCTATCTCAGGTCCCCAGAATTCAGAAAGGTTCTTCTCTTCCTCCACCGTTTCTGCCCGTCTGTCAAGGCTGTTTATTATATTTTCTATTCTCACAAATAATACGTCTCCGTGTGACATCTATGTCACCACCTCTGGAAGCCACCGTGTCTCCAGTTGGACCACCAGGGGTGCCATGCGGCATGCATGTTGGCAAGCCAAGCGGAGAACCTCAAATATCACCTTTCTTCACAATAAAAGCCTTTTTTTTTTTTTTTTTTTTGGAACGGCCAACTGGGCATAGAAGCACCGAGTAGATTTTTCCCACCAACCGATTTTAAAATATTAATCGCGATTTTAACCTGTGGCTCTCTCGGAGTCTCTCCGTCTCGGTAGAGTCAAAGATGTCCTATAATCCAGGCACGCTTGGCTGCGTCAGTGATCAAACCATGAGCGTTGAATTAGTTTGCATTTTGACTTGGGTGAGATGGAAGCCTACATGTAAATGTGCAGACCCCCCTGCGTGTGTACGTTCGTAGAGGGAAGTCCGCGCAATATCGGAATCGTAATAAATCCTGACCCTGCAGTATTCCTTGTAGATCGAAGCATTGTGGGTAATGGTGGCGGTACCTGGAGCTCCCCCGGAGGGCTCCACATATATTTCTGTATGTCATCTTCATTGTTGAGTCAGCTTTGTCAAGGACTGATATCAGCCCCATTGCACAGAGGAGCAAGTCAAGAGACAGTGAATCTGGGCAGTTTGAATCTAAAACTGATTTCCACTCGATTTAAAGTACGGAGACACCCTAATTCTCTGTCATCTTTACAAGAACCGTGATTGCAACGTCTGCTAATAGGACACACATACCCCCCCCGCAACGGCACCCACACACCCTTCGCCCCCTTCGGAATGGCTTGCTGAAAGGTCCAGAAGAAGGCAGTATGTTCTCCCCGGGGTCAGATTTAAGGGAAAGGTCTGTTCTTTGGTGATGGGAACACTTACTCCCAAACAGAAAGCTGTCGTTAAGCAAAAGCACTCTGGAAACTCGCTACCTCTCTGAGTCCAGCTAAACCTTGATGGAGGGGTTCAAATTTCTCTGCGCTATCCGCTGTCCGCACCCTTGAAGCCCCTGGGCCCTGGGACTAAGGCAGCGATGTCGAGGTCTGTTAGCGTTGAGTTAGAGACCACGAGCAAGGGCTTTTCAGAACAAACCCCAAACCTGAGAGCTCCCAGGAACAGTTCACTGTGCTGTTCAAATGTCTGGGACCAAGAGCAGATCCATCTGCAGGTAGAAGCAGGAGGAGGGGCCCACGGACATCCGCGGGCTGGATGGAGGTGCGGCCTGGGGGCAATCCGACCTCTGGATGGAGACAGGTCACCCCAATCCCAGAGGAGCAGCAGGCACAGCCCTCAGGGTGACAGGGCCACCCCTTGGGGAGCTTTGAACTCTGCAAACTGCCATCCCTCCCTTCTGAGGGAGATGAAAACCAGCCGTGCCACTCGGGTTGCCTGGAGAGAGAGTTGGCGCTGCACCTGGGTCTGCAGGTGGCTGGGAAGATGCTAATGTCTCTAAGACAGAATGAGCTTCCCCGTTAGCTGCGGCCTCCGTCCAGGTCAAACCACGGAGAAGCACCGCCCTCCACAGTGGCCTTGGCCGAATGTGCAGACAAGGAGCTCCCTGGCTCGGCCTGTGGGCTTTGCCCTCAGGTGCCCACGCGCCAGCCAGCGCGAGTCTGGCCACGAGCTGGGGCTCGAAGCTGAGGCTACTTACTCCAGACTGGAGATTCCTCTGCGTCCGGCCTTCGTGAGGCAGGGGATGTTCCCAGGCCGTGACCACGGAGGCGAGGGCAAGGGGGACTGCTGGTACCCCCAGGAGGATGCTCTGAGGATCGCGTGGAACAAGGCCCCGAGTCCGTAAAGCCCCCAACCTGTGTAAACGCCAGCGGGGTGTCACTGTCACGGTTACTGTTGCCCCTGCTGTCGTCCCACAGGGTCTCCCGCCCACTATTTTGTGTGCTATGTGCCTCAGGGGGTCTTCAGGAAGCTTCAGGGATTGTCTGTCCTCAGGGCATTGGCCCTCGAGTGGGAGCTTTGGGAAACAGGAAGACCTGCAAGGTCCAAGGGAACAAGTTTCTCACAGCTGCGTTTCGCTCGGATGAAGCTCAGCAAGTGGAGGTTAGGACGGGCTTTGGGTCAGACCCCGGGCTGGGGGATCCGGTGGAGCCGAGGCCTAGAGCAGAGCCACCGCCCTGAGGCCATGTCGGTGGTGACTGAGGAGCGGTGATGGCGGGGAGGGGGGGTCCTCAGGGCTCAACCCAGACGAAGGTGAGCCCCTGGAGCTCCTTCCATGTTCTTCACCCTCAAATCCTCCCCTCCTCCCCCGCCCCCGAGTTTGCCGCCTTCAGCATACAGGACTCTCTCTGTTCTCCAAATGCTCCCTCCTCTTTCCTGCCACGGGACCTTTGCTCCAGCCTTTCTTGTCCTCTAATCTGGAGTGCTCTCCGCCCCTACTTCATCTGATTACTGTAGTGTGGCCTTAGCACGCCTGCCTCTGCCTCGAGGAGGCCCGATGACCGCAGACTCGCCGTGACGGTGGGGAGGGCCAACAGAGCACACGCGTCTGCGGCAGAGCTCCCAACAAGAGGAGCTGAGCAAGTCAACACTTACGTCTCTCTGCTCCACTAGACGGTCGGCTCCACGGTGCAGGGGCCGTGTGGTTGTGCCTTTTGGGTTTTTTGATTATTGCCCTTTCTTACCACGTAGCACAGTGCTTGGTGCATCACAGATAACCATCAAGTGTTTTGTAAGCAAAGGAACTATGGGTGGATGAATGGATGGATGGGTGGATGGACAGAAGGGTGGATGGATGCATGGATGGACAGACGGATGGGCGGGCGGATGGATGGATGGATGGATGGATGGATGGATGGACGGATGGGTAGACAGATGGATGGGTGGACAGATGGATGGATGGGTGGATGGGTGGCTGGCTGGATGGACAAATGGATGGGTAGATGGATAAATGGATAGATGGATGGATGGAGGGATGGATGGAGGGATGGATGGATGGATGGATGGATGGACAGATGGATGGAGGGATGGATGGAAGGATGGATGGAAGGATGGATGGATGGATGGATGGATGGATGGATGGATGGATGGACAGATGGATGGAGGGATGGATGGAAGGATGGATGGATGGATGGATGGGTGGATGGATGGACGGATGGATGGATGGATGGATGGATGGATGGATGGATGGACGGATGGGTAGACAGATGGATGGGTGGACAGATGGATGGATGGGTGGATGGGTGGATGGCTGGATGGACAAATGGATGGGTAGATGGATAAATGGATAGATGGATGGATGGAGGGATGGATGGAAGGATGGATGGATGGATGGATGGACAGATGGATGGAGGGATGGATGGAAGGATGGATGGAAGGATGGATGGATGGATGGATGGATGGATGGATGGATGGACAGATGGATGGAGGGATGGATGGAAGGATGGATGGATGGATGGATGGGTGGATGGATGGACGGATGGATGGATGGACAGACGGATGGATGGGTGGATGGATGAATGGATAGATAGATGGAGGGATGGATGGATGGATGGAGGGATGGTAGAAAGAAAGAATGAAAGAGGCAGCCAGGAGAAGGGAGAGGAGAGAAGCGCTCCACCAGACAGAGGGACAGGCCTGACCCCAGACGCAGGGACAGGAAGCCTGGGATTTGTGCAGGGGTCCGGGAGCAGGTTGTGGTGATGGAGGGGAAGCCCAGTGAGGGAGGTCGACAGGGCCAGGCTCCCCAGGGGGTCCTTCCACGGGAGAAGGGAAGCGGGGAGGCCCTTCCAGCTCTGCAGCAGCACAGCCGAGGGAGAGGAGCCCCGATCCCCATCCCTGTCTGCAGCTGGGGCCCTGGGCCCTGCCGTGCGGCCAGATGGGTGCCCCCCACTGCCCACCCCACGGCGCTCCCCTCTCTCTACCTCTCACTTTGAGACCATCAACACTTCCCATCACTGCCATGTGAAAAGTAAGTACATCATACGTTAATTTGTATTGTCACTGCGCCGTAGAGCCGTGGTAAAGAGCACATTCATTTTTAATCCACTATGAATAATATATAAATATGTATACAGTGTGGAGGGTCAAGAGGAGTAAGGAGAAAGCAAGTCGTACATTGTTTATAACAAAAGTGGGGAAACGAGATATTTTTCTTACTTGCTACGATGGAAATATCTGCTCTTTCTCTGTACCTAAGGGGGAGAGGAAAATGCGTCCCCTTGGGGGACCATCCATTAATTACAGCTCCACACTTGTGGGCAGCGCAGGGGCTGCATCTGCCGAGCTCCCAGACTTTCCAAACTGACGCTTTCTCTCCGGCTGCGGGAGGGCGGATGGGGGTGGGGGGAGCCGGTGGCTGACCTTGGGGGGCGTTGGGTCTTGGGACGGCTCCTGGGGCCCACTCACAGGAAGCGCCGGCAGGGAGATGAGCTGGAGAGAAGTCTTCCCATTTTACAGATAAGAAAACCAGGCTCGGGGAGGGTAAGTGATTTTCCAAAGGCGGGAATACGCAGCTGGCTGGGCTCTGGCCAGGCAACCCTAGGGATGCTCACCTGTGCTCCCCGCTGTTGCCCACCCACCCCCACCCCACCGCCAATCACCTGCCGGAAGATTCTCCACACGGGGCTATCTCCGATCACGACCCAGGAAGCTCCAGGAGGGAGTCCAGGAACGCCGGGCATTACAGCGGGTGTGCGTGTGCTGTGCGCGTGCCTGTGATCTTGCACATGCCGCATGCCACACCCCTCAGGGACAACTGGCCCACCGTAGCCCCGAGACACCCACCGCGGCCAGGCATTGCACACGTGGCTGCCATCAAGCCACAGGACCCCAAGCTTCCATCACACGACTCCTGGAACCCGGCCGACTTCCACGAGCACACAGTGAGCACCCACTGCATGCACTCCCCCCGAGCAGACGGCTGTGGGAGTCACACAGGACATTCAGGGCCGCGAGGATGGGAAGGGCGTCTGTCCCACACGCCCGATGTGATGTCCACCCAATACACGCTGAGTGGCTGGCCACAGGCTTGAGGCTGCCTTCGGGGCTTGCAGCGGGGGGACACCCTCTCCACGGGAGGCGGGAGAGGCCGAGAGCTCATGAGGAGAGCACAGGCCCTGAGAAGTCCTGGGAAAGGAAGAATGTTCTTGTGGAAAGACGTGTGTGCTGTTGGGCGGAGGCAGCATCTACGCAAGGTGACAGAGGCCAAGTGCTGGATGCTGGAGCAAGGACGCCCGAGAATGGACAGAGGCGATCTCCCCAGGGCCACGGCAGGTGCTCAGCACAAGGAAGAGGGTCCCAAGGGGTCACATGTGCACGCGGGAGGGGTGGGGTCCCTGGTCCCCCGCAGACACGGAGACGCGGGCAAGGCCCTGTGGGCTCAGCCTGCCCGGCCACCCCCCAGGCTGGGGCAAGCCTTCCAGGCCCATCACACGGGGCCTTTGCTTGTTCACCTAAATAAAGGGGGACATGGAAATAAATGGCATGTGGGTAGACGAAGAGGAACGCTGCTGCCAGGACTTCGAGATGCGCCCCACATGCAGCCTGACAACGCGGCCTGCAGCAGCCTGCGGCAGACTCACCTGGAGACACTCCCGTTTTCCTTCCTGCAGTATCTGTCTTGGAGCGCGGGGTCGTGGAGTGTTTCTAAGACCCCAGGAGGGTCTCCCAGGGCCACGGTTTATGGCACCGTTTCCTAGAAGGGACTAGCTGGAGACGTGGAGCCCACAGAGGCTGCCCCCCCACGCACAGGGCCGGGAGGCCTGGAAAGCACCACCCTAGAGGGGTACCTGGAGGGACCCTGAGCAGCACCGGCCCTCCTATCGCACCCCAACTGCGGAGAACTTTGCATCCCTGGAAGCTAAGGATATTTGCGAGATGCCCACTGGTGGTTAAGAAAGCGCCCCCCCCCCCCGCCCCAGAGCCAGCTGTGTATGTTAGAAATGTGCCCCCCCCAAGTGGGCCTGCAGACCCGGGGGGATTCCAGGCATGGGGGCACCAGCACGCCCTCCGGGGGGCAGGCCTCCAGGGCCCCGCCGCGCCCTCCGAGGGTCCAGGGCTAACCCTGAGGCTGCCAACCGGCCGCGCTCCTGCCCGGGACCCTGGCCGTCCTCCCAGGTTCACAGGCTCAGCAGAGGCAACGGGATGGGCACACAACACGGACACACACTGCGCCAGCAGAAAGAGCTACTTTCTCACTTGCACACGTTACAAACACACACACACACACACATATTTAATTTCCCTAATTCCAAATAGGCAAGAATGGTTCTAATCAGGTGCATAATTTATGTTTTCAGTTTTCAAAAAAATATATATATATATATTCATCCATCTAATCAAAGATGGTAAAACACACGTTGGAATATCCCCAGTATAAATAATTTTGGGTTTCAAATTCCCTGTGATTTCGGTTTTGATTTAAAACGCTACCGAAAAGCTATCTCGCCGTTTTAAAAGCGGATTTGGATCCATGTGGTAACGGAGTGGAGACGTCCGCCAGCGTGAACTCGTGTTTAGTTCAATGTTATGAGTAACACGGATGTGAGTCTATGCAGGGGTTGGCACACGCACTCCTGTCTCCTTGGCCTGTCCGTGACATCCCGGGGGCAACAACACGTGTAGGGGCCAGACTTGAGGTTTTGTACGATTCTCAACAAAAGGAACCAAGGCTGCTTGCAGAAATGGCTGATTTGGAGGCACCTAGTGGCTCCGCGGTGGAGCGTCTGCCTTCGGCCCAGGGCGTGACCCCGGGGTCCTGAGTTCGAGTCCTGCATCAGACTCTGCATGGAGCCTGTTTCTCCCTCTGCCTGTGTCTCTGCCTCTCTCTCTCTCTTTCTGTGTCTCTCATGAATAAATATACAGAATCTAAAAAAATAAAAATAAAAAATCTAAAAATAATGGCTGATTCTAGGGCCGGCCCAGGAAATATACAAGCTGGCCCTGGGGTGTCTTTGACCAGGAAGAAAGGACTTGTTCAAAACGCCCGGCAATGATGGGGGCGCGTCAAAGTATCCCAGAGCCAAGTGAAAGAGGCCGCGATGGCCAGACCTGGAACGGTTTTGGCAACAAAGCGAACGATACAGGGTCGGGTTATAACCCGAAGTATCAACAAGCATCCACAAATCATATGAACATAAGGGAAGGGCTGAGTCACTAAGTAGACGGAGAAGGGGAGGCCGATGCTCCACGCGGTCCAAGGCTTTGTGTCAATCTCCCTCCTGGGAGGCGGGAAAGAGGGAAAGATCTCCGGCTCCTTCGTGTGCACCGCATGGTGACGTCCTTCCCAGGAAGGGCACGGGAAGAGCGCGGTGTGGGAAGGGGGAAACACCCGCCGCCCAGGACAGGCACCTGCTGCCACAGCCCGGCCAGGCCACCACGGTCGGAGTGACAGCAGGGCCTTGATTCGGCCCCACAGGAAGCCGAGTCACCGCCGTGGTCTTCCCCCCAGAGCCCCAGAACCCAAGTCTCGCCATGAGAAATCCCAAATGAGGGACCTGCTGCAAAATAGTCCCCAGAACTGTCAGGGTCATCAGAAACCAGGAGAAAGCCTGCAAGGTGCCACCGCCAAGACGCACCTCGGGACACGCGACGACTAAATGTAAAGTGCTGTCCTGGATGGGATCCTGGACCAGGAAAAGGATGTCAGGTTAAAAAAAAAAAAAAAAGATAAAAAGAAAAAATCTGAATAAAATATGAACTTTACTTAATAATAGTGTATCAATATTGGGTCCTTCATTGTAGCAAACGTAACCTGCCAATGGAAGATGAGTACAATGAAGACATGGAGACGTCTCTGCACCATATATGCAAAATGTTCGTGATCCTAAATCTTTGTTAAAATTTACAAAAAAAAAAATTTTTTTTTAAGTTTCTTTAAAGGTGCAGTTGGTTGGTTTCCAGTGGCCAGTGACAACGTAGCGCTCAGATCAGGAGCCGGCCAGAGCTGAGAGGGACACCGAACTCCATCCTAGGGGAGGCGGTGGGGCACCGGAGCACCCGGGCGGGCGGTGGGGTGTGGGGCGCAGGCAGGGCTGGAACACGAGCTCCCCGTCCTGCTCGGGCACAGTCAGGGCAGGGGGTGGGGGAAGGCTCCAGTCCGAAGCCCCGGTTCAATCCTTATCTGTCTCTGGAGTTTCCTGCTCTTGGACCAGTTATTTAGCCTTCCCAGGTCTCACTTTTGCCACCTGTGAAATGGGCAGACCCAAGCCCTGAGAGAGCGCTGGCGGGAGGCTTCGATGAGGGGGGGCCCGTGAAATGCTGAAAACCACGTGAGGCAGGTCCACCCCCAAGGTGGGGCCTAAGAACCGAAGCCCCGGCTGGGCCTGGAATCAGAATCGCCATTCCAGCGACAACGCTGAGGGTCCAGGTTCCCTGCCCCTGCCCGCCACCTGAGGACGCCCAGGCCCCAGAGGGCCGCGAAGCCCCAGAGCAGTCGGGCCACAGCCCGTCTCGCCGCCTCCCTGCAGCGTCAGACCCACGTTCAGTTAACGGGGTGGCTCAGCGAGTGAGGCTGGGCTCCAGGGGAGGTGCAGAGGCTGCCAGGGGCTGTGCCCACCCCACCTGCCCCCACGCCAGCGGGAGACTCAGGAGCGTCCTCCCCCCGGGCCTCCCCGTGCTCCCTCCCAGCCGCTCCATGCCCAGCTCTGGCCCTGCGTGCAGATGTTGCCTTAAGCCCTGTTGATTCGTGCCCCCCCAACCCTGTACCCCTGCGCTCAGCCCAGCACCCCCAGCCGCCCTCCCGGGTGGGCGGGACACGCAGCCCGATGCGCAGGCAACTATTGATCAGGGATCTTCAATCATTCCCCGGATTTCACGAAAGCATTTATGTTTATCATTAAATGACCTTCAAAGGGTCGATGAACTCACTTGCCCTTTTTTGGAGATTTTTTAGACGTGTAATATAATAAGACTCTAACAACGCCCAGGGTTTGTCTCCGGGTGAGTGATCGCACCCTGGAAGAGGCGACAGGACACCATAGAGAGAGGACGCTGCTCCCCAAGTGTGAGGCGGGAGCCAGGAATGGAGGGGCTGGGCGGCTTGCCCCGGGTCACACAGCAAACCTCAGCCCCCCTCCCACCCCCTTCTGTCCCCGCATCTCCAGGGAAGGGGAGGCGGGTGCAGGGGTTGGAACACAGCACCCCTGCAGGCGCTTTTCCGTGGAACCGAGCTGACCACTGTGTAGGTGAACAGCCTCAGGGGAAAAACTAGCCAAAGTTGGATATTATCGCTGAAATAAGGCTAGAGGGTTTTTTAAAGTTTTATTTATTTATTTTTAAAGACTTTATTTATTCATGAGAGACCCAGAGAGAGAGGCAGAGACACAGGCAGAGGGAGAAGCAGGCTCCATGCAGGGAGCCCGACGCGGGACTCGATCCAGGACCCCGGGGTCACGCCCTGAGCCCAAGGCAGATGCTCCACTGCGGAGCCCCCAGGTGCTTCTTTTTTTTTTTAAGTTTTAAATACAATCTTAAGTGACCCTCCTAAGGTGGTACTCAAGAGCCGGCAAAGGTGGGAGGGCTCCTAAGCTTCACCTCCCATCACACCCTTCCTCTCCGCACCTTCCTG
Organism: Canis aureus; assembly: GCF_053574225.1. Classification (NCBI taxonomy): domain Eukaryota; kingdom Metazoa; phylum Chordata; class Mammalia; order Carnivora; family Canidae; genus Canis; species Canis aureus. The sequence continues at coordinate 121,660,137 of NC_135611.1, forward strand.
CCTTCGGCGCACCGGGCTACGTGCAGCTCCCTGAAGTCCCGGTGCCAACGAGACGGACGGTAGCGACCCAAGGAGCTGAGCAGGAGCAGTGACCGCGTGGCCCACCTCTGGCACCCACAGCCCACCCAGAACAACAGCGAGGACTCTCGGCCCACAACAAGGACACCGGAAAGACAGAAGGGCAGCAGGTGCATCACATACCTGCCGTCGGGTCTCCACCCCCTGTCTGTACGCGTGTCCCCACGTCCCCCACTGCACCCCACCCCCACCTTCAGTGGCTCCTGTCTTGCTCCTTAGCTGGCTTTCCAGATGACCTAATCCCATGGCCGTCCCCACTGGGTATCTATCTGCCCATGCAGCCCCCCAGATTCCCTCCAACCAGACCCTCCCAAAGCCCCTCCTCAAAGCCTTTCTGAGGACCCCGCCGGCACAGCCCCACTTGTCAAGACTCCACGCAATTAGGCACTTAATTGGGTTCGCCAGACGCTGTCCACGCACGGCCTCCCGTGGCGCGGGCTGGGAGGGTGGGGACGGGACACTCCTGCGGTTCTGCACAGAACAGGGGCGCCTGCCTTGGTGGGTGACCCCTGTGCCTTTGCTGGGGGCCCAGGGACACGCTGGCAGCCTGCACAGCCCTGATCTTGAACAGGCTTGGCCCAGGGTGTGGTCCTGAGGGGCGCACACCCCACCTGCTCCCCTGCACCTGCCCCTTGTCCGTTCTGGTGGGAGCAGCCCTCCTGACCGGTCACCCCCCGGGACTCCCCCCTGCACCGGGGCCGCACCGGGAAGCCCCGGCCTGCCCTGCGGTTCTCCTCCCCTGCAAAACCTAAGTGCTCAGAGCCCCGCAGACGCCCGGGCGGGCCGCCCCACGCCGCTGGCTCAGCGAGGGCACAGGAGGGCCCTGCAGGTTGGGTGCACTTTGGGTCACTGGGTGGCTGTGCATTTTCCCGTGTCGCCTGCGGGGGAGCTCCGTCGCCCCGACAATCCCAGCTCCCTGAGCCCAGCTCTCCCCGGGTCCCCAGCAGTGCCATTTCCACTTCCTGTGTGATGCTGCAAGGTCACCACCACCTCCCCCGCCCGACTGAGCCCAGGTGGGCAGCTCCGCGGAGCCCACGCCACCCTGCACGGACGCGCGTTACCCCTCGGAGGCCCCAGGCTGGCGGCGCACACGTATTTGTTTTTTTTATCCCTCAAAGGGGAAAACAAAGAGCTTTCATGTAAAAACACGGATGTCCGGTGCATCCTGAAAAGCCAGAAGTTCCGGCAAGATCCAGCCGGAGGCAGCCGGGCAACCCCCGAGCTGGGCCCGGTTTGCTCCTGGGCCCACGTCACTCCCGGCATCATCCGCCTCCGGCCGCGTGGGCCTCACAGTCCTCGGGGTCCGCTTGGTCCTGTCCTGCCGGCGCCCAGCACTCCCAGTGCCTGCTTCTCTGGCTGGGGGGGGCTGGGGGGTGCAGGGCAAGGTCCCCCCGTGGCTCCGTGGGGCCGATGAGCCGCATTCCCTCACACGCCCAGCGGAACACACAAGTGGGTGGTCTCCGCTGCTCCCGTCGTTTCCAGTTTTCCATTGTGTCGCTTAGAACCAACACATGCGAGCTTAATTGTAGTTTCTGCTTTATTGTACAATCGGAGTATGGGAGGGGGGCCAATGCTGTACGCCCGGCGTGTGCCAAGGGGGTGCTGTGGGCTGGGCCGCGCTGGCAAAGACGAGGGGGGAGGCGGCGTCCCTCCCAAAGCATCATCGCCAGCCCCGCAACGGCAGCAGACGTCCGGCCCTGGAAGGCCCGCGTCCCGGGTTACCTGGGCCACGTCCTCATAGAGACATCAGTGCCTTTCTGGGTGGTGCTGGTGCGGGTGGGGAGGGCGGTCCTGTGGTTTGGGCTCACCTGGAGGGCGGGAAATGCCACCCAGGAGAGCGCAGCGGGGACACCCCTGCAATTTGGGGGCCCTTGCATCGTATTAATGTGAGTTTACGCGTGAGAGAGAATCACACCCCTCTCTCTTCTCATAAAGGAATCAGGCGCCCGCGATGCGTACCCAGGGCATCTACCATCCATCGGGATGGGCGCGCCGGGTATATCCTAAACAGCTCCTTTTTATCACGCCCAATGCTACAAATCAGTGGCGTGAACAATAGACAATTGCAAAGTAAGGAGAGACGGGAGCAGAAAGTTCCCGGCGTTCGGCGCCCTCGGAGTGCCACGGAGGTTGTCACATGCCAAACACCAAATAAAATAAAATACACAAAGCAGCGCAGGAGAGAGGTGGCTCTTCCTATGAAGTCACAAAGGAAACGCTACTCCTTTCTTCTCTCCTCTCCCCCCTATAAAAGGCTCTCTCTCGAAAATCAAAGGTGTCAGACTTTGCTTTTTCTTGCTGGCATGATCCAGAATATGGCTAAGGAATGACAGATGTCGGCACCCAGCTGCAATGAAGCATGCTAAAGTTTCTGTCTAATCCACTTATTTCTCTGTAGTCACGTAAACCAAAACAAATGGGCAGGGCTTTACATTAGGAAAAGGGAAAAAAAAAAAAAAAGAAGAAGAAAGAGAGGAGAGAGAGAAGAAGGAGAAAAAGAAAAAGCCCCCAGCAGCAGGACTGTGTTGCATAATGCAGGGTCCACGCCATCTTGCTGTCATCCTCCCTCCACGGGGAGGAGGCACCTGGTGGCGGGCCCCGGCCCCTCCACGCGTGGCCCTCCGAGCGCCCCCCCCGGGCACCTCCTCCTCCCCGCGGGGGGCGGGCGGCTCTCCCAAGGGAGACGGCCTGCTTGGGGCCGGGTGGGGGCGAGGGGTGTCCGAGCCCGGGAGGAGGCCTCGTGGAGGGGGAGGGAGGGGGCACCCCGGGGCCCACCCGCGCCGCACACACGCACACGCACACGCACTTACACACCAGCACGCTCCCAGGGTTCTGAGCCGCTAAACCGAGATGATCATTGTTATCACCAGCTCCATCGTTTTCAACTACTTGAATAAATCCAGAGGAATTATACCCGGAGCCCGTGTGTAATTAAAGTGAGCGTTGTTAGACTCTTCGTTTAATAAAACACTCGAAAAGAAAAGCCCCTGGTAGGTCTCGCGGTGCCCGGGGTGGGGGGTGGGGAGGGCTGGGGGAGGCGAGCGCGCCCGGGGGGCCACCACCTAGTGAACCTGCCCCCCCACCCCCACCCCACCCCCACCCCCACCCCGCGGTCTCGGAAGGCGCCGGCGAGCATCGGGAGTCCTGGGGCTCTGCGGCTGTGTCCCCGCCAGCAGCGCCGACAGCTGCGAAGCACTTTCAGACGAGTCACAAGGCAAGATGTGACGGCTTTCGCCCATGGCAGAGTGGCGCTCCGTTTCTGGCCCTTCAGGCAAAAACAGTAAAGGCAAAGAGGAAAATTTGAGATTTCCCCCCTTAAACTTCCCACAACAACCTCAGCAAAACCACATGACTCGCCTTCTACAATCTCCCTGGTGTGTTCACTGCTACTTTGGCAGAAAATCAGAATTACTGTTATATAAATTCCATCTGATGCCAGAGCGACCATCTGTGAGTAAAACTGCTTCACCTACGTCTGCCTGCAAAGCCACTCTCCCAGAGACAAGGGAGAAGGGGGGAAAAAATTTGATTAATTTGCAGAATGCTTGTGATTTGCTCATATATTATTATAACTGCTCATCAGCACATGACAAATTCCCAGCCCTCCGTGCAGGCCCCCGTTTGGTTTCAGCAGTTCCTTGCGTCGGCACCTGACAGACTGCAAGGTCTCTAATGACTTTCAGATGCTTACAAACAGTAATTCTATCTTCAGAATAAAAAAGAAAAATCCGTAGGAAGAAAAGAGGAGTGAGTTCGTCTATTCCATTTCCTTCCTGTAGATCAACATGATTTAACTCTTAAGGGCGGCCACCGCTGCAGCGTGGGGCCTGCCGGGCCGAGCCGGGGCCGCCCGCCGAGACAAAGGCCCCCGGCTCCCGGGGCGGGGTGGGGGCGCGCCCGGGGCTGGGGGGGGGGCTCCAGGCCCGGGGTGGGGGGCGCGGATGGGACGCCGGGACGCGCCCGGGTGCCCGCAGCCACCGCCCGGCGGTCCCTCCCGCCCCGCGCTCCGGGATCCCTTACGTGTGTCCACTTTTAAAAACCCTAATAACCTCTCGCATTCTCTGCAAACACATCTGCCTCCTGACTGCAGTTGGGTTTCTGGCTCCCCACCCTCACCCGACCCCCCCAACACACACACGCGCGCGCACACCCCGCCTCCCCTTTGCTTTTAAAACTCTGATTATGCCTTCTGAAGCCCTGCCTCTGTGCTTGATTGCCTGTTTCAGATTAGAGATTTTAGAAGGAGACAAAGACTTCACGATGCACATCAGTCCCACATATGAGGACCCACAGAAGGAAAAGCGATAAAACGCGATACACCATCTGTCCACAAACAATAACCTGCGTGTTTGGAGGCTCACAAATTATTTAGCGCGCAACCTTCCCAAATTACGGAGCCTCGAGACGGGGCAGGGGCTGGGAGGGAGACCCTCTTTGATGTCTCCTGGTATTTCCCACCCCCCTGGCCCCCCCCTCGCCCCCGCCCCCCCCCCAAAACTGATTGCTAACAGTTGAGGAATGTCTCGGGGACACGTAGATTTTTACTATCAGGATCTTCCTGGTACACGTAGCCTGGGATCCGGGCGAGGGTTTCCCCCTCGGCCCCCCGCTGCCCACTCCGGGGCCATTCTGGGACACTTAGGGACATTTCGGGACAACTGGCCCGGATGCAAAGTCTGTCTCCCTTCACATGTGTCTGAGGAGGGGGAGGGCCGGGGAGGGGAGGGGGAGGCGGGTGCGGACTCCTGAGCACAGAGATCCTGAACAACGTCCATTCAGCAGGCTGGTCGGCTGGTGGGTTCGCTTTTGGAAGATATTCCTGATTTTGTTCAGGAGGCTTCGGGTCGACACGCCAGCGGGTGTCCCTCCGCACCTCCAGTCTTCCACTCCCCTAGAAACATGCTCCTTTGCCTTCCCTGCTGACCCCGGGCCGTAAACGACTCATGATAATGAGCCGGTATCTTCTCAGTCGTGCCACAAAATTCCTTCTCAAAGGATTTTACTAAAATAGAAGGGGGGAGAAAGGACCAACTACGACATATGTATCATATAAATACATATAGTTAGTGTTGGTGGTGGTGGTGTTTTTAATCAGACATTCCTCACCCCTTTGTTTGAGGCCTGGGACCTCTGGTTCCGAGCCGGGGCCTCAGCATCGCGTCTCCCCACCCCACCCTGAGCCCTCGCCGGGAGTCGGGTGCTCCCGAAACGGAACTGGGGGCACCCAGGGGCACGACGGTGGCCGGCGTCGGCGGGTGCTGAAGCGGGACGTGGGGCAGCTGGTGTTTGAAACCCGGTGGTCACGCTCCAGACGCCTAACTCTCTTTCCCACCGAAGACCCCCCCGTCCCAGCCCCCAGGATCCTGCCTTCAAGGATGAGGCCCGAGAGGCAGCCCTGCGGTGCCGAAGAATCCAATGGATTACTTTACATGATTATTAATAAACAACCAAACAAACATTTACTTTGCAAATTGAAGCATTTCTTCCCTGAGTCTCAAAATAGACGCGTCGTTCTACGGAGAGGGAGGCTGGAGCTGAATGGGAACTAAATCAGGCCTCATCACCAAATTCATTGCAGCGCTTAATTATCCAGGTTCTAGTCCCTTTCTGGGTGGCTCCTCCCTGGAGCCCCCTGCCGGCTCCAGCCGGCCCGTTCCCCTCCCTCTGGGGCCCACCCGGCCCTGCCCTGGGCCCCATCCACATCCCCGGGTCCCCCCAACACGGAGGCCCTGTGTGGCTGCCGTTTGCTCCCAGCGAGTCCGACAAAGCCCTGCACACAGTAGGTGGTCGGCCAGGAAGCTCCAGTTGTGGGATTTCTGGAGAGGCCCGGGTCCATCCCCGTGTTCTGAATTGCAGCTTGTTTTCCAGACTCCCCTAACCTGATATCAATTAAGACTGTGTTTACACACACAGCTTGGCTGAAATTAGGGGGGGCGGGGAAGCAAGGAGGGGAGTCTCACTTGCATTCAAACAACCAGATGTTTATTTTATTTTTTAAAATACATGATGCCAAACGACAAGCCACGTTGAGATTTTTCACTTCCTGGTATATCCAGCAACAAAACCAGACTCTGCTCCTTGCAGCCCCGAGGAACGAGCACGTGTGCCTATTTCCCCCCTTCCTTTTCCTTCTCGCCCGTATTGCTGTCGTGTCCTTCCCCCCCACACGCTGAGAGCTCCGGCACCCGTCAGGCCACGCGACACATACGGGGACGCGGTCCCGGGGAGTCACAGGAGGCCAGACGGGCCGGGTTCCTGCCGGCCCCGGCTGTCCTCCTTTTAGAGGGACTCTCTGGATTTCCATTTGCTATCTGACAGTGGCATTATCCCAATAACCACAACCAATCCGAAGCTTACCCGAAAGACTGTGCATCCCAACTCCCTCCCCTCCCGAAACGGTTTGGAAAACTGGGAAAGGAAAGAAGAAATGAGGAAGCCCCCGCCTTACACCCCCGAGGAAACGGTTTCTGTTTTTCTCTCTCACTTCGCCAGCCCCTCTCTCTCACACACGCACACGCACACGCACACGCGCGCCTGTTTTCAGCACTTCGGCCCTTACGATGTGTCAGGTGTTGGACATGGATCACCATCTCCTTGAATCTTAAAATCAACAGGATGCTACTGAGCTTTCAGCTAGAGCCCAAAGTCACTCCGAACACACAGAGACAGGTGCAAGGGTCCAAGAAGAGCTCAGGTTTTGGAGGCAGGCGGCTCTAACTTGAGCACTTAGCAGCCTCAAGGCCTTGGGCAAGCCCCCCCGGCGTCCCTCTGGAGCCTCAGTTTGTGCATCTGTCAAAGGGGCCGATGCTAGCGCCCTGCCCAGAGAGAGTGTCAAGGTCCCGCCGTGAAGGCCAGCCACCTGTACTCGGCAGAGGGCCGGGTCCCCAAAGCCGCCGCCTGCCCTCTCTCCAACCCGTCCTGGGCACCCACCGTGTCCCACGGAGGGAGCAAGGGGTGGGCGGCCCGGGCTGTGCGCCGGGGGCTCACGCGCTGACCCCGGCCCCGGCGCACGGCTTCCCCCCGCAGGAGCCGGAGCTGCCTCGGAAACACCGTCGCCCCCTCTCAGGCACATCCTTTACTTAAATGAAATATTGAAGTCCATCAGGATGAAGTGTGGGTTTCAGAAGCTGCAGTAAGAAAATTAAAGCGACCGAGTGAGAGCGTTTTATGCACGCGGGATAACTGCCTTTTGATATAGCTTTTTACTACACATTTGGTATTATGGATCCGTAACAGATAAATGTGTATCGTGGAATATATAAAAGTGCCAACAATTGTCAATATGCATCCACACGCTGTGGTAAGAATATTCCATAAAATACTCTCAAAACGTGATGGATGTGCGTAACTCGGTGAGTGATGCCGCTGATGAACATTTGGAGACGGCGCATCTCAGGCCCTAAGGAGGTCTATTAGACACCGCCGCCCAAACCCCGCTGACATTTTAAAAAGTCCCTTGATACTCAGAACAAAGAGTCCTCGAGCATACACTTTCGCCAAAGCCAGGACTCAAAACACACGTAAAAATGGAATAAATAAAATCCAAAAATCTAGGCCTGGGCTGATAGGAAGCCGCAATCCGGGGCACGTGAGCCACTGATCCCGAAGCCAGCGGTTGGTTCTCCAGGCACCTGCAAGGAGCCTGCCTGTGCGGACCAGGCCAGGGCCGTAGAGGGGGGCTAAAGGGGCCCGGCCGCCGCCCTGCAATCTTTAACCTACGTGTTTCTGGCCGTCTTCATCCTCAGAATGAATTTTACGCCCAGGCACGGTTGTTTTGTCGCCTTCACTTTTCCTGGCAGCCATAAACAGATTGTTACGCTCTTCCAATAAATAAATAAATAAATAAATAAATAAATAAATAAATAAATAAATAAATAAATAAAATAATAAATAATTCAATAAATAAATAAAGTAAAACATTACCAGCTTCCTATACACATCATAAAATCAATCTCCTGGCTCTAGTACGTTAAATGAAATAGCATGTCCCCAGAAAATACATAATAGTCACTGCCTACAAGAGCCGTGCAAACCAACGTAAAAAATAAAAATCCAAAGGTCAGAATAGAACACGAAGTGTATCCTACAGAAATAGAAGTATTTGCATGCATTTTAGACATCTTGCGTCCTAAAAACCGCCGCCGCCCCTCCCCGCACAAATGCATTCTCGAATTCCTCTACTGTGGTACCTTTTTTCTTTTTTTCTTTTCTTTCTTTTTTTTTTTTTTTTGTGAGTTTATGAAGTCAATCTTCCAGTCTCCCTGAGATATAGACATTTTGCACATGGACAGTAAATAGACCCTCTTAATTGAGCTGATAGGTCGAAAGTGACTATGTCCTTGGATTTCCACGGAAAGAGAGACAGTGATTCTTTATAATAAGGGATTTAGCCACGACCTCCCTTCTGTACGTCGAGGACTCCATCAACGGCCATAGGTGAGTACATAGTGCCCAAGAGGAGAGGTTCTGCAGGAAGGGACGATCGTGTCTGCGGGTCAGAACGCCCCCTGGACGCCCTGCCCTGGGCCCGGGAAGGGGGCGCCGCACAGCGCGAGCCCAGATTCATCAAAGTTCACATTTGACTGGCTCCCCGCAAGCCAAATGTGGGAATGTGGCAATCTGCAATTTATTTAATTTTAATTCAATTTTGTTTCACATCCTGTTTTGCAAGTCAGCGAGCTGGGCTAGGATTGCCAAAAAGGGAGTGAAATGAAGAAGGCAAAGAAGTTCCCGGGCAGCAGGCGTGTATTAGCAGCCCAGTGTTGGCCCGGCCGGCCCGGCGCGCACGCGGGCGGGCGGGGAGGGAAGCCTTTCTCCAGAATCCACGACTCGGGCCGCGGAGCCTGTCTTGCCCAGAGTATCGCAGCCTCACTATCTCCTCGCTGAAGGGCCTATTTGTCTGCTTTAAGTGAAATCACTCAATTCTCAAAAGTCAGTGGAGGACTTTAGAAGGGGGAGGGTTCGGATAGGCTACTCCAAATAAGTTCCATTAATCAAAAGACACAGTGTAATGTAACTAATATTTTACAATTAGGGGAGACAAGATGGAAGTAAAAGCCATCTATCTCTCTTATACCACATGATCATCGATTCATAATCGGAGACTGAGAGTTGCACAAAGATGCATTTACTGGACGGGGGAGGGGGGCGCGGGGGGAGGGCCGGTCTGAGCCGAGATAATGAACACGATGAGAGAGCGCGGGGCTGAAGGCTGAGGAGAGATGACAGAGGAGCTCAATGCTGACGGATGACATGAAGACACGAGCAGATACCTGACAGCCCGCAGGAGCCGCCGCGCTCCTTTCCCAGCATTATGATCCTCAATTATCTCGGTGAGGGACCGAGAGGGGAGACGGAGGACGCTGGCCGGGTCGCCGGTCCCGGGGCGCGGGGGGCCGGTGGGCGACGCCGGGGTGGGGGAGCCCCGCTGCCCCGGGGGAGGGTGGGGGTGGGGAGGAGGGGGCCCCAGGTGGACACCACTTGGCGGGGGCCGCGGTTCCCATTGTCAGCGCTCCTGGGCGCACGGGGACGACGGGGGACGCTCGCTGCTCCATCTGTTTTGTAATAAAATTCCGAAATCTTCAAAGGCAGTCATTTTTTTTCTTTCACTGCCACCTTCAGGAAAATAAAAGAGTTGGCCCTTTCCGGAAAAAAAAAAAAAAAAGATAAATAATAATAATAAATACAAATAGAAGAGGGGGGAAGGTTTCTTGGGAGTCCAGGGTGATGGTTGCGGGGGGGGGGGTTGGAGAGGCGGCAGAATGGGCTGCTGGGGACAGCTCGTGCTCCCCCCGCCCGCCCCCCAGGTGATCTTCCAGAAGTCCCGCCAGCGCCAGTGAGTAACTGAGAGGAGGGGACCAAGGAGCGGGAGACCACGCGGAGCCGGGGGGACGGGGTGGCGGGGGGAGCCTGCAGGCCCCTTCGTGGACCTGGGGACCAGCACTCCCAGGAGGAGAGAAACTTTCTCCGGCCAGCGCACGGCCACGGGCCACGGGCCACGGGCCGGAGGCGACGGTCCAGAGGGTCTCGGATGCTCACGCGTGCCCCACCCGCCCCGTGGTTTCTTTGTAAGGCCACAGATGGCCTCGCGCAACTGCTCACGTGGCGTGTCTTCCGAACAAAGAGAAACAAATGACGTTCTGGGCGCGGCGCGGTAACTTGGGAACTGGGCGAGAGAGCAGGAGCCCGGGGCAGGTGGCGGGGGCGACAGGGCCGTAGCCGGCGTGGCGGAGGCTGAGGGCCGTGCTGCGGGGGCCGCGCACCCACCAACCCACCCGTTCCCCGGGCCGCATGTCCACCGAGCCAGTTCCTGGCCCGACGACACTGAGTGACAGATCACATCGCGGGTACGGGCTGAAGCCCGAGGGCCAGGCGAGCCGAGGTGGCCCCACATTTGTTTTGTTTCAAAGCCTAACTTGGCTACTGCGTGTGCTCCCACCTCCCGCTCCTGGCCGCCCCCCTTCCCATGTGGTCTCTAGGCCGCTGCAGGGGCCGAGCTGCAGAGAGCCAGACCGGCCGGGGCGCCCACAGTTAGATTGCCCTACAAAGCAGCGGGGGATCTCGTGTTGTGAGCGTGTGAGCCTGTGTGCACACACCCGACACATGCAAATAAAATCACTCCTGGGTTGTAAGAGTCCCCAGATGTCCGGGACTTCTCTGCCCAGCTGGCATCCTTGGCGGCTCAGATGGGGCTGCGGTGAGGGCAGGTGACAGCACTTCCAGGAGGCTCCCAGCAGCCATGCCGCTGGCATCTCGTCCTGGAGGAAAGAGGGGTACAGCAGGGGAAACCAGGACGCAGGGCCCGGCCTCAGAGCCGGAGCCCAGGGGCCCCGGGGATCACACGGGTCGGACTCCTTCCTCTTGGGTGTCTCACCCAGCTCTTTGAGGACCCGGGGACGCTCCTCCACGAAGCCATCCAAGCAGGCCAAGGGGAAGAGGGCCTGGGAGTTCGAGGGAGGTGTTGAGTCCAAGCTGGTAGGCCAATGGGAGGACAAAGGTGTTCAATAAAATCAACTGGTGTGGCCTAAGTAGCCGTAATTAAGACCGACCCTATCCACACTGAACCACCCCCTGCAGAAGCAGCACCCAAACCATAACAGGCCCCTGGGGGGCTAAGTTTGAGTGTCCCAGACATAAATAGGGTGCGACCGGCCCTGTGCTCCCCGGCTGGCCGAGGCCCGCGCTGCCGGTCAATGAGGGCAGGTCTCGCTGCCCACACGGCTCTCCAGCCACATCCATCAGCCCCGAGGAGGTCGTCCCGTGAAGCGCAACAGCCCCCTCCCTCGCCCCAACTCGGGATTTCCTAATTTGCGTGCAGACCCTTGAATGCGAAACGATGGAACCAAGCCACAGCCGGACAATGTAGAGCACGGAAGCAAGCCCAGGCAAAGCCTCTAGAAACGAAGTTCCAGGAATACAGGGCGTGCGCATGGTTTTAACCTCCCCGTCGCCACGACTGTGTCCTCAAGCGGCCGCAAGAATTGAGCCAACGAACGTATTTACCGAGGCCTCCCCCGTGAATCCATGGAAATTCGATTTATTGTCTTGGGAAGCGGCCTGTGCATCGATACTTCTATGCACGTGCGGATGGCGCTTGGTCTTGGTTCAACACATGGTCCCTTTGTGGTCTGATCACATTCAGGACGGAGAAGGTACACGAGGTTTCAAGAGGATTTCCAATGTGAGATGCTCTTGGGGGGCAAATGCATATGTGATGCGCTACAAGGTGGTGTTAATGTCTCCAAAAAAAAGAAAAAAAGAAAAAAGCAGTGTTGAAGGTTTGAATTCTTGAGTTGAATGAGGCAGCAAGGAAAGCGTGGCATCCGAGCTGGTTGGTCCGATTAACCGAGCTGCGTCCAGGGGCAGGGAATCCTACTGGAATGTGGGCCCCGTCCGGTTGCGGGATTCATGGGACGGGCTGCAGGGGGGTCGGCGACTGCTAAGTGGATCCTTTTCATCTTCAAAGGTCCTGGGGCATCCACCCCCAGGGTGTGTGGTGGTCCTGGGTTGCGGCCCCCTGCTTCTGTAGTTCCTTCGTTAGGAAGATCGCGTCTTTGCAAAGCTATTTAGTGGAGCCCTCCCTCTCCCCTTCCCTGGGACATTGGGTGTTCAGCTCTCAGTGCTACGTACTGACAGGAGGAAAGGAGGTGAAAGACGCGGAGAGGAAACGAGCAGTGGAGTCCACTCAGCTCTGCCTCCTGCCCCCAGCCTAGGTGGGCTGGCAGCCGCTGGAAATTAAATAGCAGAAGTTTTCAAAATGAAAACAGAAGATTTCCACAATTATAAAAAAAAAAAAAAAAAAAAAAAAAAAAGAAGGCGACTGTAACGCTGTAATACTCCTTGAACTCCAAACGAATTATTTGGGAGGATATTAAGCCTGGAAGGTCTTTCGAATTTCTTATTAGGATGGAGATTACTTAGAGCTCGTGGCCAAATCACATACAATTTGACCCAATTCTTCTCCACCCTTTCACATCATTTGATATTAGGCAGAAACTATTGTTTCCAACGCTGAAATTCATTATCGTCTTCTGCAGCCAAGGCCGGGCTGGGAGATTCCCCGAGACCCAGCCTCCAAGCCGGCCTGGCCGCGCGAACGCCGGTCTCTCGTGCCACCTAGAGGACGCACAGCCGCGTGGCATGTGAGTCACCCGGAGGAAAATTAAATACAGCTGAATAATTGAATGAGAGGGCAAGTTGAATCAGGGGTCACCATCTGTTTGACTAGAATTGTTGGCACATTTCAGCTAAGCCTCGCGCGCCTCGTAAACATGCTTACAGTTATCATAGCTCGCATTGCCCTAAAATAAAAGAAAATTGGTCCTAAAATAAGCCTCAACTAATTAAACATATACCATCTTGTCGTCATGGAGACCAGAGTGAAGGTCACCGGTTTCTCATGGCATTCAGGAGGGTGTCGGTGCCAAAAAAAGAGACAGGTGACTCTTTTGGCTCCCGCGGAGAGGGCATCTCAGGGGCTGGAGGTGCTGCCCTGAGGGTGGTGGGCCAGGGAGACGGGGGACCCACCCCCCAGCACCCCGCGTGCACGCCCCACCCAGGCCGTTCTTCCTCTGGGAGCCCGAGGGGAGGCAGGGACGGGGGGTGAGGAAGGAGCGGCACCCCATCCCTGCAGGCTCCCGACCCCAAGTGCCCCCCGCCAGCATTCCCTAAAGTCACGCCCAACTGGCACGGCTGCCCCTCGGGATGGGGGCGGGGAAGGCATTGCTCCAAAGCGATGGGTGTCATGTCTGAGCCGGATCCCTTGCCAGCTTCGTCTGAGAGCTGGTCCTCCACCAAGAATCTAGATGCGCGCCTGTGGGAGTCACCCTGCGCTCCGCGTGCGCGGGCAACCGGCACGGAGGTGTATTTGGGGCAAGAAATCCATGCCAGGGGGACATCGGATGCCCCGTGTGTCGCTTCCACCTTGGAGAAACGCTCACCTGCACCCGGGTCCTCGGCACACAGGGGCTTGAAGTCGGGGCCGGCGGGAACGGCCATGTGCAAACCCAGCCCTTGGGGGCTCAAGAGCCCGGGACTGAGACTCGAGAGGGTAAGGTTGGGGGATCCCAAGAGGCGGCTTTTCTGCCCAGGTGGCCCTCACGCCACTCCCCTGTCCCCTCGCAGAGGCAGAGGCCTCTCCCCTCCCTCCGCCTCCAGGCCTTGCTGAGGCTGCCCTGCCTTCCTCCTTCCCTTTTGCACCGTCGATTATGCACAAATCACTTAGGAAAGACACAGTGGAGTGACCCCAACTTCAGGGAGCCTCCTTGGGGACACAATTAGCGTCTGTTGCATCCCCCGTCGGCTGGGCTGACACCTTCACGGACTCCGGAGGTGCTGTTCTGTCTCACAGGCAGCGATGCCACGGGGTGGGGGGCGGGGGGGCTCCCAGAGACTTGAGCGTGGAAAGGGAACCGGGGGAAGGAGCCGCTGCTGCTCCTCCGTAATTAGGACCCATCAGCTGAGCTGAGGCTGGTCTGCACCAGTCTCCCTCCCGCCCCGCAGACCAGGCTGCAGGCCGGCTCCCTGGAATCCAAACCATGACACTCGGCAGGAAAGGAGAGAGGGAGGAAAGAACTGGGGTGCTGGGCCGCTGGGCCGGGTGGGTGCGGCCCTGATTGCTGGGAGGAAGGGCCCTCTGGCCCCAGGGGGCTTCCACGCCAGCTCCAGCCAAAGCCGGTTGGTCGGTTGGTCGGGAAGGATTTCCTGTGCTTTGTGCCCAGAGCTCCCTCTTCCACTGCGCTTCCTGCTAGGGATGCCCAGCCATTGCCTCCTCCGGGAAGCCCTCCCCGATGCTTTTGGGCTCGCAGGCACTCCTCCTCCCGTGCTCCCTCCACCACAGAGCACACAGGCCTGCCACCGCGGCCTGTTTATCAGCACCGTGAACGGGTCTGCCTGAAGCCTGGGGAATCAGGCCCCGTCTAGGTCACTTTCCCCCCCGAGAGAGCTGAGTGGTGACCCTGCTGCCCACTCCGTGGGGCTCGGCCCCCAAAATAGAGTCCACGTATCCACGCAGGAGCCCGGATCAAGCAAGGCTTCTCCGCCCGCCCCCAGGGTTTGGAAAAGTTGCAGAGCTGGGGAAATTGTACGGGTCTGGGGGGCGTAGAGGTGCGCTTGGGGCAGGCTGGGTAGTCCACTGATGTTCTTGTCATGACCGGGGAGCCCACACGGCGCTCTCTGGCCTCCCAGACCCGCCAGCATCTCCTCGGACGGACCCCACCCTGGCCGGGCCATCGCCGCCGCCCTGTCCTGTGCCCCTGCCCCTCCCTGCCTCCCCCCAGAGCCCTCCGCCTTTGCCAGGATGCTCAGTGGAGACGGTGCACGGGTGACCCAAGGCCGCGGAGACTTGCAGGCCTGCCTACTTGAGCCGGTGGGGGGAGGCAGTGGCGCAGCCTGGGGACCCCCTGAGACCCCAGACCCGTCTCAGGGGCAGCAGCCACCCAGCTCAAGGCTAACCCCTGCCTTGTAGAAAAATAGGCCAAGGGTCTAAATTTTCCAGAGGAGCCAGAAATGCAGATATTTTTTATGTGAAATCCCTTGAGTTTTAAATGTTAACTACCAATTCCGGGCCTGCAGAGGCTCTGCGGGGGCCAAGCCGATGAGTCCGCAGACTGCTGGGAGCCAGCACACACCTGGCATAACCTGCCTTCCGGGCCACCGAGTGGGGCTGCCTGAGTCACCGCCCCGGCCCCCAGCGGCTGCCCTACCTGTCCTGCCCTGGCGTCCCACACCGTGGACCTGTCCCCAGCACCCCAGGCAGCTCCTCTGTGCAGGACGGATGCCCCAGAGAGGTCCTGGGGGCAGCTTTTGATGGAGTCACACAGCCCTCAGCACCCCCCCACTCCGCCGGGCACCCACGGGTGACTTTGTGGGCTTTGGCCTTGGTGCCAATGCTGCATGACTCACATCCCAAAGGTCTCCTGGGGTCCGGCCAGCAGGTCACGTTGCAGCTGCAGCCAACAACACCCGTCGTCTGTCCCTCCCCTCCCCTGCCTTTGCAGTCCTGGGCCTTGCCTCCACAGTCTGGCTGAGGGCGCCGCGACTGTCCCCTGCTCAGGCCACTGTGGAACCCTGCTTAAGGGGAAGGAGCCATTGATGATTCACCTCACGGATGGATTAACCTTCAAAACTAAAAAAATCAGGCTGGTGCCCGGATAAAGGGAATCCTGCGCTTTTATTGCACCAACCTGCACAGCTGTGCGGCTGCGGGGTTCAGGGCTCGGCGGCCACTCCGTCCTCCCTCCCGCCCGAAGGCTACCTCACCTGTCGCCGCCAAAGGGGGCCGCTCGGACCCCGGCTGGCCCTGCGCTGGAGAGGGCGGGGGGGGGGGGGCGCCCTGGCGGCCCCTGGACTCCTCGCAGCCACAAAGTGC
Organism: Canis aureus; assembly: GCF_053574225.1. Taxonomy (NCBI): domain Eukaryota; kingdom Metazoa; phylum Chordata; class Mammalia; order Carnivora; family Canidae; genus Canis; species Canis aureus. The sequence goes on from NC_135611.1 coordinate 121,676,083, forward strand.
TCCTCCCTCTACTTCTGACTGAAGACGGCAGAAAGCCAAAATAAACCGAAGCAGGAAGGGTACGCGGCAGGGCGGGGGGAGGGCTGGGGGGAGGCCAGGAGGTTCCCAGGAAGCCAGGAGCAGCTCCCGAAGTTAGGCCCACCAGAGCCTCTGACGCTGACACCCCAGCCCCTCTGCGGTTTCGCCACCTCCCAAGCAGAAGACCCCCTGGTTGGGGAAGGGGACCCGCAGCCCTGCCCTCGCCCCGGCATCACCGGCCTGGTCCCAAGGGCCCAGCAGCCAGAGCAGAGGCTGGGGGTGCGCCTCTGCCCAGGGTTTGCAGCTTGAAAAACCCTGGCCTTCCTCTGGTCTCCAGTTCCTACGGCATCTGTCGCCAGGGCTCGGGGCCGAGCACTGGGCTGGGACCGCTGGCTGGTTCCCGGGAGGTGACGCCGCGTATGATGGGCCAGTCGGGGCCTTAGCCCTTCTGCGCATCTCTGCCCGGGCCAGCGGCGGGGGCTGGACCGCCTTTCCTCTCAGCCCTGCGGGCCTCTGCCACTCGCCGAGGGAGGTCTTGAGAGGGAGACGCTGCAGGTAGTGAGCCTGCTGCCCCCTGCCAGGGTCCCTGAGCCCCCGGGGACCAGCTCTGCCCCCACATCCCACCGATTACCATAAACTGGCCCAGCCTTTGGGGGGAGACAGCTGTGGATCCTCTTGGGGCTTCCCACAGGCCCTGCAGACGGCTCACCCTGCCTCTCCTTGCAATTGGGGGGTATCTCTAGGTGCCCTGTTCCTGGCCTCACACTCTGATTTCTCGCCTCCTGCCCTCTCAACACATTTCCTTTCTTAAATATGAACTCCCATTGGACACTCCAGCTCTTGATGCTCTCTCGGCTGTTGGAGAGGAGTCTCTTCCACGCCCAAGGAAGGGAGCTTGGGGCTCCAGGGTAACCCCTGGGCCCACCCGCCTGCACCTGTCAGAGAGCCCTGCTCCCTCCAGGAGAGGGGCCACGGAGGCGTCATTCCTCCCCATGCAGGACTCAGCAGATGCCCCGACGCCAGGATGGGTGGCCGTACGCCCTTGGATCTGGGCTGCATGCCAGAGCTCTGAAGGGGCTTTTCAGGGGGATTTTTGGTGCCAGAGGAGACAGAATTTACAAATGATGGGAGCCCTTGGATGTCTCGGTCTCTGGTCACCGACAACTCACAAAGGTGCCTTTGACGTCTCTGTGGTCTCCGAGGGTCAGACCCGGACACCACCGGAGGAGGTGGCTGTGCTGCTGCTGCTGCTTCTGCTCCCCAGGGAAGCCGTCCCCACCGAGGCTCTAACTCCGGAGCCACGTCCCACCGTGCACGGCAGCGGATGGCCTCTCCGAAACCATGGGGAAGAGCTGTGGCCGCAGCCCAGTGCACGTAGCGGAATGGTTGTGTGTAGCCAGGGAGGTGAGTGACCAGGGTCCTGTCCCTACAGCCTGAGATGTGTTCCGCAGCTGTACCCGCAGGTTGGTCACCTGGCTGTTGAGACCACAACTACTAAACCCAGACCTTAAAATAAATAAATAAATAAAAATATAAATAAATAAATAAATAAATAAATAAATAAATAAATAAATAAAAAATAAACCCAGACCTTAGGTAACCGAGGTAACCGCGCAGTCAGAAGCTGGCCCCAAACTCCCCAGGCGCGCCCACCAGTTGTCTGGTTTCCCCATAGGTCCAGCCCCACCCTGCCTCCAAGTGATCCCAGCCACCCATTGGCCATACATCAAGGTTTACTTTCATTCGGGCTCATAATACTTAAGAAACCATTTCTAGAAGCTTCAGAACTTTCTTCGGTTGTTACAAAAAAAAAAATATCAGGTCATTTATCCCAAAGAAACAACCCCAGTTTCCTAGAAACTGTCGGTTTGCTTTTGTCTCAAAAGAAACTTTTCAGAAGATACTTCCATGTAGGTCCTTGTTCAAAAGGTTTCCCTGCAAGAAGTTCCTCAAAAATATATTAAAAATCATATTAAAATCATTTTCATAAAGTATGTGTTGAGAAAAGACAAGTTTAATTCTCAAAGGCTCCATTATTGAAGCAAAAATTAATATTTGTACTGTTTCTAAATTGGAATAAAATTGCAAAGATGCAAACGCCGTCCTATATCATAATCTATAAACCAGTCACAAATGTTAAATCAACTGTAAAAATGATTTAAAATCTACTTGAATAATTTTATTAAACTGATTTAAAATCATATTTCGTGCTACCTTCATTTATTAACTGCATCTCCAACAACAATGGGGTTATAATGGATTTTTTGCAAATGCAGATATGTCCCCAAATAACGGAAAGGCTCCCCTCTCCTGGTGGGCGTGCGACCTCCCAGCACACGGTGCACACGGCGAACTTGCACTTGCGGAGCGAAAGCCACATTATTTACACACCCGCAAGCCGCCGGGCCGCCCCACTGAGCATGCGCGGGATCTCACACACTAGGCCTCACATTCATGTTGAGGCACAGTAGAGATGAGGAAGCCGTTTCCTGTGAGCCCGGAAGGGACTGGCTCCAGAGAGCCTCGGTGCTGTGAGGTTCTCAGTGCCCGGGGTTGAAGAGCAAGTGGACACAGGTGGTGGAGCTCACCACCCAACACCCACTTCACCGGAGAAGCTCATGCACGGCTCTCATCTCTACGGTCCCGGACGCATGTCATCAGGCTGCCAAATAGCTCGACCGGGGAAGCCAAACAACACTCCGTCCGTCCCCTGGGGGCCAGAGTGGCCATTCGGTGTCTCGGCCTCTGAAGTGGTGACACACACATGTCTCAAGCAGAGAACACAGGCAAGAGGGTGCCCAGCTCTGTCTGGATCTACCAGACGGCCCTCTGCATGGCTTTCTGACACGACCCACCCGGCGACAGGACCTACTTTGGGTCCGTCGGGGGGACCCCAGGCTCACTGTGCCACGAATCCTTGAGTTAACAAAGTCAAGGGCGAATCCATTTGCCTAAGGACACTGTAGAAATGAAGATGAGCTGCTGCTGGGCCTGCTACAATGCTCTGCGCAGGGATCTGATGCCACCTAGAGTCTCAATGTCATATCCAGGTCCCCAGAGGCGGGACAAATAATTCCAACACCAATAGGTAACACCCTTCGGGCAGCTACGGGAACTCAAGTGGTGAAGTAGGAAGGGAACTGAGTCCCCCAAGGCCCTGGACTGTTACCTGGGGATAAAGCAGAGCCTCCCAGGCACCTTCAGTTAAGACGGTTTCTTAGGAGGGAAAGGCTTGGCGAGACAGGACGGCGGGTGCTGGGGCCCATCCCGGCACCCAGGGGTGTGCTCAGATAGCCACGAGTCACTCTCCTCCTGGGTGCTGAGTCCAGCTGGAGGGCACCTGCCCCATCCTCCTGCCCCTCATGCCTGAACGCCAACAGCTGCCTCCTTCGAGCACTGACGTTCCCCGGAGGCTTTTGTCAACTCTTGTCCTGGCTGCAGAGTCGTGCTTGGCCGACAGGCTGCAAGTCAATGCTCACTGGGGGTGGCAGCAATTTGCAAATGCAACCTCCCTGAGCTGGGGTGACTCGAGGCGTGATCCACATTGGACCCAGAGACCCCAAAGTGCCAGGTGCCCAGGGGGCCTCATAAAGCCCCGTTCGTTGGCTTCTTTCCCTCCCGTGCACCCATCTGTCCACACTACAGGTCAACCCCGGGCCCGTGAGTTTTTAACTCAGGCTCGTGAGTAAAGAGCCAGCAGAAGTGATGGCATATGGGCAGCCCCAGGTGGCTCAGCCATTTAGCACCGCCTGCAGCCCAGGGTGTGATCCTGGAGACCCAGGATCGAGTCCTACGTCAGGCTCTCTGTATGGTGCCTGTGTCTCTGCCTCTCTCTCTGTGTGTCTCTATGAGTAAATAAATAAAATCTTTTTTTTTAAAAAAAAAAAAGTGAAGGCATCTGCTTTTCCCTGACACTCGACACCCACTCGCTCTGCATCCCCGGGAGCCCGGCCACGGAGCTCCTGGGACAGTGCTGCCCAGGGCCACACGAGCACGACCAAGGGGCCCCCCTTGACGGAGAGGTGCCGTAGGCTACGAGGAGCGCCGCCCCCGACGGTGGTCCACACCGGGACCCCCGTCCAACCTCCCTCCCGCTGCCACCCAGCCGGCCGCCGCGCCAGGATAAATATCTCAGAGCGCTTCATCTCTGAAACACGATATCTGCCTCTTGGAGATGCTGTGTGACCTTTCACATCATTTCCCCCAAAAGTTAATTTCTGTGATGAATGCAATATACTCGGACCCATAAATCTGACTGTCTGAAGGATTCAAATTAGGAATTATTGACAGCTGATGGAACCCAAGTGCACAGAAGAAGCAGGTTTTCCCATCCGTCCATCTAAATGTTGGAATGTGTATTGATTAAAATATGACGCGCTACAGAACCCAACATAAATCTAAACTCTATTAGATTAACACGAGCATTCAATTAACATAAAATGACAACGTAGGAGAGAGGGGCTGTGCGGCGGTCATCGGGATGTTTTAGCCCTAAACACGGGGACCCTGAAATCGGGAGGCGCATTTGCGTTTGTCTGGGTGGTAGCGACCGGGTGGGGGTAAGGATGGGCAGGCGGAGGGTGAGGCGGGCACAGGGGCCGGGCCGCCGGGCCTCAAGGGCGAAGCTGATGAGGCTGGTGGAGAATCTGCTTTCCCTTCCCTTTGATCTTGGACTTGCCGGGGCAGCAGAGGCAGCGGCGCTTTGCTGGCGGCCGACGTGCCGGTCGGGCCTCCCTCTGGCAGGCCCAGCGCAGGAGACCAGGCTGCAAGGGTGAAGCTCACGGCAGCTTGTAGGCTCCAAGGAGGACGCCTGGGATGCGTTCAGGACCCGGTGTGCACATCTAAAACGTCCTGGGAAGAGGAGAACCGCGATTTGAAGATGAACCCAAGGGGGGGTACTCGCGTCTGAAGAGGAAGCCCACGCAGCAGCAGGGGTGTCATGCGGCGCCTCCAAAGGGTGGGCCCCGAGCTCAGCTTCCACTGCCGTCTGAGGTCGGGCGGCACCCGGCGTCCGGGGAGGGCCCCGGGAGGTGGGGAACCGCGGGCCGTGTAGACGAGGAAACCGAGGCTCCAGAGGGTACGTTCCCACGCGTTCAGACACGGGGGGCCACCCGCAGACCCAAGGTTTCCAGGGTCTCTGAGGGTTCTCCGGCCACGGGGCACCTTGGATGGAGGTGCCAGAGGGTCCACTCACCCAGGCAATGGAGAGGGTTGCTTTATAAATGTGCCAGCATCCTTAGGCCTCGCTGGTCAGCGCTGAGACACGCCCCTCACGGGTCTCTGGGGGGCCCCAGGACGACAGAGACCTCACGTCCCACAGCGGCACCCTGCTCCAGGGCTCACCCATCCCTCAGGCTCCTCTCTTTCCTGTCTCCTGTCCCCACCCCGCCCGCTGCTTCCTGGGATCCTCTCCTGAGAAAACAACCCACGTCTCAGGTCTGCAAAAAAAATAAAAATAAAAATAAATAAATAAATAAATTAATTAATTAATAAAAATAAAAATAAAAATATAAAATAAAATAAATCCAAGCGAAGGACCAGGTCGCAGAAGTAATAGGCGGGAGTGGGTTTTGATTGTTTTCTAGCTTGTTGGTTTTCTTTTTTTTTTTTTTTTTTTTAGCTTGTTGGTTTTCAACCAGGCCTTCTCATCCACTCACCGATCCTCAAGTTCAGGACTCAGAGCCCAGACTGAAGGATCCTCGTGAATAAGGCGCGGCCTGGGGAGCCCGTATCCCTCAGCTTTGACCCCGGTTTCTCTATGGATCATAAAATGCTCCTTTTCTATAGAAGTAATATCCCAAATGCACCTTGCCGACCAGGCCAGCCATCAAAATCCTTTCATCGTACTCTTCCAAGCGCGCACATTATTGCATAAAATATTTTAAGTGGGGGGTAAAACTTGGGAGGCCCGGGCACAGTAACCCGAGTCTGCCCGTCTTCAGGGCAGTCATGACCTCTGCCGACCCGCGGGAGCCTCCAGGGGCGAAGGCGCCTACAGGCCGTGGCCCATCGGAAGCCCTGAATGGCCGCATCAGGAGAGGTGACTTCTGCCGTCGACGTCCATATCTCTGGCCACGTCCCCGATCCCGTGTCGATGAAATATTCCCAACCCAGGTGAAGGCCCGGATGGCCTAGCGGATGGCGTGGCTCTGGCTGCCAGGGCGGGGGTCTCAGTGTGTTGACCTCACTGCTGGGATTCCGGCCCACACGGAAGGTTCTGGGCAGGTTGTGGGGAGGCTGTCCCAGCGGCCGGAGGCTGGCCCGTCCCCGGCCCGCGGGGCCTCCCAGGGCTCGCTCCTGCTGCATCTGCCCTGGAGGGGTGCTCTCAGCTGGGTGTTCCTCGCCGCAGCAACCGTCTCCTTGACCATCTGTTTCTACCCCGTGAACCCCGATGTCGCAGCCGACATGCACCCCCTCCTGCCCTCTGCTCCCCGAGGAGGAGCCGCCTCCTCCAGTCGGTGCCCGCCTCCCTCTCCTGCCCCCCCGCCCCCCCCCCGGGTATCCCTGCCCTGCCTTCCGCAACCCGGAGCCCCTCGGGCAAGGCCGTCACGGTCTCCTCCCCAGGCTGCCGAGGCCTCCGCGACCCGGCCTCCCCCTCTCCGCAGCCCTGTCCCTCGTGCCTGCCTGCGCCCCCTAAGCCGCCCTCATGCATCAGCTCCAGGACACACCCCGCTTCCAGCCCCCTGGCCAGGCCGACCTCGCTCCTGGATCCTCGCTTGCTCTTCCCTCCGTCGTGAAGCCCGCCGTCTCTGTCACTGTCACCCAGCTCCTTCCTCCAGGACGCAGACTGGCCACTTCCTTCGGGAACCTTCCTCAACCCCCTCCCCAGTTCCAGGCCTAAGTGCACATCTCCCACACACGCGCCCTGCCCGCCACGGCCATCTCTGTCGGGCCAGGAATAACCGCTCGCCCCTCCTCGTTTCCCCAGGGCCTGTCGCCGCCCGGGCCCCCGTGTGTGGAGTGACTGAGTCACGGATGAGTGAGCAAAGCCTGTGGGCGGGGGTGGGGGGGCGGGTGGGACCCCAGGGAAGAGGGGCGCAGGATAGGCAGGCTGGACTCCCCCGACGGCGAGACCGGGAGTCAGGCATCCAGTCCACTCCTCCGTGCCAGGCCCCGAGCCAGCCCCCCAGGGAGCACGGCCGGGTGCTGCCTCCCTACACCACGTGCTGGTGGGCTGCAGCCACCAGCCTGAACCAGGGGCCACTCCAGGGGAAGGCCTGGGTCCCCGTGATACGATTTCACGAGGCCACGTGTGGATGATGCTCCCCAAAAACAAAGCTCGCTTCCGGCCTCACCGTGAGCAGCACAGCAGCCGCTGCCACCCTCCCAGGACCTCCCCAAATCCCACGGGCAGGCCCAGCATGACAGCGATGGTGACGGCAGCGGCGGCCGGTGCTGAGAAGCGCCGACTGTGTGCAGGCACCAGGCGGACAGCCACATGCCTACCTCCGCTGTGGCAGGAACCGCGGATCTGAACACGCAGAATCCTGGGCCCAAGGGAATGTAGTAGCTTTTCCTACTGGGATGGCCCCAGGCAGCCTGAGCCCGGAGCGCACGCCCGCCTCCCTCTCACCTGCCTCACCCTGGTCCCGAGAAGCCCTCCGTCCCTGTCCTAGGAAGACACTGGAGCCCACAGGGACGCGATTGTGGGTATGGCCTCCTGCACTGAGACCACAGGGTCCAGGTCAGGGTCCAGGCCAGGGTCCAGGCGAGGGTCCAGGTCAGGGTCCAGGCCACTGGGTCCATGTAAGGATGCAAGCCAGGGTCCAGGCCAGGGTCCAGGCCAGGGTCCAGGCCAGGGTCCAGGCCAGGGACAAGGCCAGGGATCAGGCCAGGGTCCAGGTCACGGCCCAGGTCAGGGTCCAGGTCAGGGTCCAGGTCAGGGTCCAGGCCACTGGGTCCATGTAAGGATGCAAGCCAGGGTCCAGGCCAGGGTCCAGGCCAGGGATCAGGCCAGGGTCCAGGTCAGGGTCCAGGCCAGGGATCAGGCCAGGGTCCAGGTCAGGGTCCAGGTCATGGCCCAGGTCAGGGTCCAGGCCAGGGTCCATCCAGGTCAGGATCCATGTTTGGGTTCAGGCCAGGGACAAGGCCAGGGTCCAGGCCAGGATCCAGGTCAGGGTCCAGGCCAGGCACAAGGCCAGGGTCCAGGTCGGGGTCCAGGTCATGGTTCAGATCAGGGCCCAGGTCAGGTTCCAGGTCACTGGGTCCACATCAGAGTCCAGGCCAGGGACCATGTCAGGGACAAGGCCAGGGTCCAGGTCAGAGCCCAGGTTGGGGTCCCTGTTGAGGTCCAGGTTGGGGTCCGTGTTGAGGTCCAGGTCAGGGTCCAGGTCAGGGCAGGACTGAGCAGGAGGCATCAGTTTGGTGGACGCAGATCTGGGCTTAGGGCCCCCGGGAGAGGAAGGAGCAACTGTATCCTGCCCGAACTGTCCCCCCAAGCTGCACCCGCGGGAGATGATCCACGGTGAGGCCCGTCATCTCCGTGAATCCATGTAATTGGACGTAGGGATTAACCCGACGCCTTTTCTCCTTTAATTCTCTCATGAGCGGAACAACTCCATGGCCGTCCCTCCACCCGAGCCACCACCACGGTGACCTGGGAGCCCTGTCCGTGGGAGCAGCCCGCCACCACCTTGCAGGTTCCGAGGGAGCCTTCCGCGAGCCTCGGGGGCCCTCTGGTGGCCGTGCCCAGACCCCGGCGCGCCTGCGGGAGCTCCTCCGGGACCCTCCCCGCCGCAGGCCTCCAGCCCCAGGCGCCCCCCAACCCCCCAGGCGCCTTTGGCCTCCGGTCAGGCTGGACGCTGAGGCTGAGTCCTCGGGTCGCCACGCGGGGCCGGGCAGCCTTCCCAGGCGGGGGCCGTCAGGGACCTGGGCCCACCCTTCCACAGCCAAGGGCCCCGAGGTGCCAGCTGTCCCCGGGGGTCCGCGGAAGGCACCTGCACAGCGCAGCTTGCCGGGCGCCTGGGTTGGGAGGCGAGTGGGGAGCAGAAATGGGGGGACCCACCAGACAGAAGGCACTTCCCACAATGCCTGGCAGTGGCATTCCTTCTCCAAAAGAGGATAGGACGCCCCTGCCGCCCTGGGCATCACCGCAGCGTAACAGTCCGGGCCCTGCTCCCCCTGAGCTTCCACCGTCATCGCAGGAATGATCGAGCTGGGCCCCGAGAAGCCTCCGGCCTGCTACACCGGAAACCCCAGGGCACGGAATGGGTGGAAGGATGCCTGGGCATCGAGGCCCCCCGCACCATGTGCTCCTACTGCCCATCCAGAGCCCACATCCCCTGAGCTGTGGACAGGGGGATGGCTGGTTCCTGCGCCTCGGAGCCTGGCCTGGCTCCTTCTGGAAGGCAGGCAGTGGGATCCTTTTCTTAGTTAAATGGAAGCCCTGCAGATGTCTTGCATTCTGTGCCAGCGGGAGGCCCGCAGAAAGGTGAGCTGAGTTGAAGGAGCTAGACTCGGGGGGCATGTTGGGAGCCCCCGTGACAATGCTCAGGGCTCCCTCGGGGGTTAGGAACTGGGGTCCTCCCATGCTGCTCCCTCACACGGCCAGGAAGCAGGCACGCCGGCTGTGATTCCGTTTGCAAGGGACATGCTCAGAGCCTGAGAACAGATGCAGCAAAAGAGGCCTCTAGGCCCCAGCACAGATTCAGGGGAACCGTAATGCGAGGACATGGGCCGGCCCATCCTGACAGGGGCCTGGATGCCAAGGTTTATCCTCAGGAGGATAAACTCTCCCCACTGGGCCCCAGGGTCCTGGGTGGAAGCCCCCAGGGACCTCCTCGGGGGGGGGCCCTCACCCACACACACCAAGAAGTGACCATAGACTGGTCGGGCCAGGGGTATGCAGCACATTGGGGAGAAAAGTCGAGAAGGGATCCACGATCGCCCCAGGGATGCAGGAAGCATCTATACGCAAAAGGAGAGTCAAGCCCTGTGCACCCCCCACGCCAACCCCAACCCCAGGAGAGCTGCTCAGATCCTCATTTAAGGTCAGGAGCTGCCACTCGAGGGGGCCTCAGCCAAGCAAGGGGGGGAATCTCTAGGGCAACGTTCTAATTCTGCAAAAACGTTCTCCCTGGAGAGAGAGAGAGAGAGAGAGACAACATGGCCAAGACCATTCCAGTGAACCAAAGAATTAAATTGATTTTTTCCCCCCTAATACTGTGTTTAGCATCCAAGAGGAATCCAGACAGCTAGTGCTCTAAAGAGCGTCGCAGTCACTTCCGAGGCAAACTACTTGCTCGTGGAAATGAAATGCTTTGAAGTGACGGAGCCCTCTAGACCGGGCTTCAGGTCCGACTCCGCTGACGGCCGGCCGTGGGACCTTAGACAAGTTAGCCACCCTCTCTGAGTCTGCATCTCCCCCGGTGTGGAAGGAGGATGAGGATAATTCATTCTTCCTAGGGTTTGAGGTAAGACACAGGAACGCCTGGCAGGCCCAGAGCATGGTTGCAGCACACGGTAGGACACTAGGGACTAGGGCGGGACGTGCCGCCTCCCGTTACTGCGCACGCTGCCACCGCCCTACCGCGGGGGCTGATAGGTGTTCGAGGCCACTCGGCGCCCAAGATAACCTGACACGCCCGGGGCTCCGGAGCAGCTGGGCGTCCATCTAGTCTGGGAACCTGAGAATGTGAAAGGGCCTTATGTTGTATTATTTAAAACAAAAGCAAAAACTTACTAAAACTTAGTCTCCTTGCATTGCTTTATATGCAGTATTTTTCAGCTACGTCAATTAACCTGGAATCCAGGCCTATTGGGGAGAGTGGGGCGGGGGGGGGGCCTTTGTCCTCTGAGGTCCCCCAACCACCCACCTGCCCAGGCAGGCCTTGCCCACGCCTCCAGGGCTGATGGACCCAGGGGGGGAAGAAAGCCAGGCAGAGGGCCCCTGGAGGTCGGAGGGGGGCCCACACAGCCTGGGGGAATCCACCCCCCCCCAAGACGGGGCAGCCAGGCTGTGCCATGAGCCAGCCCTTCCACCCAGGCGCACCTGCAATCAAGTCCTGCTCCTGGGCCGGCGACAGCCCCTCTGGACCTGTCTCCCTGCCATGAAACGGGGGTAATGACACCTGTCCCAAGGGATAAGCAAGTCGCTGTGGGGCAGGTGTCGAACTCCGAGGGGCGGGCCCCGGAGGGGCAAGAAACACCACCAGCCCCAGTAGATGCTGCTATGACCTTGCAAGACATGAGGGAAGCTTCGGTTATGAAGTCCCCAACTCCCAGGACAGGCTGCGGCGTGGGATGTAGCAGGCAGGCCCACCAGTGCCGGAACCACCCAGAGGGACGGGGGCCCCTGGCATCCCACCCTTGTGTTCAGGGCACCAACCCGAGGCTGGTGTCATCACATCTTCCGACTTCTTCAGAGATAGCCTGTGATGCTCTGTTAAATGTTTTGGACTTCAAATGTAAGCAAGTTTTATTTTATTTTATTTTATTTTATTTTATTTTATTTTATTTTATTATTTTATTATTTTATTTTATTCTGTTTTATTTTATTCCATTCTATTCTACTTTATTTTATATTATTTATTTTATTTTATTTTGTTTGTTTTATTATTTTATTTTATTTATTATTTTATTATTTTATTATTTTATTTTATTCTGTTTTATTTTATTCTATTTTATTTATTATTTTATTATTTTATTTTATTCTGTTTTATTCTATTTTATTCTATTTTATTCTATTTTATTTTATTCTATTCTATTCTATTCTATTCTATTTTATTTTATTTTATTTTATTTTATTTTATTTTATTTTATTATTTTACTATCTTTTAACCAATGAAAAAACTAAAACATCCCTGGGCCCCAGCTCTGAGGCCGGGGAGCAGACGGGTGTATCTCCAGCTCCCCGTCACCCCAAGTGTGAGGTCCCGGGGCCTCTGTGCCCCCCGCCCCACCCCACCCCGGCACAGGGCTCTTCCAAGGCCCCGCAGGGCGCCCACCGCCCCCATCAGGTTCACGTTCAGAGCCAGGTGGGATGGGAGGCGGATTCCCGGGCATCTCAGCCCAAAGGACAGGAGGGTCTCATTGCTACGCGGACGCCGCCATCTGCTGGTGGAAGGAGGTGAGAGCACCCCGAGGAGGAGCCGGCCAAGAGGAGGGGAGGCAGGAAGAGAAGGGCGCGCGCCTGGGAAAGGACCCAATGCCGGGCCCTGAGCCCCGGAGGCCTAGAGCAGGAGCAGAACTGGGGCGTCCCTGCTAGGTGATGGTGCGGGGGCGCAGGGCCGACTCCCCGACGGGCCCGCAGGTGACCCAGGGGGCACGCACCCCCTCACGTGTCTGTGGCATGTCCTGTGACCCTGGCCGGTGAGCCCTTTCCCTGCTGCCCGGGATTGCCCCAAAGACCTGGGCCCCGAAGCTCTCCTCTCTGCTGCCGCCTCCCCACCAGCTGTGCTGGGGTGCGCTCCTCCAGGTGCAGGAAACCTGGCGCGGCCCCTCAACCTGGGGACGACCTGCAACCACCGTCCTGCAGGAGAAAGAGCCTCCAGGTGGATCCCAGAGTTTACCCAGTGCTTCCTTCCTGGGCCAGCCACAGGGCCCCCCGGGATCCACCTCCCGGAGACCTGTCCCAGCACGGGGGTAGCCCTGGGAACTGGAGGCCAGGCAGGGGGCAGGGGCTGGGGCAGGCGGGCAGACTGGGGGCTCCTCCGGGACGGGGCCTTGTTTCTCACGCCTTGGCCTAAGCCTGAGTGACCTGCCCTGGCCCCGGCCGCTGCCTGCGGACAGCAACAGGGAAAGGTCTGCGGGACGGTTGGTAAAATAATGCACGACTGCATGTTGTTCTTTAAACCTTTTCTCTTATTTTTTGTTGAATATGGTTTTTTACAGCCAAAGGGTTTCCTGTTAGTTAGGTCTCCTTCTTGCTCTCCAGAACCCCCAGGAGGCACGGGGGGTTAGACCTGGCCCTATTCACAGACAGATAAACGGAGGCCTGGACTAGTGAAAGGAGAAGCTGGCAGGCCCCAGAACCGGGCCAGCAGCAGGCCCGGGTGGGCCTTCCCAGCCGCGAGGTGTCAGGACCATGCACAGGATCCGAAGATTTTTATGACAAAATGTGCTCTTGGATGGCAGCCACGACGGGTCCACGGGAGTGGAGTGTGTTCAGAGATCCAGCCTGTATTCCCAGCACCCCGTACTCACTGAGTCTTCCTGCTCTTTCTTAAACGAAAACAACCGCATAGACCCAACTTAGGACGTGCCGCGGGCCGCATGTGTACACAGATACTGTTTTAAGGCAACCACGCGTGGAGGAACTCGCATTCCTCCCGTTTTTAGATGAGATTACGCGGGACTCAGTGAAAGAAGGTAAGGAACTGGCCTGAGGTCACACAGAGTGGAGCCGGGCGCCTGGGCCCAGTGATCAGATCAGAGTCTGCACGCACAGGCACACGCACACGCACACGCATGCACCTGGCTTCTAGAAAGCAGCCCAGCGTGATTCAAACGCCGAGAGTCCACGTTCCTAAAACACAAGAGTGTTCCTCGAACGGCAGCCCAAGGTCGGGTTTATTACAGTGTACACAAGTACAATCACCAAGGAATAGCAGGACCAGCAGATTCCAGCAGCTGCTGAGAGAGAGGGAGAGAGGGAGAGAGGGAGGGAGCGAGGCAGGGGGAGAGGGGGGGAGAGAGAGATGAATTCCTTCAGATAGCACTGTTTGAAACCTTCCCATGATGACATTAAAAGTGGGCTTTAAGTGATTTATTTTTTCAATCTGTGAATCTAAACAAATGATCCCCCTTCTAGGTACATCGATCATATGATCTTCTCCACAGCTGTGAAAAAAATGCTATTAGTGCTTTCAAAGCAGTTTTATCACAGATTAAAGAAGCCTAGGGAGAAAAAAAAAAAAATTGGCAACCGGAGACAGCCATATGCCTACTTGACCTAGGACCATAAACCTGTTGTTCATTCCAGAGAGGGGATTACGGCATTACTTTTAGTAAGTTGCTTTTCATATGGAAATTTCTTTTCATAGTAAAGATCTGTCTTTAATAGCATCATCCTAAAAACATGCCTATTTTTTAATTCCCTGATCATGGACATATAGATTTTTATGGTGTCTGCAAGCATACATTAATGTTAATTTCTCCATTCTCCTTTGTATTTTGTTAATGTCACAATCTGCTGTAAAACCTTGCCAAGTTTCTTAACTGTCATGTTAATTCCGAGACCTATTCTGCACTCTTTGACATTTCAGGACAGAACAAGGCAGTAAAAATAGATTAGAAACAGCTTATAAGTATTATAAAATCTAGAACTTTGCAGATGGTGGAATTAGGACTGCTGAATGGAAATTTAGCAACTCTGAGCACAATAATATTAGAAAAGCCTATTCATTTCTAAGGTAAATATTTGGAAGGGGTTGCATAATGGTGGCTGCAGGATTGCGTGTGGGGGGGAGCTTATAAAACGCAACGGAGTTATGTTATTTCAGGCAACTTACTGGATACATACACCACATCCTGAAGCGTTTTGGGTTTCAAAGGTTTTTCTGTACCATATAAATAAGGGCGCGTAGTAAGAGCTTGATTTTATTCACGGTCAGTTCAAAGATCACACAAATTATTTCACGCAGAGGATTTGTCTGCCTTCCCCTAAGTCAAAGCAGAGCATTACTGTCCTTAGATATTAAATGACAGTACCACATGCTAAGAAATTTGCACGAACGGACAGGAAATTAGACACTGTTTTCTTAAACTGATTGCTACAGAATGCCCACTGTTTAAATGTGCACTATCCATTTCAAAGGGGGAAGCCCCGGCTGATTTCAGGAAGTTTAAAATCAGCTCAGGGAGACGCAGGACAAAGGTGGGTTAAGTGCGTCCCCATCGGCATCAGAGCCCTCCAACTACTGGGGGAAATGATTTCAGAAAGAGAGGAAGGAAGGAAGGAAGGAAGGAAGGAAGGAAGGAAGGAAGGAAGGAAGGAAGGAAGGAAGGAAAGAAGGAAGGAAGGAAGAAGGAAGGAAGGAAGGAAGAAGAAAGAAAGAAAGAAAGAAAGAAAGAAAGAAAGAAAAAGAAGAAATAAAGAGAGAGAGAAAGAAAGAAAGAAAGAAAGAAAGAAAGAAAGAAAGAAAAGGAAAGGGAGAAAGGAAGGAAGGAGAAAGAGAGAAAGAAAGAGAAAGAAGAGAGAGAAAAAAAGAAAAGGAAAAAAGAGAAAGAAAGAAGAAAGAGAAAGAGGAAAAAGGAATAAAAAGAGAAAGGAAAGAAGGAAGGAAGGAGAAAAAGAAAGAAGAAAGAAAGAAGAAAGAAAGAAAGAAAGAAAGAAAGAAAGAAAGAAGAAGAAAGAAAGAAAGAAAGAAAAAAGAAAGAAAGAAAGAAAAAAAGAAAGAAAGAAAGAAAGAAAGAAAGAAAGAAAGAAAGAAAGAAAGAAAGAAAAAGAGAAAAGAAAGAGAAAGAAGAGAAAGAGAAGAAAATGAAAGGAAGGAGAAAAAGAAGAAAGAAAGAGAAAGAAAGAAAGAAAGAAAGAAAGAAAGAAAGAAAGAAAGAGAGAAAGAAAGAAAGAAAGAAAGAAAAGAAAAAGAAAGAAAGAAAGAAGAGAAAGAAAAAGGAAAAAAGAAAGAAAGAGAATGAGAAAGAAAGAAAAAAGAGAAAGAAAAGAAAGGAAAGAAGAAAGAAAGAAAGAAGAGAAAGAGAGAAAGAAAAGGAAGGAAAGGAAGGAAGGAAGAAGGAAGGAGAAAAAAAAAGAGAGAGAAGAGAAAGAGAGAAAGAAAAGAAAAAGAAAAAAGAGAAAGAAAAAGAAAGAAAAAAGGAAAAAGAGAAAGGAGAAAGAAAGAAAGAAAAAGAAAGAAAGAGAAAGAAAGAAAGAAAGAAAGAAAGAAAGAAAGAAGAAAGAAAGAAAGAAAAAGAAAGAAAGAAAGAAAGAAAGGAAAAAGAAAGAAAAAGAGAAAGAAAAGGAAGGAAGGAAGGAAGGAAGGAAGGAAGGAAGGAAGGAAGGAAGAAAGGAAGGAAGGAAGGAAAGAAAAAAGAAAGAGAAAAAGAGAAAAAGAAAGGAAAAACCACTTTGCCCTCTTCTTTAGGCAGGACTTATTTTTCCACCATCCTTGTTGAGTTGCTGATGAATCGTTCACATCCCTTGCCAAGCCCCACCCTCTGCCTCCCTCATTATTTGCTGCACCTTTTTCCCACAGCTCCAACCGGCAGCGGCGGCTTAAAGACAGCGCGGCATTAGCGGGGAAATGGCTCGCAGTTCCCCACGGATCCCCTAATACGTTATGTTGAAATGATAATTGGTACACTCCTCATTGAGAAAATAAAAGACAGGGAAAAAAACTACTTTTCAGTCACCACCAGGTATTATCTTAGCTCATGTATTCAGAACGAACGGATACCTTAAAAAAATAATAATGATAATTTTTTAAAAAAAGAAAAAAACCCAACCCGGGACCCCCTCCCCCCACCCCCCATCTGCGGGAGACACTGCAGTCTGCAATTCTTTTCAGCTGACATAATCCAGATTGATTCGTTCAGCAGATAAAATTCAGGCCACTTCTGCCCTTTATGGGAGCAACATAATACCAGTCTTTATTCAGTAACAATGTAACATAATGGGATCGGAATGTGCAAAATGACTGTTCTTAAATTACTGTGCCTCACAAGAGCCCAACACAAGCTGGGGCTTAATGTAAAAAATCATTAGGCGCAGATTACTAAAGTGCTCCTGCATTAAGGAGGTCAAACCGAGCCTGTTTGTGGTATTTTCCAGGACAGAAACTCTTTGCTAATATCTTGATTACGACCGCGTTCCGGGGCGGGCGGGGGCCGGGGGGTGCCCATGCCGGCACCCCGGGCTCGGGCGCTGTGGCTTCTGCGAACGGGCCGCGGGGAGAGGCCGGCGGGCGGGGAGACGGGCTGCCAGGTGGGGTGGGAGGCGGCCCACGGTCCCGAGGCATTTCTCGAGAAACTTTGGTGCATCCCATCGTTTCGAGCTCTGAGCGGCTGGAACGATGCTAATTCTCCAGATCTTCGGGGGCTCGGTTATGAAAACGTATAGGAGGCTCGGAAAATAAAGAAAAAGCATAAAGACAGGATGACTCATGCGCTCCCATCATCTCAATATCTGGAGATGACCCCTGGGCGTTCTGAATGCAAATTCATTCCTCTTTTTTCTTTTTTTTTTCTTCTTCCTTTCTGTGCATAACTATGTAATATGTTTTTACAAAATTTATGCTTCGAATATAGCTCTTCACTAAATGTTACAGGTACTGTCAATATTGCTCCACATCGTTAATTATTCCTCTGCAATATAATTTTATGGCTACATGGTGTTCCTTCATGTGGAGGCACCTCGTTTATTTAATTTTATCCTGGTTCGTGGGCATGTGGCTTGCCTTCTAAGTTCTCCCCACGATGCAGGCGGGGTCGACGACTATCTTTTTTTTTTTTTTTTTTTTTTTTTTTTTTTTATGATAGTCACACAGAGAGAGAGGGAGAGAGGCAGAGACACAGGCAGAGGGAGAAGCAGGCTCCATGCACCGGGAGCCCGATGTGGGATTCGATCCCGGGTCTTCAGGATCGCGCCCTGGGCCAAAGGCAGGCGCCAAACCGCTGCGCCACCCAGGGATCCCTATCCTTATAGAACAACATCTTCCCACCCGTCAGGTCATCTTCGTGGGCTCCTAGACGTGGAATTGCTGAGTGGAAGGAAATGCATGTTTTTGCGGCTGTTTCGATCCCAATTGCCTCCTTGGCCTCCAGAAGGCTCGCTTTCCGGGCCATCGTGCGTGGTGCTCACGGGACCTCACGCTTCCAGGGATGGGTCCCGAACCCGTCCCAGCAGCCCGCTCCCAAGACTTCTTGAACGTCGCTTTGCATTCGCCGACTCACGTCACGCAAGACCACCACGGCCACTGCTCGCTTCCGCACACCCACACATGAAATTGTCATCAGAAGAAAGACTGGATTAAGAGACACCGTCAGGGCCGCTCATACAAAACGAAGGTTGCCTAAGAAGATTCTAGAAAAAAGCCGGAGAGGACAAAACAGAGCGGAAAAGATTCCCCTTGCGTTGAAATGTTTTTTTTTTTTTTTTTTTTCCAGCTTGCAAGTCCAAGCTTCGTGCAATTCCATTTTTGCATTGGAGAGCGTTGCTAGCCTCTTATCTTATTTGAATAGAAGACTTCCAGAATTCGAATCACTGAATCACCAGGTGGCCTCCGAGATGATGCAGTTACTCTCCGGAACAGTGGGCTCACGTCTGGAGTGGGGCCTGTTATTTGGTCAACGTTCGTACTAATTGAAGCAGGCACCGCGCGTGTGTGTGCACAGGGCCGCGGGAGGGCATGCGTGAAGCAGAGATTTTTGCGCCCGTGATACATAACCACGTGCGCATAAACCCACGTATCTGCAAAATGCGCGCCACCGTTGTAGCCTCATCATGGGAACTCGCGCCATCTGAAATATTTGCCCGTGATTACGAGCCTCCGCTGTCAATCATGACGGCACAAATCCAATACTCGGGCCATATGGCCTTGAAACTTTCAATCGATAGGAACCTTTTAAAGCTGAAGCTTCAAAAAAAGAGTTGTATCAAATATATATTCAATGAGAAGGAGGTCAATTGAATAATTGATTACTCAGTAACAATTAAGTGCTCTTCAGATATCTCTGGGAAATCTTGAAATATAACGGTGATAGATATTTATCAGTTTATCAGTTATTGTTGCATCATCTATTTATTTTCGGGCCCAGAGTCCATTCTTTCATTTGTATACGTTAGCAGCAGGATCCCCGGGGTGAGAAATGATCACGTGTGTTTTTGCTACCCCAAAACCAAGGAGGTGGAAAGGTGGGTAGAGGTCGGTCCAGTCCAGGGTTGCCAACGTGAAAACGGCTTCTTTGTGATGACTTTTAGGTAAAATAGCCGGAGACTGCCTCTCCCAAAGGTGCCTGCTCCAAAATGCAGTCCTTCTTGCGAAGGACATTTAGGTGATGGTGTCAGGACCGTGTGGGTCTTCCTGCCACCTACTTTCTCTTCAAAAGCACCCAGATCTGCAGGTCTCCGCAGATAAAATGCCGATGATCATATCTCCAAAAACCACTTGTCCCTTAGCACCATTTGTTAGCAAAGCTCTTAGATTTATCTCTGTCCTTTTTTTTTTAAAAAAAAAAGATTTTATTTACTTATTCATGAGAGACACAGAAAGAGAGAGAGAGGCAGAGACACAGGCAGAGGGAGAAGCAGGCTCCATGCGGGGAGCCCGACGCGGGACTCGATGCCGGGACCCCGGGCAGATTTCAATCACTGAGCCACCCAGGAGTCCCGTATCTCTGACCTTTCCAAAGGAGCTCTATAGATGCAGCGTTATGAAGTCATTGACAATCCACCAGAGAGCATCGGCATCCATGCACACGCACCTGCGCGCACACGGCCCCCTCTCTGTACCACATGGGGTGGGGGCGAGGACAGAAGGTGACTCTGCTGTTTGGAAAGAGGCGCCCAAGGGCTCATCTTTTTTTTTTTTAATAAATTTATTTTTATTGGTGTTCAATTTGCCAACATACAGAATAACACCCAGTGCTCACCCCGTCAAGTCACCCAGTCACCCCCACCCCCCGCCCACCTCCCCTTCCACCACCCCTAGTTCATTTCCAAGGGCGCATCTGTAGACCACACTTGTGTGCATCACCTCCGCCTTTGTCCAAGAGCTCAGAGGCGCTGATCTGGTGTTAAAAAAAAAAAAAATCTCTCAACAGTCCCCCTTGCAATCGGTAAAGTTGTATTTTCCTGACACTTAAGGCCTTACCATCCGTAACAGGCACACCTAAGAAATGACTAACTGGACGCAAGAAACCTGTGCTGAACAGGAGGGACACCTGTTCACATAATCACCCAAACCCAGGCCAAAGGTGATGCATTTTATAGATCTCTCTATTTTTCTCATTCATTGATTTGAGAAGTACGTCCCGAACCTCCTCTCTGGGCTGGGCGCAGGGACAAAGGAGTGGGACAGGACAGGTAGGGTGTCTAACCGCCTGGAGTTCTCATTTTGGTGAGAGAATCAGACCAAAAATAATAATAATAATAATAATAATAATAATAATAATAATAATAAAAGATGAAGAAATTGAACACATACAATTTTTAATAACTGCTGAGAAGCAAAGGACCGAGAGAGGAAATATAGAGTAATAAGCCAGATGTGAGGGGATCCCTGGGTGGCTCAGCCGTTCAGCGCCTGCCTTCGGCCCAGGGCGTGAACCCAGGGACCCGGGATCGAGTCCCGCGTTGAGCTCCTGCCCTGGAGCCTGCTTCTCCCTCTGCCTCTCTCTCTCTCTCTCTCTCTCTATCATGGATAAATAAATAAAATCTTAAAAAAACTAAGCTAGATGTGAGGGGATGGTCATACGCTGCCTTTTTGAGAACAAGATATTTCAAATGAGATCTAATGAATGAGAAGGCATTGGCCATGCAAGGCCTTGTGTGTGCATGTGCGTGCACGCGTGTGTGTGTGTGTGGGGGGGGTGACAGGAGGGCTTATCAATTACTCCAGGCGGTGAGAACTGCATAGTCAAAGGCCCTGAGGTATCAAATTGCTGAAAGTGTTAATGATCAGTGAGAAGGCCCCTGGGGTCGGAGCAGAGCCTGAGAGATGAGGTCGTGGGTCAGCTGGGGTCAGCTGGGGACCGGATTGCCCCGGGCTGTGTGGTCGGGGGGGGCCTGGGGTTTAATCGGAAGGGGATGGGAAGCCATCGAAAGGCGTTAGGAGAATATATGAATATATGGTCCTTTCTGTCACTCCAGGAGCTCCCCGAAGCTCAAGGGTATACAGTGGTTTGGAGGAGGGCCTCGCAGCTCCGGTGACCCACCGTAGAAGGGCGAGGATGGAAGGCAAGGGGGATCCCTGATGTATCTGGAGACAGACGCAGGGATTCCTGGTGGCCTGGAGGACACGCGGAGGGGACCGGGGCTCCAAGCTCACTCCTGGGCGCGATGCTATGAAGGGTGCAGGTGGAGAAGTCCAACAGAACCTCAGGGAAGGAATTCTGGGGGGAGAAGGGGCGCAGCTTCGTGTCGGGGAGACCCGCGTGGACAAGGGGCACAGCACCGGCGACAAAGGGTGAGATGGCCCAGGACGGGGGGAAGCTGGGACTGAGCCCCGAGGAGCCCAAGGAGGGCGGCGGAGGAGGAAGGGCCTGCAGCAGAGACCAGGGAAGAGGAGCCCCTGAAGCCGGAGGAAGACCGAGGAGGGTGGCCTCGGGGAGCTGCGAGGGCAGTGAGTGGCTTTAGCGGAGGGTCTAGCCCTGGCCCCCCTCGGACACGAATGCTTTCTCCTGACGTCCCTGGAACCTCGTCGCCTTCGGACCCCGGAGCTCTTGGGGCAGGCTCTGCTCACCTACTCATTGTGCAGGTAAACTGAGGCTCGGGGAGGTCCAGTCACGGCCTCGACCTCGCCTTCCAGCCGGAACCATCCGGCACCGGTCCTGGGCTCCTGACCACGCTGACCTCTAGGTGTTTTCTACTTTGCAGAACACGACGGCGTCTGGGGTCCGGTCGGCCGACGGTGGCCAAGCCATGCTGCTGGGAGACACGGGAACGTCGTTTGGCGCCCTTTTTTAAAAGATTTTATTTATTTATTCATGATAGACACAGAGAGAGAGAGAGAGAGAGAGAGAGGCAGAGACACAGGCAGAGGGAGAAAGAGTCTCCATGCAGGGACCCCGACGCAGGACTCGATCCCGGGACCGCAGGATCACACCCTGGGCTGAAGGCAGGTGCTAAACTGCTGAGCCACCCAGGGATCCCCCCCCACCTTTTTTTTTTTAAGACTTATGTATTTATGAGAGAGAGAGAGAGAGAGAACACAGGGGCAGAGGGAGAAGCAAGTGGACTTGCTGCAGAGCAGGGAGCCCTACTCAGGGCTCCATCCTGGGACCCCAAGACCATGACCTGAGCTGAAGGCAGATGCGTCCCCAAGTGAGCCACCCCCGCGCCCCTTCTTTCTGCCTTTTGAATGCCAGCCTTGCCGCCATCTGCATATCGCCTATTAAATATTGCCCCCCCCCCCCGCGTCGTCCCCGGCTGTCCCCGCGTAAGGAGGGGCCTGGCCACAGGCTGACGGCCAATCCACCCCAAGAGGGGGAGGCTTTGCAAAGCAGACCAGCTCAGAGGCAAGAGAGCCTTCAGAGCAGGTTCTCCACTTGCAGTTAAGGCAGGTGCCCAGCCCTGGAGGCCCCGCGGCCATGGCCACCCCTCGCCCACACCCCCTGGCACGTAGGCAGGCTTCCCTGAGTCGGGGCGGCCACGCCAGGCCCGGCGCGTGCAGGGCATCTAATGACACCGACTCGGAAGCCCCGACTCATTTCCGCCGTGTCAGGGGTGAGCCCGGCTTTCTGCAGAGCCTCCTAACAAGATGACAGGCGTCACCGTCCGGGGGGGCGGGAGGACAAGCTGGGGACAGGGCGGCGAGTGTCACAGACCAGAGAGCAGATGTATCATCACGGCCCTGCCGCGCCGGGAATGACACCTTTTGACTCTGGAGCGTGTGCCTCAAGGAGCTAACCTCCCTGTTCCCGCTGCACACGCGCGATCGGTGACAGCCCGCCGATCGGCAGGTAGGGGACCGCGGGGCACGGGGCACGGGGGCCGGGCGGGCGCACATTCCGCCGCGGGGCTGCCACGGAGACTGCGCGGTGGGCTCCAGCGAAGGGGCTCGCGAAAAAGCACGCTGGGGTTTTAATATTGTTTTAATGTGATTAAAAAAGCCCTAAATTAATTTATTTTCTGACGCTAGAAAATAGTCCGGCGCTGCTGCATCGCAATATGTGCTAAGAAGAGCAGTCTGATAAAATTCATTAGAAAAGAATTAAATTCATCATATAAAACGCAGTCATTTTATTTTAAGTAGTTCCCGAGTGAGAGGCCCAGGCAATGTTTCCTGCGAGTCACAGCAAGGACACGCTGGGGAGGAACCCCTGGGTGGGCACCCCCCCCCCGGACGCTGTGGCCTGTCGCAGCCGAGAGCCCCCGCCCTTGCTGGGGGCCAAGAGCAAGGAGTCCTTGCTACCTGCCCTGCTTGGATGGAGCCGTAAAACACCGTCAGACCCTCCCCGCGGTTCAAGACCCAGCTCGTCCCACCCCTTCTCCAGCCTTTGCCGCCTTTCCACCATTTTCTAATGATTTTTTGAAATTTATTTATTCATGAGAGAGAGAGAGAGAGAGAGAGGCAGAGACACAGGCAGAGGGAGAAGCAGGCTCCATGCTGGGAGCCTGATTCGGGACTCGATCCCGGGACTCCAGGGTCACGCCCTGGGCCAAAGGCAGATGCTCAACCGCTGAGCCCCCCGGACACCCCCCTTTTCCACCATTTGTTTCGACGTCATCACCCACTGTCTCAAGGAGCAACGTGATGTATATGCTCTGCTTTCGTCTCCGCGAGTAGCCCGTGAACCCCATTGGGGTGAAGGCCGCTTTCAGACTTTGCTTCTCCAGCTCCTCACGGCTCCCTGCCCCTCGGGTGCGGCCAGCCCTCGGCGTTTCCTTCGTGGGCAACGAGTCCCAGACGCCCCCGTCCGCTGGCACAGCCGGGGATGAGCAGCCCCTCCGGAGCGTCTCGAAGGGAGCAGGTGCCTCTCGCCGTCAGCTGGCTAGGCCCGAGCGGCCTGTCACGGGGCGTGCTGAAATCTAACCACGGACGACCTGCGCGACGGTTGTTTCGCTCCCGTTTGTAAAAGGAAGGAATAGTAGAGGCCTTAAGTCAAATGGAATCTATGGAGGCAGCAGCGGTGCTGACAGCAGGCCCCCGAGCGTCCCGAGTGAGTCCCTCTGATCCCCTAAAGGTACCTTTGGCTGCTGGCGTCTCGGGCACCGGGGGCTCAGCTGCAGCAGCCGAGGCCCGGCCTGCAGAACGGGAGCTGCAGGAATCCGGCGGCGGGAACACCCTGCCTCTCCCCAGCACCCAACAGCAAACCATCCCGGAGACTTTGTCCCTCAGTTCTGCTTAAGGATGGGAACGTTGAGGCCGGGAGCGGGGCGTGCGTGGCCCCGCAGTGTCAGACACCTGCCCCGGGCTCCACCTGCCTGGATCCCAGTTCCCCGTCTGCACCGCCCCGGTCGTGCCACCGCCCCAGCACCCGGCTCCCAGCCCTCACGCGGGGCCCGAGCCTACGACCGCGACAGGCTACGGGGACGATCCCAGCCAGAGGGACGGGAGGCGGGGATGGCCACCGCCAAGGCCAGCAGAAGATGCCTTTGCTTTTCCCTGAATTTCATCCTATAACCCGAGGCAGGCCACGGAAACACCTTTGGATGCGAGGATGCCACATTTTTGGTCTTGAGCAACCACAGATGTTGACCTCAGCTGGTTTTGTTGTTGTTGCTTTGTTTGTTTTTGGCCACATCAAGCTCGGGCACAGCCCCGGGTTTCCAGGCGCGTCTGGGCATCGGTGGGTGTGGGGCGGGGCGTGAAGGGCACGTGATCCCTCTATGGTTTTCCCAAAGCGCAGCTGAACGTTTCAGACTTCGTGGTACGTGCCCCAAACCGCCCGCCTGGGAACTGGATGACTGTCGTGCCCACGTGCCGCGCACGCCGGCCACCCCGGGGAGGGACGGGCTCGTCACCCTCCGGACCCCAGGCCGCCCGGACCCTCGGCACCCCCTCTGCGGGGAGCCCCCCTTCTCAACACAGGCCTGCTTGTTTCAAACGTGGCACTGGCCACGGGGAGGGGGGTTGTCAGGATGCTTAGCAGCTGGGAATTGCACCCTCTCCGGTGGCTTCCTGGGGAGACCCGCAGAGCACCTGAAACACGACGTCTGAGTCACCTGAAGTCAGAGCTGGAGCCCTGGGGAGGGCCTGGGCTCCGAGGGGCCAGAAGTCTCAGGTCCTGAAAACTCCAGCCCCAGCCCGGGGTCAGATACGGGGTGTGGAGCCCGGGGGCCCCAGGGTGGGGGGACGCCCTGGGGTGGGAAGGCCCTCGAAGAAACAGAGAGGCCGGTCTCCCTACCAAGAGAGCGGCCCCATGCAGCCCCGTCACTTGTCGGGGTGTTTCCGTCTTTCCAGAGAACCTGAAAAGCTCGCGCTCCTATGACGCTGGCAACTCATCGAGGACGGAAGTGTGACCATCACACAAGCCACAAGGAACACCTTGGGGAGCCGGGTGCACCACCCCCAGGCCACCCTTTAAGCCCCATTATCCCCCTGGGGCTGCTTGGAGCCTCACCCCTCCGTCCTCACCTCTCCTCAGCTTTGCTCACCCCGAGGGGACGCACAGGGCAGAGGAGATGGGACAAGAGCCGGGAGTCGCCGTCTGGCCCTTGGACCAGTGGCATTGGCATCAGCCAGGAGCGGACGACAGAGGCCAAACCTCACACCTACACAGACTTTCTGAATGAGGAGCCGCATCATCCCAAGCTCCACCTGATGCCTGCACACTTGGACTTCGAGAAGCATCTGTTTAGGGCTGAAGAAGAGAACCGGCTTGAGGGTGGGGAACGCCTCTCCCTTCTCCGGAAGATACAGACGCCGATAGAGCACCAGGCCCCTCTGCTCCTACCCCCACCCTGCAGACTAGAAATGGTCACCATCGTCCACGCAGGGAGCAAGAAGGGGGTTTCCAGAACCCCCACCCAGCCTCCACCGCTGCAGGGAGAGCTGCCCATGCCCCCGACGCAGGTCCTGCAGCCAGAACGATGCCCCTCGGCTCAAATCACCGGGACGGGGACCCCAGGAAAATTCTCTTTGGACATGAGCTTTCCCGAAAACAGGAATTTTCAGGCTCTGGACCCCAGAGGGGGGGACACAGCACAGTCGAGTGTGGAGTCCTGCATAACCATCAGGCTCCTTCACCCCTTAGGAAAAGCACCTGTCGGGGCGCCTGGGGGGGGGCGCAGTCGGCTAAGCGTCCGACTCCCGGTTTGGGCCCAGCTCACGATCTCGGGGTCGTGAGATCGGGCCCTGCGTCGGGCTCCACCCTCAGCGGGGAGTCGGCCTCAGACTGTTCCT
Source organism: Canis aureus (assembly GCF_053574225.1). NCBI lineage: Eukaryota > Metazoa > Chordata > Mammalia > Carnivora > Canidae > Canis > Canis aureus. Next base: position 121,702,047 of record NC_135611.1, read on the forward strand.
CTCCGTCCCCCACCTTCCCAGGAAATAAACGAATAAATAAATCTTTAAAAAAAAAAAAAAACTGGAAAAAGAAAACCACCTCTCAGCATCCACGGGGCCGCCGCCGACCATAGAGAAGTGTGTGCTTCTGTCTCGGTTTTGCTTCTCCGACTCTCCCCAAATCCCCAGGCCTCGTCAGCAGAGACACATCTATCGATAATTACAGAATGCACAGCTTTGGGGGCATTTCCCTTCCATTCACGACATTTAGTGGTGTCAGTCTGAGCATAAATACAATTAGATTTGAGAGTTCTATTACAAAAGCCAATAAAGTGGGCCTCAGTAGAGAATCTAAAATTACTTAACTTTTCTTTAGAAAAATATTAAAACAGTATTATCACATCAATGAGAAGAAAAGACAGGAAGATAATAAAGTTATGTTAAACCTCCCTGTATTTACTCATGTGTGAAACAGTTATGTCTGGTCACATAATTGCAATGGTTCTGAGAAATATTTCATATTTTATAATGAACATTAAAAGAGTTTGTGGATCATTACTTTATATGAGTTCCAAAGTTATTACATAAAACCCAATAGGAATGGTTATAAATTATCGGATCCTCCGGCCCGGCCTTGGTAAACATAACATGAAGACTGAGACATTTCAGCAGACGAGATTCATGAGAAGAGGTAAAAGTCTCCCTGCATTTTAAGGGGGGAAGCGCAGACTAAAGCACTTGTTACCAGCTCTTAACATTTTTGTTTCTGTTTCAAAGAAATTCTACTGAATCACTAGCTTAAGCCACACACACACACACACACAAAAGCTTCCGATAGAACAAAAGAGAACTCACTCTCAGACACTGCCCTCATCTTTCCATCTCTCGCGATCCGGGCTGCGGCCCTGAGGTCACCGCGAAGCTCGTGAACTTTTTAAACGCAGCACGGGTTTAAAATACTGTACTTACCAGCCTCATATGATCACCAACAATTATTTGTTTTCAAAAGGAGATCCCCCCTTTGAAATCTGAAAATGCAACCCCCCCCCCCCTTTTGCAAAAACTGAAGAGTTGGAGTTGGGATTGATGTTTTTTTGTTGTTGTTGTTGTTTTTTTTTTTTTTTTTTTTTTTTTGCTCTGCAACATAGATTGGCAGGCAGTATTTTAATTAAAAGCGGTCATTTGTGAATCCCGGTTAAGAGTGAAATGGGTGCTATTCTACGTACCGGCACTTATCCTTTTTTTTTTTTTTTTTAAATCGGAGCATCCTATTTTGTGTAGAAATTACACCTGCCACTCCGTTCGCCCCCAGCTTCTGCTCGGTGAGGGTTGGGTATCAGCATAATAGCAGCTGTGCCAACCAAGTTAGGGCCGGAGAGGGGAACTCAGCCCTCCCGTCGGCATCCAAGACGCATGTCACCAAACTGGTCCCTGGGAGATGCTGCAAAGTGCGCAGCTCCCCTAAGAAGACAGCAAAGTTCCATCCACATCCAGCTACAAGAACTACAAGCGCCTCCCTCCCCTGGGGCTGCAGAAGCAGCGCGCTCACTGCTGGAGGAGGGAGAGAGGAAGGATGCGGGCCTTCCCAGAGGCCTGCCCCCGACCTCCCACCCCCGTGAGGGTCCTGTACCTGCCAGCTCCCCACCTTGCCCGGGGCTGTCCCCTTTAGAGGGAGCAGCTGTTGGGGAGGCTTTCTCGGCAAACAGATGTCTTTGGGAGAATTTAAAGCTCTGAGTTGGAGGCCAGATTCTGACTGTACTTTGAATTATGTCTGCCTCGATCATTATGCAGTCATTCACATATATTTTAGACATCAATATTGTCTTAAAATATTCCCGAGTTCTCAATGCTATTTATATGCTTCGATTCTTTCCTTTGCTTCTGCTCTGACCGTATGCTCCAGCTTCCCAGAGTCACCGGGTGCCTGCACATCATCCTAATAAATATTTTTATTGGGGAGGGGTTTGCTCTTTTATCCTAAACGATTACTCTGGGAATCGAACGGAGACCAACATTCCTGAGAAGCCTTACCAACCTTCGTAACCGGCTTGAACGGAGAATTTACCAGTTTTCAGTATTTTTGAAGCCGAAGCAAGTCATGTTTTGCCTCGTTCCATAGATAGCGAGTTTCACTAAACAACAGAGGAAAGATGATGAAGATGCCAACTTACAACGTGGAAGTGTGCGTGTAGGGGGGGCGGCCAACCTCTCCCTCCTCGGTTACAGAAACGCTAATTTGGCTAAAATCTGAGTTTTTTGATGAAATATAAGTCTGCGGGTGGAGAAAACCTCAAAGCGAGGGCGGGGGGGCGAAGAAAAGGAAAAGAACAGATATTTTTGAGACTTAACGAGGAGTGTGGAGAGGTCGGAGATCTTGTAGAGACATTCCGGCACATTCCGCGTTGGGTCACGTCTAGGGACATCCTTACGGGACCCTCAGAACTGAACACCGTGAGCCCAGCCCGGCCAATTAGATTCAGTGGCTCTGTTCTTACTTGAAAACGGGGTCAGGGGCTCGACTCCCCAAAACTCCTCTATTGATCGCCTTGTCCTTCCTTGTTAGTGGATCGTCCCCCTGAAGCATTTTGGCGATCACCTCTAGGTGGTGCTAACACTGCATAGCTTCTGCTTTTCAGCACAATGAAAACATTAATTTGCTATGAGATAATTTTTGACGTAAATGTAAAATGGTGCCCATTCGAACTCAATAATGAAGCATGGAGCATTTCTGCAGCTCCTAATTTGACTAGTTAAATGACTCCATTACGTGTCTAACAGACAGAAGCAAATAATTTCTGGTCAGTTGATGTTCACTTATCCGTATCATTTTGCCCTGAAAATAAAGTCTCTAATCTACAATTCCTTTGTCTTAGTTTTTTTTTTTTTTTTTTTTTTGCTTAAGATTATTAAAGCAAATATACTTAAATAACTCAGAATAAACCGGTTCCAAGCAACAATTAAAACATCAGAGCACGCGGGCAAAGCAAGTATCCGTAGTAAGGGAAGCAGACAACCAACCGGATGGCCCCTCCCGAATTACTCCAACCTTTGCCCCTGTCCCTTGGCCTAGGGGGCCAGGATGAGCTTGGGGCTTCCAAAGAACACCTTTCTAGACCATTGTCTATCTGCGGCCCAGAAGAGGGCTGCTTGCTGTCTGTTCTCTTCCCCCTTTTTACTTTGCCACATAACTTTGAGGATGTTTGGGAAATTTTCAGCACGATGCATCACACTATAGCAAAAAAAAAAAAAAAAATGCTGCTTTAATAAATATCAAGTGATGAATAATTTTGCCCAAAGGGGAAAAAATGGTTAATATTGAATCTTAATGTTCCTCATCTAAATGCTTTTTTCTTCCTGCTAAAAACAAGTTCAGAATTAAAGCGTATCAGTTTACACATATTGCATGCATATTAGTGAGACACAGCTGTGTATGTCCCCCTCTTAAGAGCCATATGATTAAGTTATGGGATATCATATAATCCAAACTCCTTTTCTATTGGTCACCTTTCACAGACAAAAGCTTTTTAGTTTTAGGTCTATTAAATGACGGAATGTCCGATTCTGTGAATGCGCAAGTAATTATTATGAAGCACCTGTGTCTCTTATTTTCGCTTAGAAAGTCCATCTACAAATTGCTTTTGGAACGGCGCTCAGAGGCTGACACGGGTCTGCAGTCCCCCGTCGGGGGCAGCTGTCTGCTGTTCAGTGAGGTGGATCAAGAGTCCGGGTTCTGGGCCCCTGGTCTCCAGATCTTGACCAACTGCACGATTCCAAGCCCAGGCCATCCCACCCCGTAACCCCCCGAGGCAAAGGGTCAGCGGCCTCTTTCCGCTCCAGAAACAGCAATGGAGAGCGAAGACGAAGCCCCGAAGTTTGCAGGCAGCCCTGCGCGTCTACTTTTTGTCACCGTGCCTGGGTAGTATCCCCAACCAGCTCGCACCAAGCCACATTCGAGCCAGGATCTTCATTTTTCCCCAAAGTAACATGCTATTTGACTCAATTAAATGCAGTTTTAAAATTAAAAAAAAAACTGGCTTGAGCGTGTGTATAGACTGTTTTTATTAAGCTTTTAAATCTTCAGATGCCTCCGTGCGTGCACATTTTAGCCATCTGCACGACGAGGGCAGAGGCTGTGCGCCTTTTGACGTGAAACAATGTCAAAAGGACTATTTATGACTCATACCTACTTTGTTGAGGTTTTCTGACTGCTGTTGTGTCTGCAACATGATCTGGAGAAGCAGCCCTCCTGCATAAGGCCAGTAGCTCGCCCTAGGGGGGCCGGACCTCACACCTCCTGTGCTTCCCCTGCCCCACGGGCCCCGCGATAGCCATCAGCGCCAGGCTCTTTGGTGTTATGTAGGTCGAGCGGCCCGTGGGTTTACAGGAAGGATTTGGCCTTTTGATTTGGTGTAGAATTTACAACCTGAGAGCGATGTTTCAGCGTGCGGATCTGGGTTGTGTGTGTGCTGGAAAAGGAAACGAGGTCAAGCTAGGAGAGAATAGTGCATCCAAAGAGGCTTCCACGGGCCCTCTGCTCAGGGGCGAGAAACCCCTCGCTGCGGCCATCGCTTTGACTGGGGCACCTGCCAGGGCGCACGTAAGACAGCCCCTGGGTGCGCCCCCTTCCGAGGGGTGGCCCTTTAATCCGTGTCCTGGGAACCGAGGTATAAAAGGAAGCGAATTCCGTGAGGCCGAGTCCACAGTGCAGCCTGAAGGCAAGAGGGCCACAGGAGGATACGAGCAGGTCCAGCAGGTACTCGGGAGCCAGCGACGCCACTCAAAACGCAAGCAAAAGGGGAACTGCCAGGCTGGAGCTTCCTTCGGGGGGAAGATTTCCACGAGGACACGTGGGAAACCTTACAACTCCTGAAAAACCTTGCACCAGTTGTCGGGGGGCCCCTTGGGGAGCCAGGTTCCTCTTGCCAGGTTCGTCTTGCACCGGTCGTCGGGGGGGGGGCCCGGGACCACACGCTTCCCCTAGAAGGGCTGAGGGCATGGAAAGCAGTTTAACTACCCAGGGGTCGGTGCTCCCTGCCCCAAAGTCAAAGGCAGTGATGCCGTCAGCCCTCGGGAGAGGAGATGCCCAGTCCTGAGTCTGGAGGCTCGGGGGCCCGGCGACGTGGTGCTGAAACGGAGTCTGCAGCGCCTTTCCCGAGACTCTACGCGGGCACGGAGCACCATCTCTTGGAACAAGGGGTGACGACTGCTTAAGGAAAATGGAAAATAGATCTTTGCCTTCTTGTCCATAAAGGGAAGGCGAGAGCAGATGCCAGCCGCAGATGAGCATTTCCCGAGGAGGGGAAAGTATTTCCGAAGGAAATCAGCGTCATAGCAGAACAGGTGAGAAAGGAATTAGAGAGTCTGAGGACGGATAACTCCGGGACCAGATGGGAACCATCTTAGGATTTGTGCGAGAGGAGGCGAGGAAACAGGGGAACGGTTAGCAAATACCTCTTAAAAATACCCTGGGAAACGGGAGAAGCACCAGTGGACGAGAGCCCTTATGCAACACCTATATTTAATAACGACTCCGAGGGAGATCGAGGAAATTAAACACCAGTAAGGTTGACTAGAGCAGTGGGGAAGATATTGGAAACACTAATCAGGGACAAAATAGGGAAAGTTATGATTTAATTAAAGATATTCAGCATGGATTCACAAAAGGGAGATCATACGTAACAAAACTAATAGAATATTTTGAAAAAAGTAACAAAAAGGAATTGAAGAGGGAAACCAGGGGTATAATTTACTGGGACTTTAAGAAAGCTTTTGATGCACTGCCTCACAAAAGGCTAATCTCCAGCGGTGGGGAGTTTGGGTCTGAGCGTGGTGGGGGTGGAGGATGAATGAAGAATTGTCTGGACCGAGGGTACTTGTGAGCATTACCATGAAGAGATTAGGATAAAGGGAGGAAAGTGAGTGCTGGAATTTCCCGAGATCTGAAATTTTTTTTTTAATTAATTTTTTAAACATAGCGCATCAGTAGCCTTGCTTAGGAAATGTGCCCGAACGTGATGAATTCCTCCTGCAGGTGTGATATCGGAGGGCAGGTGCCAGTTAATGCCACAAGGACAATAGCTTTGGGAAGGATTTGTTGAAATTTGATGAATACATGACTGTTCCCAATATACAATGAGGCTGTTTGTGACCAACAAGGGGGCATAGCCGCTAATTGCCGTATGAATAATGAACACAAATAACGATGGAGCGCACGGGCATCGAGGAGCCAAGGCTCCGTGATCCAGGGAGTGTAGGAGCAGCACCCACTACGGGGACGGTCCCAGCCTCGTAGGCACCGTGACTTCGCAACACTGCCCGACACGGTGCCTTGCGGAGCCGCACACGCCTGTGCCTCGCACCCCCACGCGCACACTTGCAGGCCCGTAGGCCCACCCGCCCACACGCCCAGACACGAGCGTGCTCATGCCCTATCCCCGCACGGCCCCGCGGGTAGAGGAAAGTCACGGATGCAAAGGGAAGGGCGCACTCTCTTCCACAGGGAACTATTGGGGGGCGAAATCGGGGGCCCCCGGGGGCACGTGACAGTAATAGCAGAGGCCACGGGAATGAAAGGGGAGGCCGAGGGGCAGAGAAGCCGCGGGACACAGGAAGACCTTTGTGACGCCGAGCCCAGCCAGACCCCAATACCGTTTCCAAGTGCTAGCGAGGGGTGCGGGACTCTGTGGGGCGGGAGTGGCAGGGATCCCGCACGGGACCGACGCTCACCCTCAGGGACCGGGCCTCGGACACCACGGCAGGCACCTGTGGACGAGGGCAACTGGCTGCCCTCAGGGCCTGGATCCGACACTGACCCCTGGGAACAGCCAGGCTGGGACGAGGCATGGGGCGCTCTCCAAAAATGTCATCCCGGCCTTTGCCACGCATGTGCATTCTCGATCTTTTTTTTTTTTATTTAATTTTTTTTTTTAAATTCATGATAGACACAGAGAGAGAGAGAGAGAGAGGCAGAGACATAGGAGGAGGGAAAAGCAGGCTCCATGCTGGAAGCCCAACGTGGGATTTGATCCCGGGACTCCAAGATCGCGCCCTGGACCAAAGGCAGGCGCTAAACCGCTGAGCCACCCAGGGATCCCCACTTCCTCGATCTTGAGGCCGCAGGTCAGAGCACCGGCCGGGAGTGGGCGTGTTGACGGGAAGGTCTCCGCCGTCCAAGGGGACGCGACCCCTGGGGAACGGCGCTCCCATCGCCTCTCCATTTACGAAGTTGCACGAGCGCATGGAGACGAGGGGCCTACAGACACGGGAGTAGTAGAAAACTTTGCGCCTCATTTACTTTTTTCATCATTTCTTAATAGGGAAGTGTGACGTGGTGGTGTCCACATCTAGGAGGTCATTTAGGGTGGAAGGTCGCACAATACAGGATGCAGGCCCTCCTCGTTAATGGCAACAGAAACATCGCCCCAGTGGTCGGCTCCTGCGGTGCAGAGGGGCACAGCATTCCCTCGAGACGAGCTTCGATAAAGAAATATCCGTTACTACATCTCTCTCCATCTTTATGACTTTCCCCCTGGAGGTGCCCGGGTCTTAACTCCAGTAGTTGCAAACGAATACTCAGGAGCTGCAAACTGAGAGTGACAGACAGAAAGCATTCCTTGGAAGGAAGATAGCAGAATGCAACCTGCCCTGCTTGGGCCTCAGAGGCCCTCCTCCTACACGTCCCAGAGACGACAGACTTGGACAAGCACTTCTTGTCCGGATCAGATTAAAATAACAGGATTCACTCAGTATCCATGAGTGAATCTTTTTTTTTTAATATTTTATTTATTCATGAGAGACGCAGAGAGACAGAGAGAGAGAAAGAGAGAGAGGCAGAGACACAGGCAGAGGGAGAAGCAGGCTCCATGCAGGGAACCCGATGTGGGACTCGATCCCGGGACCCAGGGGTCATGCCCTGGGCTGAAGGCAGGCGCTAAACCGCTGGGTCACCCAGGTGCCCCAATACCTGCGATTCTAAGGTATTTTACGCTCTTGTTTTTTTTTTTTTTTTATGCTCTTGTTTTTGCAACCATATGATGACTTTCATAACGCTTGTGTGTTTTAAGGAAAAGTGCAAGTAATAGACAAAAAAAAAAAAAAGAAAGAAAGAAAGAAAGAAAGAAAGAAAGAAAGAAAGAAAGAAAGAAAAAACCACCTATTTGCCTTCACATTGGGTCCATTCTTTATTTTCCTCCCAGTTTTTCATGCAAAGCATATTTGGGGATTTCTGCTTTGTCCTTCAAAGCAAGAAAATGCTTCTTACGCCCTGGAGTCTAGTCAAGCACAGACGAAGCCGGCGTCTGCAGGGCCCGACCCTCACCGTGAGCGAAGGGTTAACCGGACGACCCTGGAGCCCTTCCCAACCCCACCATCCAGCCCAGAGACAATCCAAATCGGTCAGCGATCTAAGAAAAGACGGGCCTCCCACCTCCCCTTCCACACAGCTTGCCCCCCACCCCGAGAAATCCCGAATCGCCCCCCATAGAAGCCCCGAGGAGAATAGAACGTGGTTTGGAAGGAGGACAAAGGGTTAAAAGGTACCTGTCAGGAACGTCTCTGGAAATCAGTCATTGGGAATCATCTGTCAGCGAGACAAAATTAATTACTACATGTAAAACGAAGAAATCAATGTAAATTAAACACTGCATAAATGGTATAAAAGTTTAGGACACCTTGATTGTTAACTAATTACTGGTCCACGTGGGAGTTTTCAACAAGCCGCCGCGGGGACGTGGCTCACGAGACTCCCTCCAAATCTCCCCAAAGTCGAGTTTGGGTCCTGCGGGCGTTTCCACCTCCAGTTAAGACTGGAGTTTGGGGCAATTACAGTGACTTGCCGAGTGCCGTGCCCCGTTAGCGCTTCTCGGCATCCGAGGCTGGCGGGAGGACACAGCCTCAGTTCAAAGGTTAGACTCACGACCTCGGCGGCCTCAGAAGAAGCCCCCCCCCACCAAAGGCCCCCCGCCACAGGCTGAGAACTGGGGCAATCAGCAGGCTGCCCATTAGCAAATATTTTATTATTTTATGCAAAGCCGGTTTTATTGGTGAAATGAAGTCAGTCGTTATAAATAGTTCAAACGTGGTCGGGATTTAAGATGTGACTTCCACGCTGTGTCGGGTTCCTAAGGTGGGTTCGTCGGCTTCTTGGTGGGGACAGGAGGGGGGTGAGAGAAAACGCCAGCGTGGAGGCTGTTGTACATCATGTTCCGGGTCGTGGGCCTTGGGGTCGGGGCTGGGGGCCCTGCACCTGCCCCTTTCCCTCGGAGCCCTGGCACGGAGACCCAGGTTCCTGACGCTCCGTCCCCCACGGAGGGACTCAAAGAAGGCATTTGCCTCCGATCGCCTGGCCCGGAGACACAACCTTTTGCAGCATCTCCTCAAACCCAATATGAGCCCACTGCAGCCCCAATTTTCCCGTTTCTTCGTGTATTCTACTGATGCCTAAGCTGGAGAAGCCCCCGCAGGCACTGCACGAAAATCAAGGTTTCTTTCGGGAACTTCGCCTCACTCAGGGTGACCCCAGCTCTCCCCTCTCTCCCTGACCTTTTACCGTCTAACCACCTGACACCTGCCGGGCTCCCCTGAAGCCTGCGGGCCCTTCGCTTCTCAGTGCCTGGGTCCTGGCAGTGATCCCATCCCTGGGACGCAGCCGTCACCCCGCGGGGAGCACCCAACAGCAGAACATTCTCCCTACCAAGACCCGCAAGCCCCATGGCTGAAACAGACCCCAAGTGTCCTCCAAAGTGTGCTCTGCAGACACCTACACGCAAATTTTTTTTTTTTTTTTTTTTTTTTTAGAAAAAGTACAATATACAATTTGTAAAATTAGGGAGCTGGAGATTACTTAGGAAAGGACGATTTGCATTGCAAACGAACTTTCTGATTTATAGAGTCACCACGGGGTTCCTTAGGTGAGTCAGTCTAAAACAGGAGTCAGCTCTCGGTGCATCTAAAATAGGATCCAGTCCCCAAAATGCAACACACACACCCTACCAGCGACGGCCCCATCCATACTGGCCATTGCCAGGATAATAAAGGAAATTTATTTTCCTTTTTTCTCCAAGGCTTTCCTGCAAGGGTATCATCACTCCCATCACACTGGCCTTCCTTTGGTTTAGTTCTCTGGGGGCTGGCCGCCTTCGGGCAGGTGTTGGGTCTCAACCCAGAGAAGCCACCCAACGGCGGTCTTGCAGTGTGTTTGATATTTGGTGGGAAGTGACTACCCGGCCGAGGAGGAAATCCAAGGCTTCATATTAACTCAAGGAGTCTGTAAACATCCCGTTATTCCATGCAGTCATTCCATCTCAGGTGACCCGCCCCGGAGAAATCCTATAACATAGAGGGACATCTGGGAACGGAAGGTGCCACCGCCAGATTCAGAGACATTTCCCACTTTGTATTCGTAATAAAAAAAAAAAAAAATTGGAAACAGCCTAAATATTCAATGACTGGAGAAAAAATTTAAAAATCCCAAATAGGATATTTTATTAGAGCCACAAATTTGTACATGCAAAGAGTTTTAATAATATGAGAAAATTTGCAGGTTATGTATACAGTACACGCAAGATCACGTGTGCAGTGGGGTTACAATTAGGTAAAAGACACAGAAGAAACCTGAAAGGAAATAAATCCAAACGGTGGCAGTCTTCACAGAGTGAGAAACGGCTGGAGGGTTTTTTTTTTTTTCCTATTTTTTGATAATCGGGGAAAAAAAAAAAAGAAGCAAAAGCTGCTTTGACCTTAAGAAAATGCAAGGTGATTGCTTTTCTTAAAAAAGGAAAACATATGGGGTTCAAGGCAGCGAATTAGAAGCAAGCTTCCATTCACTTTGATATTTATCATTAAGAAGCAAAATTTCTATCAGTGTCAAAGATTTCAGCTCACTCAGACCATAATGTTCTTTATTTAAATATCTTACGCCCGCAGTGTTCTAAGGGCCTCAGACGTCCCTGCCCGGACGCCAGGGCGGAGCTCGTTCGGGTCCTGCACACCCGGGGGAGGCGTCAGGCCCTACGGGGCTGTAAGGTTCCCACACGCGGCTTCTCTAACCCTCGGAGGGTCCTGGCACCCGACATGCACAGGGACACGAGTGTCCTCACCGCCAGCGACCCCATCCGGCCACCGCCCTGGGGCCTGGCACGGGCTCAGCAGGTGCCGGAGAAGAAGTGAGCCCCCCTGCTAGCCTCCGCTCTCCGTGCCCCCCGGGCCTGCGCGGGGTCACAAGCGCTTCCCCGAGAGGGGTCTCAGGAGCCCCTGGGCCAACAGCCTCCCTGCTATGCAGCTGGGAAGCCCTGGGGCAGAGACCGATGACAGCCTGGGGTTGGGATCCCCGTCTTACTGGGCATAAACTCATTGTGCCTCAATTTGCCAATCCTTAGAACTGGGAAGATAAGCTACGCCCCCAGGGATTCGGGCGAGCGTGCTGAATCCGGGGAAAAGGAATAAGTCTTCTATTAAGACTGATTGCCAAACGGTGGGGGGGGGGGGAGCCAGTCTGGTTTCAGTTAATGAAGAAGATGTCATTTTACTTCCACGTCTGGTTGTGGCAAAAAAGGGTCAATCGGATCCCACATCCCATGGAGAACAAGCAGAAAAACAGCGACAGAGAATAGTGTTGGGGTGTGTGTGTGTGTAAGTTATTTTAAGGTCCAAGAGTGTTGTCAAAGAGGCCAGGATCGAGGGCCACGGCTGTAAGCCGACGGGATCCCGACGAGCGGGGCCTGGTTGGGGCATCCCTAGTCCCACTGAGGCAGCCTTGACCTCACGAGCGGCAGCAGGGGCGCCGGAGCTTTCCGGAGGATAAGGCGCCCGGGGGACCAGAATTAGAAGCTGCTAGGGCGAGGGGCAAGGTCCCTGGTCAATGGCCCAGACTTTCGTCTCAGGTTTGACCCCTGCAGGGACGCACTTAGGAGTAAGAAACAACAGAAAACAAACCCACCCTTGAACCCCGCGCAATTCTGAGCGGCCGAAGGTGACATGTGCCCCGAGCCCCGTGGGCTGCTGGAAACAAAGCAAGTGCTCCCGGGCGGGGAGCGGGGCGGGGGGGTGCAAGGTCACGTAGGGCTGGGCTGCCCGCCAGGGTGCCACTGGCCGCAGGTGCCTGCCGAGCGCCCGGTATGTGACGTCCAGACGGAGATGCGCCGTGCGTGCGTGTCACACGGTCGCTGCACCTCCAAGAGTGAGCACCCAAAGATCTTAATGATTTTTGCATCGGTTATGTGAACAAATGATGATATTTTGGGGCATCTGCTGTTGAATGAAACGTGTTGTTCAGATTCATTCACCGGGGGCTCCTGGGGGGCTCAGTGGTTGAGCGTCTGCCTTTGGCCCAGGGCGTGACCCCGGGGTCCCGGGATCGAGTCCCGCGTCGGGCTCCCCGTACGGAGCCTGCTTCTCCCTCTGCCTGTGTCTCTGCCTCTCTCTGTCTCTCATGAATAAATACATAAAATCTTTAAAATAAAAATACATCTGAAATTTAAGACTAGGGCGGGTCGACACCTCTGAAGAAGGGGTTTGTTAGGACCTCGGCGTGCCCTGCTCTGGACCTAAAGACACACAAATTCTGCACTCATGCTGGTCCAGTGCACAGCTCGCTTCCAGCTCCATCGGGAGCCCCCGGGATCTGCCTCCCAGGGGGTCAGGGAGCCCAGGAGTGTCGCATGTTGCCGTCCCCCGAGGTCGCCAGGACAGACGCAGGAGGAGGCGCCCTACAACGGAGCAGGGTCTGGGGCAGGGTCCAGGCACTGGGGCTCCTGGCCTGCCATCCAGCCTGACACGGGCGTCCCCCGGAGATGCGGAGCTGGGTGGACGTGAGAGCCCTGCAGCCGGCCACGGTTGTCTGCACGTTCAGGGAAGAGCCTCTGGGGCCTGCGTGGGCCGCTCCTGGGTGGTCCACGGGGAAGCCACCCGGATGTTTATGTTGCGCTCTGATGTCCTAAACATCCCGCAGAAGAGCAAAAGGCGGAGCGCAGAGGCCAGCTCTGTCCACAGGACAACTGGCCTTGCACAAAACCATTGGAAATACGTCGATTTTTTTTTTTTTTAATTTTTAACCCCCACCGCAAAGGCAGACACAGCCTTCCTCCAACAGCGGCGTGAGAGGCAACGCGTTTGACCAACTCTACGCGCCAGGGGGGTGAAAACGAAGACGCCCCACTCTCCCCGAGGACCCGCAAAGAGAAAAGAGACCGGGGTTCTAGAAAACGAAGGGTTTTGGGTTTGGATTCAGGGAAGAGCTTCTCGATAACCGAGCGCGGCAGGACCTTAGAGTAGGGGCTTCTGTTGCTGTTGAGGTGAAAGCTCCAAAGGGCGCCCACGGCGCAGAGCGGGTGGGCGCTAGCCTCCCCCGGGGCCGTGCCCGGCTGGCAAACACCCCTGGGTGCTACAGTGGGGGCTGCCTTATGCGGCACCGGCGCCTGCGGAAGGAGCTGGGGTCTGCGGTGACCACCGGCCACGGGGTGGCTTTGCTCTACCTCAACCCCAGCGAGAGTCAGGCCACCCCCGTCCCTCGGCGTACACGGGGCTCGAGGCCGTTGCAGGACTCGGCAAGGACGAGGCCGAGGCCGTGGGCTGCAGGGCGGTGGGGGGGCCGTGTGGGGGGATCCTCCACTTCTGGGGATTTGGGGAACCAGCGCAAAGTGTTCAGATGTAGGTCTCTGTGGAGGGGAGCCCCCGCGCCAGACCACTGCCCCAGGGACCCCTGCGGGAAGACACTACTCCACGGGAGGAGCCCCACGTCTACTCTGGAACGCCGTGCGGCCCAACCAAGGAACACTCCAGAAACCCTGGGGCCCGGAGCCACGAGGATCCAGCGGGGCCTGCAGAAGACCCCAGAGAGCGCCGCGCGCGGGCAGGAGCACCCACCATGGCCACGTGGCCGGCCCTGACCTCTAGGCCTCGTCTCCCGTGGGCGTGTCAGAGGAGAATGTTCTGTGCCTCCGACCTGTTGGATTGTCTCTCCCAATACTGAGGAGACCAGAGACGACAAGGAAAACGGTCTCTTAGGTGGTCGAGAGCGAGGGCCCTTTGTTAGGACAACGTGCTCAGCCGTGAGCCCTCCACAAGCGGCGCGTCCCAACCCTCATATTCTTCTACCCGTGAGGACGTGGAGGCCCGGCGAGAAGGGAGCCAGCCCTCCGCCCGGGCTCCACGTCCACCGGGGGCGAGGAGGCCCCCCTCGTGGGCGCAGCACACGGGGCCACCACTCTCCGCGCCCCCTCCGTCTGTGACCCCCATTGCCTCGTTCCCTCCATCACTACAGTGCCGGGGGCCAGGCCAAGATAAGAAGGGCCGACCCTTATTAGACGGTCACCACTCTATGTTTTTTAATGGCTGGCACCATCTTGAGGTGGGTGACCGCACTGGGCACGACGCCCCTGGAGGCCCGACGTACCCGGGTGCAAATCACCTTTCAGCTGGGCTCTTCCTCCATACCGTGTCCCAGGAGACCCTTGTGGAAGGTGCCACAGCCACAGGCCCCACCGGGGGGCCGCACCCATGGTCTGGGCGGCCTCGAGCGAGCCCCAAGCCCCCGGCCCGGAGAGCGCCACATGGCAGGGAGCTGGGTTTCCAGCAGGCGGGAGAGGAGGGACGCTCTCTCCGCGCGCCCTGCTGTGTCTGGAAACCCCATCCAAGAGGCAGCGTATGGATCCGGGGATGGATCTGCTGTCGCGTAATGAAATGGTAATGGGAGGCAGTCCGGAGCTCCTCTTTGCACAGCCACCAACGGATGCCATCCGCAAGGAGGGCAGCTGCTCCTCCAATCTGCCCGGCTTTTTCAAGTCAACACGCTCTTTGGAGACCAAGGACACCCCGGGCCACCCCCGGGAGCGCTGGCCGCCATCGGGGGCCTGTGTGCATGAGCACCCCCCTGAGCCCCGTGGGCTCTCCTTGCGCCCCGGGGAGCTGAGAATGCAGCCGTGGGGTGGGGGGTGGCGAGGGACGCGGGCGGGGAGGAGGCCCCGGCTCCAGCAGGGGGGCGTCTCGGGCAGGAGCTGTACCGGTGCCCAGCGCTGCGAGCCGCGCTCCCCCCTCCCTTTGTCAGGATGACAATAAACACAAAGCAACAACAGCAACAACAAAATCCAAATAAACGGTCAGCTCCAAAGGAGCAGGATGGGACCGTCGTCTCGTCCAGATACCTGTTCTGGCGGCCGCGGGCTGTGCCAGCGCTGAGCCGTCTCCAGGACGCGCCATATGCCTGCTTCTTTACTTAGCCTCGCTTGGGACGGGAATCCTTCAGAGTGGAAGGTCCCCGCGTGTTTGGCAAAGCGGACAAGGACACCAGCCGAACGTACACGGGGACGGGGTGTCCCTGGAGGCGCGTGCACACGCACACACACACGCGTGCACACGCACACGGCGTTCGTCTCTCCCAGACCGCGACTCTGCTCAACCGGTCGCTTTTTCTCCGCAAACCGTCACCAAAGTAAAATACAAATAAGCCCGGGGCTCGGCCAGCGGAGCAAGTGAAGACCGACTCGGTCGCACTTTCGGTTCCTGTCGCAGCGCACGCGGCCAGGAACACCCGACGCCCACACGCGGTCTCCTCGCGTTCCCGAGCGGCCCCGAAGGGACCCAGAGGTCACAAGCCATGCTCCCAAGACCCAAACCCCGGCCCCTTCGTGCTTGGATCGTTGGAGTCCATGACCCAGGCCGGACCGGGGTCCTGGCCTCCTTCGCCCATGCGGACACGGCGCCCACTGGTATTCGGTGGAGGGACCCGCGGACGCAACACGAAGCAGCAGGAAACCGATGGTGTTTCAGCAGCTCGGGGCTCCCGATTAGGCCGCCTGGCAGCGGGGGACGCGAGGCTGCAGGGGAGCCTTCGGGGTGCCCCAACCCGACGGGCTGGGGGGCGAGCGGGGATGCGGCGACCCCAGCCCGCCCCTGACCCCGAGCGGCGGCCCAGGACACGGCCCCTCCTCCCCTCCAGGAAACGAGGGATCTGGAAACACGGCGAGAGCCTCTCAAGGGTGATCGTTCCCCCGACTGGTATCTTAAGCTTGTCAAGCTCTTAGCCAGAGCTTTCCAAGGCAAGTTTGGTAGAAGCATATGGTGCTCGCCCAGTCCATATGACTGGCTGAGCGTCGACCACTACTGTTGATACAATATATCACTTTCTTCTCAATATTATGACAGCGTTTGTCAATGAAAATTAAATTACTGTCAAACGTATCCTGCTAACGTACGGCACAACCGTCAGAGGAAGCCAGCACCGTGCCTTACGCCAGTGGGACCTCATCTTTATGCTCCACCAAGACGTGGGGGAGGAAGACATTTGGGACTCTAATGCCAGGAGGGACGGACTGCCAGGCGAGCACAGGGATGGCGGCGCCTCCAGCTCCCGCAGCCCCCGGTTCTGGGAAGGGCGTCCGCGTCGGGGGCAGGGGTGTTCAGGGGGCTCAGTGGGTGTTCAGGGGTCTTAGGGGGGTTCAGGGGATCAGGGGGATTATGGGGTAGGGGTTCAGGGAGTCTAAGGGGGTTCAGGGGGCTCAGGGGGATTACGGGGTAGGGGTTCAGGGAGTCTAAGGGGGTTCAGGGGGCTCAGGGGGATTAGGGGGTAGGGGTTCAGGGAGTCTAAGGGGGTTCAGGGGGCTCAGGGGGATTAGCGGGTAGGGGTTCAGGGAGTCTAAGGGGGTTCAGGGGGCTCAGGGGGATTAGGGGGTAGGGGTTCAGGGAGTCTAAGGGGGTTCAGGGGGCTCAGGGGGATTAGCGGGTAGGGGTTCAGGGAGTCTAAGAGGGGTTCAGGGGGCTCAGGGGGATTAGCGGGTAGGGGTTCAGGGAGTCTAAGAGGGGTTCAGGGGGCTCAGGGGGATTAGGGGGTAGGGGTTCAGGGAGTCTAAGAGGGGTTCAGGGGGCTCAGGGGGATTAGGGGGTAGGGGTTCAGGGAGTCTAAGGGAGTTCAGGGGGCTCAGGGGGATTAGGGGGTAGGGGTTCAGGGAGTCTAAGGGGGTTCAGGGGGCTCAGGGGGATTAGCGGGTAGGGGTTCAGGGAGTCTAAGAGGGGTTCAGGGGGCTCAGGGGGATTAGCGGGTAGGGGTTCAGGGAGTCTAAGAGGGGTTCAGGGGGCTCAGGAGGATTAGGGGGTAGGGGTTCAGGGAGTCTAAGAGGGGTTCAGGGGGCTCAGGGGGATTAGCGGGTAGGGGTTCAGGGAGTCTAAGGGGGTTCAGGGGGATTAGGGGGTAGGGGTTCAGGGAGTCTAAGGGGGTTCAGGGGGCTCAGGGGGATTAGCGGGTAGGGGTTCAGGGAGTCTAAGAGGGGTTCAGGGGGCTCAGGGGGATTAGGGGGTAGGGGTTCAGGGAGTCTAAGGGGGTTCAGGGGGCTCAGGGGGATTAGCGGGTAGGGGTTCAGGGAGTCTAAGAGGGGTTCAGGGGGCTCAGGGGGATTAGCAGGTAGGGGTTCAGGGAGTCTAAGGGGGTTCAGGGGGCTCAGGGGGATTAGGGGGTAGGGGTTCAGGGAGTCTAAGGGGAGTTTAGGGGGTTCAGGGGTCTTGGGGGCTCAGGGGACTTCGGGGTTCTCAGGGGGGTTCAGGGGGCTTGAGGGGTAGGGGTTCAGGGAGTCTAAGAGGGTTCAGGGAGTCTCAGGAGGCTCAGAGGGCAGAGGTTCAGAGGACTCAGGGGTTCTCAGGAGGTTCGGGGGTTCAGGGGCAGGGGTTCAGGGGGTTCAGGGGGCTCAGGGGGTCTCAGAGGGTCTCAGGGGGTCTCAAGGGTCAGAGGTTCAGGGGGCTCAGGAGGGTTCAGGGGTCAGGGGTTCAGGGGGCTCAAGGGGGCAGGAGCACACGCGTGGGCCTGCGGTGCTTCATAGGGATCCAGCACGCGTGTTACAGGCCTGTGCCAGCTGGAGGGGAGGGAAAGACCACATCTTTATAATCAACGATCCTCGGGGTGCGTTTCAAATCTCCTATTGACGTGCCGAAGCGATCATATGGAAACATTTAAAAGCCAGATTACGTCTGAACCTCATACCGGCTTCTTCTTCTGCGCCTTTGAACAAGCTCAGCTCCCACTGCCCGTATCTGGGATTCAAGATTTTCTCCCATTTTCCCGCCACGGCGGCGGCGGCTTAATCACGGGACTTTTAAAGCCTCCCAGAGACTCAACGTTGAGCTCGATCGCTTTTCTCTTCGAGCCCCTTGAGCGGGACGTGTCTGGAAGGGAAAGGGGGCGTTGGCAGGGGTGCAGCAGGCGGGGGCGTCCTGGGCCCCCTAACAGGCAGTCACCGCGCTGTGACCTGATGGGGCTCTGGTCGGGCCCATGGCCCCCTTCAGGCCCCGGCTGCACCCCGCTCCCCGCGCCCCTGCTCCCGGCCCTCCCCATCACCCCAGGAAAACACCTGGGCACTGAGGCCAATGGCTGAGTCCGTGGGGATGCTGACCCCAGCAGGCAGTGGCTGCAGCAACCCGGAGGGACTGTCACGTGAGCGCTGGCCAAGCTAACGGGAAGGACTGGAGACCCCTCGCCCGTGGCTAAATCGAGAAAGAGGAACAGATGATGCAGCCCGGTACCTATTAGGACATCGCTGTGGTCGTCGCGATCACACCGAATGGTTAAAAACAGATAAAGGAGAAGACGCTTTCCAATTAACGATGACTCATAGTTGAGTAGTTTCAAACAGAGCAGAGCCCCCATTCCCTTTTCAGCCAGGTCTTCCAAAACCTCTTGCCCTGGATTCCCTCCAGAGGAGGAGCCTGTGCATGCAGCGCCCACGGGTCCCAGCACCTCCCACCCGCCCCGCCAGCCCCGGGCCAGGCCCTCCGCTTGTTCAGGAGGTATCACTGGGAACCGTGTTTTACGAGACCCATCGGCTTGCAACGCGTGTCCAGTGATCAGCTGAGTCCCGAGGGCTCAGGAGAGGACACGCGGCCTCCCTCGGGGAGAACTGCCCCCCGCTGCCCCGTGAGGGCTGTGCCGGGGGAGCTCAGGCCTGGCCTGGGCCATGTCTGCAGCATCACGGACACCCACGTGGCCCTCAAGGCAGTCAGGTGGGCACCGGGGGCGGAAGAGACCTCGGAGCAGGTGGTCTTCTCCGCGTGGTCCCTCCTGGGCGGGCGGCCCCACGGGGTCACCCCTCAAGGGCGGCAGTGGCTTTGGGAGCGCCCCAGGCTTGCCTTGCGACCCACAGAGGGCATGGAGAAGACTGAGGAGCTTTCTCCTGCAGGGCGGGGTCCGAGCAGGGCGACCTGCCATGCCCAGCTGGGCCAGGAGAACATCAAAGAGCGGACTTCGCTCCTCTCCCCTCCCGGGAGCCCCCCCCTTTCACGCCTTTCACGGGAGCCACGTCCACGGCCCCCGGTGGGCGGGGAGAGCCGGGGCTGGGGCCCGGCCAGCCGCCGGCTGCAGGAGCTCAGCGCGGCCGCCGCAAAGTCCCGGTGCTGGCAGTCGGGTTCCCATCCCCAAACCCTTCTCCCCAACACAAAGAAGGGCAGCCTGGCGGCGTAACAAAAGCCAGCGCGGGCGGCAAGGTGACTGCACATTTCAGCTTGAATGCTCCGGTGTGGGGCTCGCACCTGATCACCAGATGCTTCAAGCAGATGGCCAGGGAGGGGAGAGGCAGCTCCTGGTTGCTTCCGAGGGGCTCCAGGAGAACCAATCCAGAGAGCCGGCCGGGAGTGCCCGGCTGCCCGGCTCAGCCCCTGCTCCAGAAGCTCTTGCAGGGCTGGAGACAGGAGCTCCGCTCGCAGGCTTGGCTTCCGGATGGCCACCCCTGCGCCTCACACCTCGCGGGAGGAGCTCGGCCGAGCCGGGAGGCTGGGCCAGCAGCGCGGCCTTTTGTCCGCGGAAGCCCTGAGACTCTCTTCTCCGGATGGTCCTCTGGAGCAGGCCCGGCCGCCCCTGCTCTGCCATCCAGGAGGTCTCCGTAAATGTGACTCATTTGCAAATTAATTTTTCAGCAGGTGACTGGGTGGGCCACAGAGAGGAGCCTCCCTGCGGGGCCTCGGCCAGCCGAAGCCCAGGCCCCGGGGACGGGCGCTTCTGCTCACCTCGGCCGCGTGGCCGCCGCCCACAAGGACTTAGGCGCCCTCGGAGGTAGGAGCGGGAAGAGGCCTGTGCCGCCGCCTGCTTTCTGGAGGACAGAGGAGCCTTCAAGGCCTCCTCTTAGCAGAAGCTGCGGGCGGGGTCTGGAGGCCGGGGCGAAAGCCCCACTCTTGCTCCTGCCCCGGGTCTCCTTTCTCTTCCAGGGAACCCACGTTCTTGGCGCCAGGACAGAGCTGTGCACACACAGGTACACACACACGTGCAAGCAGGATGCCTCGCTGAGAATACGGGGTGTCTGGGCCGTTTGATTTCCCCGTGTACCCCCCTCTGGGACGTGCCCGAGACACACAAGGTGCCCGATAAACGTCGTGCGGTGATAAGTGGATGATCAGCTAAGACGTCCGCTGACCCTATTCCTTTGTCTCCTCCCTGACGCCCGGCCACCTGAAGCCATCTCCCTTGCTTCCAGGCTCACGGTCCACCCCCCGCCCCGCGTCCGAGCGGGAGCTCCCCAAGAGCAGGCCCCCCACCCAGCCCAGCGCCGGGCACCAGTAGGTCTGCAGGATCCGCTCAAAGCCTGAGCCGGGCCCTGGGTCACCCCCTCCCAGCTGCCCAGCCCAGCCCAGCTTGGTGGCGGCCACCGCAGGTGCTCCCAGGCCCACGGAGCCTCCCACTCTCTCGCCTGGACAGGTGAACTGGGAACACACGTGACCCCCCACCCGCCCCAGCGCTTCCCGTGTCTGTACCTCTCACAGTTAGGACCAGCCGGACTCACCCCTCGGCCCGGGCCTCCCGTGCAGGAGGGCCCCTCTCGGCCCTTGGCCTTGGCCTTCCCCTGCTCGGCCCAGGGCTGTGGGTTGAGCGAGCGTGGGGTCAGAGCTCTGCTTGATGACTGCACGGGAGAGCGGGAGGGCGGAGAAAAACCTGTGGCTGGTTCACGCGGGGAGAGGGGCCAGAGCCCACGATGGGAGCTGGGGGCGGCCCACGGAGCCCCTCGCACGGGCTGGCACACGCCACGCTCTTCCCTCGTCTGCTCTGCGACTTTGAGCAAGTCACTTAACCTCTCTGAGCGTCAGTCCTTTATCCATCAAACGGAAGAAACGAGGCCTCCCACGTCGCGGGACTGTCGTGAGGCTCCGGGAGGCGACCCCCATCCCACGGCTGGGCTCTGAGCAAGCACTCGGCGGAAGCGCCCACACTTCCCCGGAGCCCGCCCTGTGCCGGGTCTCGCCCCCCACTCGGCCGCGGCAGGGGGCCCAGGGTAACCACCAGCCACAGGTGTGGGCGTGCCGTGGGCGCGTGGCGAGCGCGTCCTGCGTGGGCAACGGTGCGGCCCCCATTGTCCCCATCCCCGGGTGCAGGTGCCGGCGATCCGGGGAATGCATGGAGCCGAGGGGGCAGCATGGGGGACACGCGAGGAGGCCCCAGGGACGGCGGGCCCGGGAAGCAAGAGAAGCAAGCCGGGTCCTGACAGCTCGGACCCTTAGGGAAGCTGAGAGCCTGGAGCGCTGCTGTCACCCGCTACCCCTTACAGACATCGTTGCCATCATCATCATTTAAGGGGAGATGGGAGGTGGAGCAACTGGCCAGGTCACACAGCCCCACGGAGGCAGGGCTGGGACCCAGCTCCCTCCTCTTCCAGCCTCGAGCCTTCGTGCACGCGTCCCTCTGCCACCTGCGGGGAGCTGGACGCTGGAGGGTCCCCAGGAGGGGGCCTGGTGGGCTCCCAGGGGAGCCCCACCCCACCAACACCAAAGCCCGAGCCGAGCCTCCGCGACTTTGGGACCAAAGAGACTCGGACCCACCGGCACCAGCGTCTCACCCCACATTCCTGGAGCCTGACGGCCGCCCTAAACATCGGGGCGCCCCATTTAACCACAGAAGGCGCACAGGGGTGGGGGCTCATGGGCCGGGGCAGAGCTGGCAGGTGGGCGGCGGGAGGGTGGCGCTGGCCGGGCTGTCGCCTCCGGCGCGGGGGCCCCATCCCTCCCTCCCCGGCCTCCCTCCCCTTCTGCACCAGTAATTAAGAAACACCTGTGTTTCTCGTCAGCCTGCACATCCGGGAAGCCCCCCCCAGCCACGCAGGACGCCCACGGAGCCCCCCAAGCCCCGGGGTGGCCGGCGCTGGGCCCCCCGCGTCCCCGCAGGGTGGGCACCCGGCTCCGAGGCCGGCACGCAGCAGCCCCCGCTGCAAAACGGCCGAAGCCCCCGCAGAACTTGGGCGTCGGGACCTGCCCCTCGACGGGCCTCCTTGCCAACGCTCAGGCCTATGCCAGCTTTCTCACAAACGAACAGCTTGTATCCCCATGAAAATCAATGGATGGAACAAATTGTATTAAATTATGTAAAATGATACTAAAGAGCACATTCTAGTAGTGAAAAGAAAAAAAAAATAACTGCCCCCCCCCAGAAAATCTTATTTTAATAAATCTGACGAAAATACAGAAGATAATTAGGAGGAAAAAAAAATGCTGAATTTTTGTGACACTTAAAGACACATCTCTTGGCCACAAGCGGGGACGCGGGATTTATGCCCTCATAGGTCAGACGGGCATAATTCTTTTGTGCGTGTGACACCTGTGAGTTATTTAGAGCCCCTCGCGCACCAGCCAGCGACAGCTCCCGCCTGGCTCCCCTCGCGGGGACCGACCCGACCGGGCAGCAGAAACAAGCGTCTTTTTTTTTTTTTTTTTTTTTTTGGAACCAAATTTCCTTCCCTTTCACATCGATTTTTTTTTCCCTTGGTAAATAACTGTAATTAGCATTGAACTTGCGATATAACCTCTTGCCTATATGCGGAAAAAATCATTTAAAAATATTTTAGCCCCTTCTATCTTTTTCAATCCCCTAGCACAGCTGCCATTTTTCGAAGGGGAAAAAAAAAAAAAAGACACCGAGAATGTCCTAAGACGCGGTGTTGAATAGGTCAGGAGACCTTTCTCGGCCCCGCGTGTCGAGGCCCTCGCCGCCCCCGCACCCCGGTCCCGGAGGGCCCGTGTCGCTCGCCCACACACCGACTGTCGCCCGGACGCAAGGCCCAGAAACAACCAGCGTGCGAGGACACGTCAGCTCCAGAGCGTGTTTCTATCTAGAAGCATCTACACAGTCGAGGGAGGGCGATTTGCAATCTGCTCCCCCCACCTCTCCGCCGTCTGGCCTGACGCTGGGGCTTCTTTTTTTTATTATTATTAATTTTTAAAGATTGTATTTATTCATGAGAGAGAGAGAGAGAAGCAGAGACCCAGGCAGAGGGAGACGCAGGCTCCATGCAGGGAGCCCGAGGCGGGACTCGATCCCAGGACCCCGGGGTCACGCCCTGGGCCGAAGGCGGCGCTAAACCGCTGCGCCTCCCAAGGATCCCGACGCTGGGCCTTCTAAAGCCAGTCTGGCCCGTTGGTCGTGAGGATGGACGTGCTTCAAATAGGAGCAAACATCTCGCGCCACTTCCGGCCCGAAGACGGCATATGTCACAAATGCTCGCTTCTAATGTGCACGGTAGTAAGAGGTACGACGTTAATAAAATAATGAGCACGGAATAACAGTGACATAATAATACTGTCCCTCATCGCCGTCTGATTGTTGATGGTATCGACGATCGTTCCTCCTGGCTGTGACCCATGACGGGGCCGGTGCGCGTGGACTGGATCTTCTCCTAGACCCGGTCTGGACAGGTGTTATCACCTGGGAAATCCAAACTTGGTTTTTGTTTTTTTGGTTTTTTTTTTTTTTACATCAAGTGCTTCTTATGCCTCCATCAGTCAACTGACTAATGACTCCCCACGGCCGTGGGGCCAGGTCAGACGAAGGGTCACACTCTGCGGGCCGCGACTATCCCTTATCACGTGATAGGCGGAGTCACCTGTGCCCAGTCACCTGTGCTCACCTTGGGCCCAACCTGAGTTCTGGCCCCTTTCCGAGAGCCCTCACCCTGGGCTCCTGGGCCTGGCTGCTTTCCCGGCACTCGGAGGACGGGCCCAGATGGTTGGGCTGCGCTGAGCTCCGCGGCTTAGCAAACCCCTAATTCTCTGCTTCCTCCGTACGAACACTCAACAGACATCGCTAACGTCGAATGTCTGGAGTAAATGACGCGTCCTGCAACAGATACTGGGCTTTTTTTTTTTTTTTTGGCTTGTTTCTCCCCGGGAGGTGGCCATCGATAGTCGATAGGATCCCCACGTGAGGAATACGACCGAGGGCAAGATGGTAGGGACGCCACCACCCAGGAAGCCACCACTGTCTGTGCTGAGTGCTTCCCGGAGCTACAGGGACATCCCAGGCTTTGGTGCCCGTTTCCAGAGCCGGCCCTGGGCTCCAGCAGCCGACGGACGGACGGTCGGGGAGCTGTGGGGACCAGGAGGGCACCGGCTTGAGCCCCAAGTGGGAGCCGTGACCTCAGGCCGGGCTCGGCGGCGCCCCCCCCCCCGCCTCCCCGACTGCTTTCCTCCTGTGGGCCCCCATAGCACCCCGCCTTGTGACGTCTCCAATCCAGTCCCGGACCTATTCTATGAGCGGGGATGGAGGGGGAGCACTCAAGGCCTGTCACCCTCCAAGGCCTCCAATGAGCCCCTCGACCTCCCCGGCCCGTGAAGCAGCGTGTCCGTGTCCTGCTTCATCTGCTCATCCACACGGGAGGCCCTGAGGACCCACCAGTGCCGGGCACGGATCCGGGGGCTGTGGCTCCGCACAAACAGAGCGGACGGCCCCCTGGGCCCCCATGGAGCGGCACTTGAGCTGGGGCACGGACAGTGGTGCGTGTGTCACGTGCAGTGGGGATAAAGCAGGCCCTGGAATCCGCCCCTGCCTGCGGGCGAAGCAGGAAGGGCCAAATCTGACGTGGATGCTCAGGGAGGGCCTTCGGGGGAGGCCACGGCTGAGTGAAGACTCGGGTGGGTGGTGAGAGCTGGCAGGGCATGCAGCAGGTACAAAGGCCCCGGGGCAAGAGCCCGAGCACGGCCACGGGCCGGGGTGGCCAGAGACGAGTGTGCAAGGTGCAGGGAGTGAGGCAGCGCGACGTGGAGTCAGGTCCCTGGTGGTGGGCCAGACGGGGGGAGCCCTGGGGGTTTGAACACGGTCGTGACGAGATCTGATGTGACAGCTGAAGACGATCGCTGTGGCCAGGGGGCTGGGGGTGAGCAGACACGGGGAGTCCAGCCCGGAGGCCGGTCACAATCCATGCAAGACGGGATGCTGGCCCGGCCCCGCGTGGCCCCGGTGTGGGTGGAAGGGAAGGGATATTCCCTCTGGAGAGATCTCAAAGGCAGAGCGCGCAGATTCACCGACTGGACGGTGGGGATAGGAGACGG
This sequence comes from Canis aureus, assembly GCF_053574225.1. Taxonomy (NCBI): domain Eukaryota; kingdom Metazoa; phylum Chordata; class Mammalia; order Carnivora; family Canidae; genus Canis; species Canis aureus. The sequence goes on from NC_135611.1 coordinate 121,727,301, forward strand.
GAGAGGCCAGAGCAACACTACTCCTGGCCCCAGGGAACGGAGGGATGGAGCTGCGTCTCGAGGCGGGAAGCCTGCAGGGGAGGGGGGTCTGGGGCCCATGAAGCACCGGCTCCCGCATGTCCTGCCTTGGAGCCTGAAAGGCTGCGGCGGGGCAGGGACCCCACAGACACAGGGGCGAGGAGGGCCCCTTGCGGAGCCCCCAGGTGTCCTGTCGGGCAGGCCTCTCCCCGCAGCCCGGCCTCCTCCTCGCCCGGTGACCCCGACAGCCCGGCCCCGATGGCCGTGAGCGCCGTGTATACCCCCCCTCCTCCGCGGTCTGAAAACACCGAGGTGTACAGCACCGCGTCCCAAAAAAGCCTCCCGCTGGAGGCACTATTTTTAAAAAGCGTCCTAAGAGGTGTGAAAGCGGAGCTGCCTCTTACGCGTCGGCAGCAGGCAGCAGGTCGCACATCTCCTGGCAGCCCGCACCCCGCGGCCACGGGCGGGGGGCCCCCACCCCGCCCCCCGAACATCGGCCTCCGGGCCTGAGGCCGCCTGAGCGGGCAAGGACTGGTCGACGACTCCCGAGCAGCGAGGCCGCGGGGTCCGAGCCAAGGCTGAGCTTTGCAGGTGCCTCCGGGACCTTTGCTGCCTCTGAACAGCGCTCTGGCCCGCACCGTGGGCCCCTCCGTGGGGCACCCGGGCGCTTTGCCCCGACAGCTGCTACGCAGCAAGGTGCCCCCAACTGCAACTACTTGACTGGGCGCTGTTCTTCCCGCCGGAGGGCCGCTTGAAAGCCGCGGGAAACACCGGAGTCCCCCCCACACCCCAGCACCAGCCCCCTCTGGTGGCAGCGGGACAAATGGAGCCTCAAGCCGGGAGGCTCCTGGGAGCTAGTCCGGGCCTCCAGGGGTCTCTCAGAAGCCGCAGGCCTCCCGCCGCCTCCTCGGCCTCGCTGTGCCGGGTGGGAGGCAGGGGCCTGCACACGGTCTGCGCACTGTTCAAACTGCTTCCGTTTAAGACACTGGTTCTTCAGGGAGAGGGACCCGGAGGCAAGGGTCTGACCCGGGGTCCAGGGGGGGTCATGGGGCACAGGTGGTGTCAGATTCCGCAGCTGGTGTCCCCCCACCTCCACCAGCTCCCAGCCTAGGAGCCCTCACCAGCCCCCAGCCTAGGGACCCCCCAACCCCACCAGTCCCCAGCCTAAGGTCCCTCCACTCCAAGTCCCCACCGGTCCCCAGCCTAGGGTCTCTCCACCCCAAGCCCCTACCAGCGCCCAGCCTAGGGATCCCTATATCCCAAGTCCCCAAAGGCCCCCCAGCCTAGGGACCCCCATCCTGGGCCCCCATCAGTCCCAACCTAGGGATCTCCCCACCCCAAGCCCCTACCAGCCCCAGCCTAGGGTCCCCCCACCCCAAGTCCCCAGCGGCCCCCCAGCCTAGGGACCCCCATCCCAGGCCCCCATCAGCCCCAGCCTAGGGGCTCCCTCCGGGCCCCCCACGGCCCCTGCCCCCCCAGCTGTATGCCTGTCATAACTTGACGTGCTGTCAGGCTTAAGACAAAACCATAGTCACGCCATCACGCAGAATTAGGGCGGGCGGTTGTGGAGATCCTGTTTTCAGGTCCGGCGCTTGGAGGCCGCCCGGAGAGCTTTCAAAGGCTGTTGCTCCCCGGGGCTCCGATTTCATCTCACCCGGGCGTCTGGGGAGCGTGGAGGGGGGCGCTCGGGATGGGCCCGCACCCCCGTCGCCCAGCGGCTCCGCAGCCCCCCTGCCCGCCGTGGCCCGGGAGGCTCCTTCCCAGGAAGGGCGGCCCGCAGCCTCAGGCAACGGGAGGCCGGGCTCCCCAGGGGCCCTCCGAAGCACCCAGGGTGACCTTTGGAAGACCGGAACGCACCCAAACCCAGCCTCCTCGCGCTGGGTGAAGACGCAGCTTTCCGGGTCCCTCCAGCCTCCTGACCTCGCCCTCCCATTCCTCCCCCAGCAAGAGTGTTAGAGGCTCTTCTTCAAACCCGGACTGAAAATACTTTCATAAGACAAACGTGATATTCTAAATGTCACCGCAGAAGACGACAGGAGCAGTTATTTTCTGTTTATCACAAATATTATCTGATGCTCCGTATCTAAAGAATAGTCTTGATTAGAAAGGCCCTTCCTTTTGTTCAGTGCTTCTAAAAATATAAAGACTATCATAAAAAAAATAAAATCCTGGTACAGGTGACACAAATCTTTCCCATCAGACTTGAATTTTTTTTTTTTTTGCCAGAATTGGGGTAGCACATTATGATGAGGATTCAAAAAGAATAATTAAAGTTCTACACGGACACAGATCTGCCTCAGGGAGGACCTTTTATGTTGTTTTGCATTTCGTGTGTCATTCAAAAGGTTTGCAACTGGGAAATGATGTTGAACTAAAATAAGACAAGAACACATTGACTGAAATTATAACCTGTCCAATGAGTTGACACCCCTTTAGACAGCTCACCACGATGGCTCAGGAGCCACCACAGCTCTCCGTGTGGGTGACATTTAGACTCTGCACAGGGGTAGAGGGAAGAAGCAGTCTCGGAGCGGGGAATGTGCACACGGAGCCCAGGATGGCAGAGGGAAAGCAGAGGATCATCTGGCACCTGCAAGATTTCCCTTCACTGGCTGAACGGGAGTCACCACCAAGCAGCCCCAATGACCCTTCCAGGACCCACTGTCTTTCTTTTGGTTTTTAACCCACGTACTGTTGAGGTTTTTCGCTTTTTGTTTGGGGTGGGGTTTTTTTTGTTTTGTTTTTTTTTTTTCTTTGTGGTTAATATTTGAGCCAACGTTTAGCAGTAATGAAGTTTCACATAAAGATCCAGATGTCTGGTTTCATTTAAAAAATGGGCAGCTGTGGCAACACCCGCCCGGCTTTCCCTTCTGGTGCCACTGTAGGAGCAGAGTGAAGGCTGCCCATCCAGGCAGGGCACACTCGCTCTCTGGCCCTGCCACTCCCTGTTGTATGTCATCATCGGGACCAAGCGTCAGCCAGCATTTATCCTTGCATTTGGAGGGCTCATTTTATCACAGTAAAATAAATAAGGAGAGAAAGAAAAGCAAGAAAAATTCCTGTATACCTAGACTGTTGCTAAAAAAAAAAAAATAATGAACAAATAAATATTTAAGAAAAATAGAATTAGAAAAAGGCAGATGTGAGGGAGCATGCTTAAGCAATTACAACAAAGAACCCTTCTTTGTGGAAGTGAGGAATATCCCGACGCGCAGATATGCAAAGATCAAGCCCGTATCACTCATTCATGCCACTTGCCTGGCATCTCTGGGCATTTATTCAATCAGCAGATATTTACCAAGAGCCTGCTGTGTGCCAGGCACTGCGTTCGGTGCTGGTGATACATCAGCTAGCGAGGCAAACAAAAATGTCTGCCCCATGGAGCTTGCCTCTTTTCAGGGAGTGCAGGAAATGAAGAATGTACACAGACATGAGAAATGAAGGATTCCCACATATGCTAGAAAGTGAAAAATACCATGAGGGGAGATAGAGCAGAAAAAAGAACATTGGACGTGTGAGGAGAGGTAACAGCTTGGAATATGCATTTGAGTTTGTGAGCAGTGGGCTTTGCTGCTTCTGCCTTCATGACCCCAACTAACTCTCCCTCCTACAGGAAGTCTTCCCTGACTACTTTATCCCTCACAGAGCTCTCCCTTCTCTGGGAGACAACAGCACTTACTCAAGGCCACACATACTTTGGTTCTAAGGGAGAACATGCATTGAGCTGCTTTGGGGACCTGGGTTCTCCTCTTCATACCATGGAATATGCAGAGTCTCTGCTTCCAACGAGCTGAATCTCATTTGGGAATGAGGCAAGTACATAGATTACTCTCCTATTAAGTAGGATATGCTGAGCAGACAAGAGGCAGGGGAAAAGTGGTGTCTGAAGTTCAGAGGGTTGGCATTACCTGCAGCCAGGGATTGAGGGAAGTGGTAGCATGAGCACTGGCAGTCTTCCCACTTCTCCACGGCCCCACGCAGACCTCACTTTGACTCCATACAAGACACAGTGGAGGCCCCTTACTCTGCATTCAAGGCCTCAGCCTCTTTCTGACCCAGTTTCCCCAATTTTATTTCCTCCGGTCATTTCCTTCATCAAGTGCCTTTGTTGATGCTGACATCAGGGAAAAAGGCATCAGATATATAACTATAAAAAAAAAAAAACAGTATAGAGAATACATAGCGAGAGAGAAATTTCTGCAGGAAAGGGTACGAACATGTCCGAACATGTCATACAATAATGCTCAGTCTGCATGTAAACCAAGGAAATAGGTCTTTGAAACAGAGCATTAAAAAGAGATGCAAAGAATCAACATGTAGATGACCAAACAGGAGAAGGACTAAGAAAGGGATGGAAGGAAAGATAAAGCCACTTATCCACAATAAAAAATAAGTAAAATTATAAAATAAAACAAAACCACATTTTAGAAAGAAATCTTATTAAAAACAGAATCCGTAGAATAGAAACTACTGACAACAAGGACTTGTGGAAGAAGCACCTGAGAAAATCCAGCAAAATAAATTTAACTAGTCAAGAACTAAAATTAATGAAAGAGAAAATGAGAGGCAAGGCCAAGGAAAGTCAGTATGTGTATAACTGGTGTATGTGAAGACAATAATATTTTATAAGAGTAACAAAAAAATCAAAGATATAATAAAAGAAAACTATCTTCAAATAAAGGAATGCGATCATTGGACTGAAACAGGACACTGAGTCTTAGGAAACCCTGGTGCATTTTAGATTTCAAGAATAAAAAAAAAAACCTATGGATTCTATATTAAAACAACAAACAAACACGCAAACAAAACAAAACAAAAATAAAGTAACAAAAAGGTCTGAGAATATTATTAAAATACATAAAGTTGTATAGAGGGTAACAGCCAGAATATTTAAAACACCACTTTTTCCCTACTCTTGGTGGAAAAATACACACAAGCACATACATAACAAAATAAAGAAAGCTCAAATAATATAGCAAAATAGGAAATGAAATAAAGACAGAGGAAAACAAAGTAAAATCACAGTCCTAGAATCAAATATATTCTTACATCAATGAGTGTAAGTAGGCTAATCTCACTTATTAAGAGGAAGTGCTTATGTTGAATGATAAAAGCAAAACAAAATGTCACCCTGTACACGTGACTGACCTGAGGCAATGTGACCCACAGAGATTAAAATTATGGTGATTGGCTAAGACTTAACATGAACACATAATATAAAAGAAAGCAGAGTTTTGATCATTTTTATCAGGTAGGTTTAAATTTAAGGCAAAACTACCTCTCTAGGACCTCTCTACATTTCATGATGGTCCTTTGAACAAGACACAATGATCTGACTGGATAATTGAGCCCTGGAACCATTCACAAAGCAAAAAAAACAAGATGAAAATATATATATATATATATATATATATATATATATATATATATCTCAACAACTGAAACACTCCAAAAAGTATTTTGCTTTTTAAAAAAGCAGAAATCACCAAAACACAATAGTGATAGAAAACTTTGACTCATGCTCAGTCGATCACGAATCAGTAAATAAAAGTTAGGAGGGATGTGAAAAGTTTAAAGTAGCGCAATTGATAAGGTAAATCTCATAGATATCTGTCAAACTCTGTTATCTTAAAATAGAAAACATTCACCCCTGTCAAATGCCTGTAGAACAGGAACACAGTTGATCACAAAGAAATCTGGTACAGAACCAAAAATTGAGGTGGGTAGAGCATTCCTCTGAGCAGTATGTATGTGGATCTAGATATTAAAACCTAAAATGGGGGAAAAAAAAACAAAATCTAAATAAATAAAACGTTGGAAACCTTCTAAAGATGAAAATCCCTTGGGATAAAGTGAAAATTAAATGGAAAATTGTGGAATCTCTGGTTTAAAAAAATCACTGTGTATCAAAGGGGTTAAAAGATAGTAATAGGAAAATCAGAACCCTAAAAATATAGGCTATTCGATAAGAAAGGACTTAAATAGGGACGCCTGGCTGGCTCAGTGGTTGAGCATCTGTCTTTGGCTCAGGGCATGACCCCAGGGTCCTGGGATCAAGTCCTGCATCGGGCTCCCTGCATGGAGCCTGCTTCTCCCTCTACCTGTGTCTCTACCTCTCTCTCTGTGTCTCTCATGAATAAATAAATACAATATTTTAAAAAAGAGAGAGAAAGGAAGGACTTAAATAAATAAAGCAAGCATTCAATTTACAATGAAAAGAAAGAGGAACCAAATATATCCGAGAAAAGCAGAAAGAAATTATTGAAATAACAGCAGAAACTAATAAAAAATCATCTAACGAATATATATCTTTGGAGGGGGAAACGTGAAATAGATAAATCTCTAGCAATCTCAATGGCTCTCAACGAGGGATGATTTGTTCCCCCAGGTGACATTTGGCAATGTCTAGAGACATTTCTGGTTGTCATAGTTGGGGAGCTGCTAGGCACCTCGTGAACAGAAGCAACGCCCAGGACAGCCCAATGGCAAAGAGCTCCCTGACCTCAGGTGTCAATGGTGCCGAGGTTGAGAAACTCTGAGCATATAAAGACCAGAGAAGAAATGCACAAGTCCATAAAATTTGAAATAATAATATGGATATACCCACAGAAGAAATACCAAAATATACAGGAAAGAACACGCTGTTTCATTTCGCACAAATAGTTTTGAGTAGATAAAATGGCTTTTTTTTTTTATGACAGTAGGAATTACCAACATTAACTCCAGAAGACAAGGAACTGAAACAGGCCAATTCCCATGGAAAAAAAGAAAAAGGAAAAGGAAAACAACACTGAGAGAATTGTCACAGAGCTATCTCAAAAATGCAAGAGGCCCAGATGTTTTCACAGGTTAATTCTATCAATCCTTCAGGAGGCAGATGATACCAATGCTATTTTAACTGTTGAAGAGCTTAAAGAGAGAAGAAAAATCCCCTAATTCTTTTTTGAAGATGATATAACGTTAATATCAAAACCTGATCAAGATAGGAAAAAAAAATAAGAAAGCCATAAATCAATCACACTAAGGAATGTTCTAGAAAGTAGACTTTGGCAGTAGTGCATTAGGAAGAAAAACAGGCCTCCATCGAATAGTTGATTCCTTAAATAAAAATATGCTTTAATATAGGGAGATCTATTAAGATGATTCACTAGCTTAATATTTTAATATTAGATCAAACAGAGAAAAATATCATTTGCACAAATGCATGAGGCATTTATAAATTTAAACACAAATCCCTGATTAAAATAAATAAACAATTAACCAAAGAGTCGGAGAAGGGTGTTTCTGCAGCATGCATGTCAGAAGATGCTCAGTGCTGAGACGCTCAGATCAGACACAGCGCCGTTGCAAACAGGAGGTCTGCTACTATGCCAGCACCGAGCGCTTTTCTCAAACATAGTAGTCACTGCAGCAAAAAGGAGAAACAGGAGGTTCTCGATTTGTTAAAAAGAAAGAAGATGGTCATCATTTGCAGGTACTGAGATTCCAGACGGGAATACTTATGGGAAACTGCTGGAAAAAAAAAAAAAAAAAAATATATATATATATATATATATGAGAAACAGCAGGACGATTCAGCAAGGTGGCCAGTTGTAAAATGAATATACAAAAATCAGTAGTTTCGATGAACCCAAACAATAACCAATTAGGAAAACTCAGTGGAAGAAAGGATTTGATTTACAAGGCAGTACATTGTGAGGAAGAGGGAGAGGAGGAGAGGAAATACCCAGAAACGAACCTACATGTGAATTTTAGGGCCAATAAAAATGCATGAAAGCAAACCGAAAATTGTTAAGAATGACTGAGCAACATACATAGAGAGCCCTGTTTTGCTCCTGGACAGAAGGCTCTAAGTCACAGCAATGCTAATTCTCCCTCTACATTTACAGGATTTATTATATTTCATCATCTCTCCCAAATATTCTGCTGAGTATTTTCTGGGGAGAATAATTTTTAAACGAAGACTAGAGACTATATAAAAATAAACGTGAAACTCGATAGCAAAATTCTGAAAAAGAAAAATAGTAAAGACTTCATAGATCCTACACTGAATTATATAATCATTCGTACATTTTGGAACAGGTGCAGAAATAGCAGACAGGCAGGTTGAGCAAAACAGAGAGGACAGAAGCAAACATAAAATGTGCCTGAGAATTTAGCAGATGATAAAGGTGCTTTCTTAATCGGTGAGAGGAGGAAGGATTATTTAAGAAATGGTGTTTAGTCGACTGGCTAGTCACTGGGCTAGGGGGAGGATAAAAAGCCCTCATTCACTTCTTACACCAAGATACAATCAAGATTACTAAGGATCTAAAAGCCAAAAAAATAAAAAAAAGAAAGAAAAAAAAGTGAAAGGATAACATGCAGGTTCATATAAAACCTAGAAATGGGTAAGTTACAGAAGCCATAATATGACAGCTAAAGCCAAGTATTTAAAAAGATCTAAAAATCTCATTATGATAAAAAAAATTATAAACAAAATCAAAAGGCATATGACAAACTAGGAAAAATATTTATAACATAAATGACAGAAGAGGGCTAATTTCCTTAATATATAATACGCTCTTGCAAATCAGTGAGAAAGATATCAATCATTCAATAGGAAAAAAAAAAACAGGCAAATGATATGAAAAGTCAATTCACAGAGAAAGAAATATAACTGACTTCACATATGGAAAGATGTTCAGCGTCACTCATAATTAAAGACGTGCAAATAAAAACAATGAGGAACCTATCAGATGGGCAAAGGTTTCCATCTCTGAGCAGTTGTACTTCTTGGAACGTGGCGTGCGGGGGCCCCTCATCTTCTCACCCTTCCTCTGTTTCTGTCTCTCTTGGCTCATCAAAAAGCAGCCAGTTATAAAAGAAATAAATTAAACACACACACACACACACACACACACACACATTATGTAACATACAATGCATAGATACTAGATTATGTATTTTATATATACAGATATTTATATACACACAAACTTATTCATCAACAGGGTTAAGTAAAGTATGGTGGATCTCTACAAAGAAACTAGGGACCCCTTGCAGAGTATTAACAAAACTATGGAAGATGTGAAAATATAGGCATGATATACTGATAAGGAATAAGTCAAGGCATAGAATGATGCCCACAATATGTTTCCATTTGTGTTTAAAAATTAATGTATAGGGATCCCTGGGTGGCGCAGTGGTTTGGTGCCTGCCTTTGGCCCAGGGTGCGATCCTGGAGACCCGGGATCGAGTCCCACATCGGGCTCCCGGTGCATGGAGCCTGCTTCTCCCTCTGCCTGTGTCTCTGCCTCTCTCTCTCTCTCTCTCTCTCTGTGACTATCATAAATAAATAAAAATTTTTAAAAAATTAAAAAAAAAAGAAAAAAAAGAAAAAAGAAAAGGATACATTAAAAAAATTAATGTATATATATTTGCATGGAAAACTCATTGAAATATACCCGTTATCTATGGTGGTTATCAATGGGGTTAGTTTAAGAGTTAAAGGAAGAGGAAGACTCACTTCTCGTTGAACCGGCACACCATTTTGTACATTTGAGTTTTGACTACGTGTGTGTATTCAAACAAACAAAACACACACACACACACACACACACACGGAGTGCTTGAAAAATGGTGGAGGCACGTCAGAAGGCCAATTCAAAGGTACTCCCGGTGGCCAAAGCTCTGACCGTTTCATCCACAAAATCATCATAGTAATGGGTTTATAACCCACAGAATAAAAATTTTTAGAAAACCAACAACTAAATACCTAACGGGAGTGAACAGCTTTTCCTTACGAGAAGAATTCCAATTTAAGAAACGTAGAAGAGCACCCAAAGTGAAGAAAATTAAAAAAAAAAATCCTCACGATTATAACATTATTAGTAATCATCGTTCCAGGCAAGATCCACTACGCATATAAAAATTCACGGAGCAAAGTACGAAAATCAGGATATTTGCGTTGTCCCCCAAGTATCTCCCCAGAAGATGCTTCTTCATTACAAGGGGAAAAAAAAATAGTAACTCTACAGCTGAGAAACCTGGAAGACCAAGTGATCAAACTTAGTGTCACCAAGTAAGGAGACAGATACGTAGACCTCAAGGGCCTCTCGACGTGATGCCCTTGGAGAGGACACGTAGCACTTTGAGCTATATGACCTCAATCTAATTATGACCACACAGCAGACAAACCCACATCCTACACAAGCGCTGGCCAGAAGTGTTGAGGTCATGAAAAACAAGGAATGACTAAGGAACGGTCCCGGGTCGGGGGAGGCTGAGGACACAGGACAGCTGGATGCATGCTGAGATCCTGGGCTGCAGCCCGGCCCAGAAGAAGGATATTGGTGGGGACATCGGGGACATTTGAATAAGATCTGAAAATGAGTCAATAACATTGCATCAAGGTCAATCTCCTGGTTTTGATAACCAAACTATGGAAATGTAAGACGTTGGCATTTAGGGAATTCTGTGCCACCTTTTCCAACTCTGTTTTGGTAAGTCTGATATGACTTTAAAATAAAAGGTTTAGAAGGTAATTTTTAAAGATTGTTCCACAAGTCCCACCGGGACGAACCATGAAAGGTACAAGACAGTTGACAGATCAACAAGTCATTAAATCACAGTGGGGCAATCCCAATAATGCGGCCTCTTTGGCCTGGGGCTTGGTGAGCCTTACTCTTAGATGAGAAGCTCTCTCCGCACCTCAGCAGCATACCCCAGACCCCGAGATCCCAGGGAGGAGCAAGCAGGAGCTCCTTTTCTCTGGTTGACAAAATGATGATAAACCCTCAACTTGAGATAAGTCCCTGGGGGGATAGAAACGCTGTGTGCGTGGTGTCAAGAGTCGGTTTTGAAAAAAAAAAATGAGCATCTGTTCGAGTCCTAGCCTTAAACTTAAATGCTTGCAGCCAAGGGTGTCAACATCCTGTTGGGTTTGGAGAACAGAGCAGATCCTAAAACCTTCTCCTCCCCACCCAAGTGGTCTTGGAAAGTGACTCATTCGTTCACAGTTCCCCATCTCTCAATCTGTAAAACCTGGAGAATAAAAGTCACCGCAAGGGTAGATGACGCTCTTGAAAGCACTGAACCCGTAAGACGGACTGCTCGTTTCGTGATCTCAAGTCGCCCTAAGGAGACGTGGCAATCACCGAGGACAACGCGAGACCCGTCCTCCGGTCGGCGCGCAAACCCAGGAAGCTGAGATGAGCATTCCGAAATGCCCAGGACCAAACAGCCAAAGGAGGTTGGTGCATCGGAGCCTTGACTCCGAGCTCCCAGGGCTGCCACCGGTTCACGCTTAAGAGATGAAAATTATTTTGAAAACCAAGGCCAAAGGCCACAGGCATATATTTGCAGCAGATTATTGACACGAGTGTGCCATGGACCTAGCCAATCAGAAAGTAATTTTATAAACACTGTTATTAAACAGAAGGGCAATTACTTTAAGTACTGCAAAAATGTCAGGGTCATACATGAATTTTGTGGGTATCACATTTTATTTGACACTCAGTGGATCGATGACTCCAAGTAAATTTATTCAGAAATAATATGCACCATGTCACCAACCTTCAAGCTAAACCTCCCCTATACATACCGCCCAAATCTGCGGAGGAGTGAGTCCTGATTTATTCGGTTTCCTAAGTACCCAAAAATGCACTCGAAGCTCTTTATACATGAAAGTATGGAAGTAATTAAGGATTATGAGCTAAGTGTACAAACACGGTTTATACAACTGCATTCTAGAAAGGACCCCTTTTATTTCTGCCTCTGTCAACCGCACAGAGTCCAGGGTTCTAATGTACTGTAATAAGTGTGAGAGGGGCCCAAGGGCAGCTCTTCTGCGAGGCCCGTTTGTAAACCGCGTGGCCTTGAGGTCTCCCACGTTCATGCTCCCCCGCCCCGCGCCTGCGATGTCTGCTGTGGTCACAGGGCAGGGAGCAGAGGGGACTCCGGGAGCCCGCGCTGCTTCCCGTCACCTCGGAGGACAGATTGCGTGCAGTGCAAACGGCCAGGTGCTTCACTCCACCCCAGCGGAGCTTGGAATGGTTCCCAGTGTGACTCAGGGGTCCCCTGGCCTCCCCTCTCTTGGCAAGGACTGTTCTATTTCACATGAGTGGTCTACGCGTCACACGGCAGGAAAGCTGACAACGGGACGCGCGTAACAGGCCCTCCGTGAAAACACAGCGAAGGGATGAATGATTGATGGGACTTCTGAGGTCAGCAAACACAGTGGGAGTAAATAATAGAGATTTTTCAACAACGCCGCCGCCTTTGAGAGAGCTTACATTTTGAGAAATCTCAGAGGAATACATTAACTTGGGCGGGATGGTTCTCAGGGCTGGAGGCAGCTCCCCTCCCCAACCCCATGGCTGCGCACATGGGAGCCCTTGTCGCCCCTCCGCCCCCACCCATCCCGCAGCAATGACGGGGAGCACACAGCCCGGCCCCTGGTTTAGAGAGAACTGTTCAGCCCTCACAGGCCAACAGAACAGGTGGTCGCTGGTGGAGGCGTGTCCTAAGGGATGCAGGCCTAAGAACCCAATTTGTCTTAAAAGCCTGACGTAACATGAAGCTGTTTCTGCCCGTTTTGACAACTAAACTTCTACTCCCCTCCCCATTCACGGGAAACTGCAGGAGAGTACCTCATCCCCCAGATGAGTGGCCTGGGGAGTCCCGACGCAGAATGTAGTGACACCACAGCCATCGACAGACTTCTCACCCTCTCTGCCCCTGAGGGGCCCCCCTGTGAGCCCCATAGGTGCCAGCCTAGCCCCAAGGAAGATGGGCCAGCCTTGCCAACCTCTTAGAGCTGCTCTTCCACATGGGACTACGGATGTCTGTCCTCAGTACTGCACAAAAGGCATGCATCTTTTGGGTTCATTTTGTACATCTAGGTAAATTACAAATACTGTTTTCTCTTTTTCTTTTCTCTCTCTCTTTTCTTTTTCCCTCGTTCTTCCTTCTTTCTCCTTCCTTCCTTCCTTTTGACAAAAGGAAGTGAATGTGCTGTAATGTCCATGTACTTGTTATCTCTCCACTGGAAAGAAAGTGCTGAGGGGCTGGGAAGACACTTCTTTCATCTTTGCATCCTCAATGCTTAGCACATAGTAGGTATTCAGTAAATATCTATGGCACAAATGGACAGATGGATGGATGAGTGGATGGATGGAAGGATGAATGGATGGATGATGGATGGATGGACAGATGGATGGATGAGTGGATGGATGGAAGGATGAATGGATGGATGGATGGATGAGTGGATGGGTGAGTGGATGGATGAGTGGATGAATGGATGGATGATGGGTGGATGATGGGTGGATGGATGGAAGGATGAATGGATGGATGGATGATGGATGGATGGAGAAATGGATGGATGGATGGACAGATGGATGGGTGGATAGATGGATGGACAGAAGGATGGATGGATGGATGGATGGATGGATGGATGGATGGATGGATAGATGGATGGTGGATGGATGGATGAGTGGATGGATGAGTGGATGGATGGAGAAATGGATGGATGGATGGACAGAAGGATGGATGTATTGATGGATGGATGGATGAATGGATGGATGAATGGATAGATGGTGGATGGATGAGAGGATGGATGAGTGGACGGATGAGTGGATGGATGAATGCCTTGAGGCACTTGATTACTGGAGACTGTACCAAACCAGACTGTCATCGTAGCTGATGGCCAACCTAAGTATACAAGCCTCATGTCAGGCCACTACCATGAGCCCCTTGATCAGTTAAGAAGACACCGTCCTTCCCATGTTTCACTGGGCCCTCCCGATGGCTGTGTCAGAGCGGCCTGGTGAGAATTATTATGCAGTTTGACAGCTACAAGAATGGAGATACCAATGATATTAAGGCCTAGGCACACAGCTCTTAAGAAGCGGGGTCAGAAGGAGAACCTAGTGATGCAACAATGTGTTTGAAGTTCCTTATAGACAAACTCATAAAAAGTAATTAGGAATCACCTGGGAAGAGCACACGGTGTATTTCGTGGGTCTTTAGTGAATCACACACTTAATCATGTTTTGCTTTTTACATTGACCACTAGAAGGCTCAGATCCCAATTCACAGCCTACGTCTTTAATTCTGTGAGCTGCCTAATTCTTCCCGAGAGCTGGGATGGGGCAGAGGGTTTGGGCGGCTGTGCAGGCATCCACGGAGCAGGAAGTAGAGCATGCAGCAGCCCTGTTAGGGTTCCCCAGCTGCTCTTTCCATGAAGCAATGCAGACGGCTACAATGCCGTACTGAGCCAACCAAGAGGATGGGGCCACCCATCCCCCGGCCCTGTCCACCTCTGTAGCTGACCCCGGCCTGGATGAAGGCATCCACACCCCTCCGAAGCAGCCACCTGACCATTGTAGCCACTGCTCACAGCTCAAGATGACATTCCCACTCTGACACCCACCCCTTAAGCATCAAGGAAACTGGCCACAATGTCGCAGGGGTAGGGAGGTCCTGCTCCTTGGCTGGAGAGGATCTCAGCAGCTTTCCAGCAACAGAAGTCACCTGAACGACCTGTCCAGGCCCCCTCGGAAAGCCACAGAGAGAAGCAAGGTGGTGAGCAAGACTCCTGGTCCCCAAGCTGCCTGGACTCGTTCCTCCGAGCCAGAAACAGCCCCTGGCCTGACCGTGTGCTCCACTGGCGTCCTCCAGAGTCCCCGACCACCGCCAGCCTGGCTTCCTCGAAATCACAGGCTGGAGTCCTCTGGCCTACAGCTGGGTAAACAGTTGGCACCTGCGAATGTTCCAGCAGGCCGCATCCTGGCCGTGTCCCCTGAAGGCCCACCGTTGACCCCCTCCAGCAAACTCATTTGGGGGCAGAGCAGGTCACCCACACAGCCCTCCCCGCCTCCTGCACCTGCAGACGCCCAAGCCAAGCGTTCGCCTCCTGTTACCCCAGGAGATGTTTACCTGCAAAAATTGGCTCAGGTACATACTTCCTAGAAATCCATTCCGTCTGCCCGGTAATTATCTTCGTCAGGGGTCAAGGTTCCTTCGGATCTGGCACTTGATGAAAAAGCCCCTTTTCGAGCGAGTCACACCATTGAAAATTCCGTAAATATCATTCCAAACAAATCCATTTTAAAGATCAATTGTAATTTATCTTCTATGAATTTACTGTACAAATACAATTGTATTGCATACAAAAGATTGTTGGTGTGGCGTTGTTCAAAGTAACAGAAACTCGCAGCAACCCAATGTCTCATGTGAATGGGCATCGACACCCGGCTGGTTAAATCGATTATTGCACATAAAAGAATACTATGCAACTGGTAACAATGTAACTCGAGGCTGAAGTCGATACTTCTAATAGCTACCTCATTCTCTTTAAGCGAATAAAGCAAATGATACAAAATATCAACCGTGTAATTATTCTGGAATCATATTTGCAAAAAAAAAAAGACTATATAGTAACACATGAATATATTCCTACCATATTATTTGTAAATATAATAGGAATTTTTCCTATTTGACTATATCTTTATATATTACTTTGATTTTTTTGAATATAATTATAAAGATAGAGAGGAGGTGAGACTTACTGATGAACGGAGAGCTTAATTAAAATTCACAATAGAAATGATCATAAGAATATCTTCATCACAAAATGTCAATAAAGAAGCCTCATTTTGCACTTTCTAAAACAAAGCAAATTACCCATAAATTTAATTTATTTTTTTTTCGTTTGAGAGCAGGTTATGGCTGCACTCAGTCACAAGGAACGTGTGGAAAGGATCTAATGGTGTTTTGCAGCGTGTGCGATTCAGGAATTTTTTTTGTCAATAAGTTGGACAAAAATCATTATATTGCAGGGCTTCAAGGAGGCGAGAGGATCGTCTGATCTCGGCCTGCAGACGGAGAGGAAACCTTAGTCCCAGAAGTTACTGGTGCGCGGGCAGCGGGGTGATGGCGCACGTCGTGGCCTGCAGGCCAGCCCCGCTGGGGTCACCGAGTCACCCACACACCCGCTGACATCCTGCCTCTGCCGTCCTCTGTTCCAGCCGGGGCCCCACCCTGGCCACCTCGTTTCCGGGCCCCCCCACCGGCCAGCACGCTACGCCACAGACCTCTTCTTGCCACACCTTCCGTGGAGGTCATCCTGCAACCCTCCCTCTACGGAGGAGGAAATTGAGGCACAGAGAGACTGACTTTCTCGAGGTCACACAGCCGGTGAGGGTCCCAGACGAATGGGAGTCCAAACCACTGGCCTGTAAAGCCCACAGCGCTACCCCTCCACCCCGGAATTGGGGTATGGCCCCTGATTCCACGCACACTCAGGGTCCTTCCTCCCTGAGTGGGAACTCACGAAGCCTCGCCGTGGCATCATGGATCTGTGGCCCCGTGGGACCCGACACAACGTCTCTCTAGCCTTCCAATGGCGTCTGGACCAAAACCCTGCCAGGTACGGTGTCCCCTACCCTAGACTGGAGAGGCCCCTCCCCGGTGGGGCAGACGCTGCCTGCTTCGGGGGCCGCACCTCACTCCAGCTGGGCAGAGCGCCCACCGCACAGCCAGGTGGCCAGGGCCCGGGGTGCGGGACACCTGCAGGCTCTCCTCCAGGACACGCGTGTGCCCTCATGGGTCCCCTTCCCCATGATCAACCCTCCTCCTGCAACCTGCTGGTGACCTGGCCGTGCCCTGCACTCGGGCCCGGAGACTGCTCGCTGCCCAGTCCCTTGGCTCCCGGCCCCCAACCCTTCCCCTCACCCAGGGCAATCTGACCCCCTCCGAGCAGGATGCAGCCAGGCCCGGGCTGACGCCTTTCCGACTTGGCCCCTTAGGAGAAGAAGTGGGGGGCTGGGGGGGGTCACAGAGGCCCCGCCCTGCAAAGCAGGCCCCGTACGGAGGCCTAGGGGCCGGGACCGTCCTGGAGTCCCTTCAGGTTTGCTGAGCAACCTGTGGCCGGTCACCCATCCTCGCCTGACCCGCAGACTGTACACGTGAAAAAGAAGGGGTTTGGTTTAATTACCTTGGGGGGGGCACTTTTGAATCCGCATCACCTCGATGCGTCCCCAGAGGCCCACAGACCCAGTGTGGGTAGATTTTTTTTTTCCCCCACCAAGAAGTTAACCTATTACGTAATAACTAGCTGATGTTCCCACGCTGACTCATCAAAGGCGTAGGTGGTGACCCGTGAGAGCCTGTGATAAGGGGGGAGAAACCAACGAAGCTGATACAATTCTCGCCAAAAACACTGGACGTTTCCCGTAAAGTTCAGCGGCCTTCTTTTTAAAGCCGCGTTGTTATTTTACTTTATATTTTCCAAGATGAAAAGATACTCTTCCTGTTACAAGGGGGAACACACACTCAACATCCAAATATAAAACAATACCGAGTATAAAGATAGACTTGGAATAGAAACTTCGAAGTATTTCCACGCTACACGTTACACATGTGCATATTTTTATAAAAATGAACTCTGCGATATATGTTCTCTGTAACTTGGGAGAACCTCATAGTCTGCTGTTGGCGACCCTCCATATTCATCCCCAGAAACGTATTTTATTGTTCGGGGGCCTTATCAAATTCCAATAAGCCCTATCGCTGGATGCTGGGGTCGTTTCCGTTGCTGGGCGGCCGCACTCTGTTCAACTTCCTCGTGGCACATATTCAATTATCGGCTTATACTCACTTCTAGAAGTGGAACCGATGCTGTGGATCACATGTACCCTTTAAAGAAGTATTTTTAAAAAATTAAAAAAATAAAGAAGTATTTCACTTTTTTCCAAAAAAAAAAAAAAAAAAAGTTCCCGCGGGCGGTACTATTTGATGAGACCACCCTTCGCCAGGAGCATACCCAAATCCACCCCCATCATCGGTGGCATCTTCTTGTTTCTTCTGCAAAATTAATTTTTAAAGTATATGCTTAGCAGATTAAGAGTAATATGCAAAATAATTGATAATGATGATAATTGCAATACAGTGACCCCCTGGACACTCTCCACCTGGCTTGAGAAGGAGGCCCTACAGTATTTCTGCACGTCAAACGAGGGACTTTTACTTGCAAATTTAAAATGACTTGAGGGGCGCCCGGGTGGCTCAGCGGTTTAGCGCCTGCCTTTGGCTCAGGGCGTGACCCTGGGGTCCCAGGATTGAGTCCCACATCGGGCTCCCTGCATGGAGCCTGCTTCTCCCTCTGCCTGTGTCTCTGCTTCTCCCTCTCTGTGTGTGTCTCTCGGGGATAAATAAATACAATCTTTAATAATAAATAAAAATAAATAAAATGACTTGAGACGTTATGGGCCACCTGTGCGATCTCTACAGGGTGCGTGGTGTCAGAGAAGACAGGCCGGGCACTGACGATTTGACAACCTGAGTGATCGCAAAATAGCGCGGGTGTTCCGTCCGTGCATCCATCCGTCCGTCCAGCCCTTGTTCACTCATCCGCTCCTCCTAGCATGTCTCTGTTGAGCACCCCTTTCCGACGGCAAGCACGGCCGGGCCTCGAGGGTTCAAGGAGCACCAGCGCGGGCACACCTGTGTCCCCTGCAGCCTCCCGTCGCCAGCACTTGGCAGACATTGCACGTGCGTCCCGGTCACAAGCTCCTGAGTGATGCGGGTGAAGCCTGTGCATGCTCCAAAGACAGGACGGCCGGAGAGTGCAGAGTAGTAGGAGGGTGGCCTGGACACACTAGGCAGGGCACGCTGCCCATGCGCACCTCGCGCCACACCTGGCTGCAGCTCTGAGCCTCTCCTGGCTTGTCTGGGCCAGGGCGCAGATGCCTATCTTCGCACAACCGTGGTGAAGATTTATTTAGGAGTATTATTTTTAAGCAGCTTTTCAAAGGCAGGATTAAGGTCTCTCGAGAGCACCCCGGGAGCAGCTTGCTCTCCAAACCCCGGGTCACAGCAGCCACACTGTACACAGAGAACACCCCTCGGCCTCTGCACAGAGTTGACGTTGATTAACAAGCTCCTCCTCCCCGGGCTCCAACTCCACCTGCTTCTTGGGCCCTGGCACAACTTGGAAGCCAGTGTCCTGGCCCCTTTGGGCCGCGTCCCTAAAGTCATGCAGGACCATCATATGTATGCACACAGGCTCTTGGCATGCATGGGACCCCTGAGCTTTCAGCATCACCGACTTAACCTTCTTGCACAAGCTAACTGCGTGGGGAGAACGACAATATTTTGGACCGTCCATGGGAATTTGGTTGTCAAGTGCTCCAAACGTAGCTCTAAATATAAACAAATGTATTTGAGCTGCATCAGCATGTTACATGGCTCCCGGGGATGTGGGCTGCGCGAGGCGGGGACGGCGTCGGCTTTGCTCCCCACTTTACCCCCACTGCCTGGGACCGAGCCTGGCAGACTGGGTACACTCAGTAGACACCTACTGAAGGAAAAGACGGACGTCAGCATCTAATCCACGACCACGGGTTAGCGGCCACCTGCTTCCTCGTGCCTCATCGTCGCACCCAAGTCAGCATCCCGAACCCCACCCTGACCCCGATTCTGTGTTTTGGTCACATGGTTGATCATGGTCACATGGTCGTGGGGTTTGGGGGGTTCTGAGTGGAAGCTCCTGCAGTGCACACGGCGGGACCTTCTGCTGGGAGGTGAGTTGAGGATGAATGGAGACCAACCTGATGACCGTGGATAGACAGGTGACATTTGTAATGCCCTCGGTTTCCCTCCTTAGGCCGCAAGGAAGCTCTTCCCCTGGTGAGCAAGTTCTAGGGTGGGGTTTTGAGTTTCTCAGGGCCCGCCCGCCCCCATCCATTGCACGGCACCGCCACCCTCGCTCGGCAGGACACAATCCCACGGTGAGCTCCGGAGAACCCGGGCTCCTGCAGCAGGAGGTCTCGGCCCCAGGTCCCAGGTCCTTTTCCACGCAGGCAACTCGACAACAGCCTTCTGGGTCCCCCCGTATTTCTGCCGATGGCCGTCTGCTGTCTCCTGGAGAACACGATGCCCGCGTTGTTCTGTGTTTCTCAGCAACGGGTCCCAGGGAGTGGTCCTGACTCCTCTCAGGATTCGCGTCCCCATAGGAGGTCTCAGTGGTATTTTTGGGTTCCTTCCCAGCACGGCGATGCCACGTTCCAATTCTGTTTTCACTCGCCGGGGTTCCTGCCGTCCCTGGGCCCTCCTCAGGTGGTCCAGATGCCTGGGACAAGGCCCTCCTCTCAGGAGCCGTGCCAGGAGGCGAGGGAGAGACGTCCCGATGGGCCTCGGGCCCGAGCCCACGTGCCCCCGGCATGTGACTTTCTAGAACGCACCCTCCCAGCGAGCAGCGGTCGTCAATGTTCACGGGTGGCTTCCCGGCACCAAGACCCATGCCTGAGAATACGGTTGCAGGTGGGTCACGTTCTCTCTCCAGGCCTCAGTCTCCTCCTACAGCCAAGTAACAGCTGCCATTTCAATGAGCTCTTTAGTACCTCCTGGCTCCCAAGGTCCACAATTTTAGGTCCACGGAACACGGCTCTTCTATTCAGCTCCCTCCTCAGCCTGGTGTGAGAATGTCATGGGGAGACCCTCTAGCCCAAGCATACTTTTTCCCCCAGAAAGCAGGGTCTAAATGCCCACCACGCCCTACCTCGAAAAAACTTCATATATAAAAATCAGAGAGTCATTGCTCAATCAACCACAAAAACAACCCAGAAAAACCGTATTTCACTTTACAAGGACTCGTCGGAAAAAGAAAAACAAACAAAAAAGCTCTCCTTATTAGATCCTTGATCGACTCTTATTAGCAGAGACATGTCAGGCCCAAGTCTCCGGGGCCGGCCTGCCCGAGGAGACACAGAGGGTCTGTACGAGCTACGGAGGGCAGTAGGGACGCGAGACGGGCCACTGTGATAAGGGGGGAGAAACCAACGAAGCTGATACAATTCTCGCCAAAAACACTGGATGCTGACCCGGGGGGCGCGGACCAGGCCGTGTCCGCAGCCCGGGCCTCCGTTTGCTGACCGGCAACATGCTGGCGGCTCGTCCTTCCCCCCACCCCATCGTGGGCCTCACCTAAGGCACCTTCGGGACATGGAGGGAGACACACAGGTGGGGACGGGAGCGCGGAGGGGCTGGAACCCTGCAGAACCCCTTCGAGGTGCTCCAGCCCACCCCCTTCGTCCGGCCTTGGACAGACCCTGGATCACGTCTGGGTTTGCAGTTCTTGAAACACCAGGATCCATCCACGTCAGGAACACTGCGTGGCCTCAAAGCCCAGAGTCATGATCTTCCCTCGGCGACGTTTGGTGAAAACCGTCCTGTCACAACCAGGACAGGAATAAGCTACGTCAAGAACCAAATCAAAGCCAGGTGGGGCCTTGTCAGCCAGTTGCTGAGGGGACCCACTGGCTTTTAGGGGAGCCGGTCCCATCAGTCCACAAAGCGGCCCATGACGAGGGCAAAACGCCTCCAGGTTGCCGGGGACCAGGAAGACAAACGTGCTCTGTGAGATTTCGCAGAACCTCACCGGGTCCTCGTCCGTCCTGCCGTTGTCGCCCAGATCCAGAGCCTCACTTGTAAGTCTCGTGTTTCATATGATGAGAAAAGAATCTACAATTTCTGCTTGGTTTAGTGAAGGGGATGCAAACGGCCTGGGTCTGAGGCCTTAGGTCGGTTCTCTCTCTAGGTTAGAACGTGAGGCCAGGTTAAGTCGGAAAAGTTTACTGAGTGGATGTAGGAATGAATGAGTAAAGATGGGGGGGAGGGAATGAGGAGGGAGGGAGGAGGAGGGAGGGAGCAGGGATGAAGAGAGAGGAGGGAAGGGAGGGAGGAGGGAGGGAAGGGAGGAGGGAGGGAGGAGGAAAGGGAGGAGGAGGGAGGGAAGGAGAGAAGGGAGGAAGGAAGGAAGGAAGGAAGGAAGGAAGGAAGGAAGGAAGGAAGGAAGGAAGGAAAGAGGGAGGAAAGAGGGAAGGGAGGAGGGAGGGAGGAGGAGGGAGGAGGAAGGAGGAGGAAAGGTAGGAGGAGGGAGGAGGGAAGGAAAGGCGAGAAATGGAGGAAAGAAGAGAAAGAATCCAGGGCCCCTGGGTGGCTCAGTGGTTGAGCGCCTGCCCTCAGCTCAGGGCGTGACCCTGGGGTCCTGGGATGGAGTCCCACGTCAGGCTCCCCGCATGGAGCCTGCTCCTCCCTCTGCCTGTGTCTCTGCCTCTCTCTCTGTCTCTCTGTGTCTCTCATGAATAAATAAATAAAATAAAAAATAAAATCTTTATAAAAAACAATTTTAAAAAAAGAGAGATTGAATCCTACCAAACCACGGAGACCAACCACTGCTCCCCTTAAGTTTAAATATAAGAGATAGTATTTTTAAATCACAACTTGAGATTAGCGTTTTGTCGACTTAGCACAATGAATCATAGAAAATAACGTTCCACGGGGTAAAATCATCCTGTTTACCCAGATCGGAACATGGTCGAGTGCACAAGTCTTCCGTGGATGGGAGTTGTCTAGGTAGATGGAGTGGATAATTACGCTTTAGTCTCCCTCCCCACACCTAACCATTTGTTTGCTTTAATTTTGCCTTAATTACCCAGAAAATTAAGACAAAAGTGGAGTCCCTAGGTTTTTTGAATAATCTAGACAAGGATGTATATCTGGTGTGGCTTTAGAAAGGGCTTTTTGGAATCCTCCACGTGGCTCGGGGTTGGCGGGGGGCACACGGCCCGGGGGCGCCTGTTGTCAGCCTCGCACGGCAGACACGGAGGCACCCACGTCTTCCTTCTCACAGGCGACGACTACCCCCCGGCTCCCAGAACGAGATAAGGGCCCCGGGGAAGGCTCCCCTGACAGGGGAGGCCCCGGAAGGTGCCCCGGCCTCTACCCCGCAGTGCAGTGCGGTGGTCGGACGGGGGACCGGCCAGGGGCTAAGCGCCGGGGACACGCTCAGAGCCTTCCTTTCCTTTCCGAGGCTACAAACTGGTGGAGGCGTCAGCGACGTGTGCCCACAGCAGGTGACACCCGCTCCGAGCGCGGCCTGCCGCCACCGCAGGAGTGCCGCGTGGGGCCCTGACTTCCTTCGTTGGTGTGCGTGGGAAAACTCTCCTCCCCCTTCTTCCCCAAGAGAGGAAATAAAAGCCACCTTCGCCCTAGGGCCAAAAAATAAAAATAAAAAAATTAAAAAAAAAAAAGGCGCCCAATGCTGACGCTCCTCAGACCCCGGCATCTCCGCTCTTGGTCGCCACCCCGCCCTGCCCTCATGTCCGTAACCACGAACCGGGCCAACTCGGAAGTACGGTCCCCCCCCCAGCATCTCACGGAAGCTTCTCAGCGTCACCGGCCAGGTGGGCCCTGTTTTGCAGAAGGGGAAACCCGAGCTGGTCCGGGGCCGTAGTCCTGCTTCCCAGGCAGGCGCTGCTCCCCCCGCAGAGGCGGACACGAGCGCCGTGTGCCCCGTTGCGAGCGCAGTGAGACCTGAGTGGGGGGCAGAGGGAGCCCCACTGGGGGAGGCCGTAGAAGCTCGGGCCTGTAGGCGGCAGCGACGTGACCCGTCGGGGGGCTGGGGTCTTGCAAGATGAGCAGCCGAGGAAAGTTGGGGGGTCCAGGAATCCCGGCGAGCTCCTGCACCCCGTTGCCTTAAGATCGCAGGAAGCCAAGGGAGCCTCTGCTCCTGGGGATTTGCATGCGACCTGCCTTCGAGAGGAAAGCAGCCCCGAGCGTGATGGACCGTCCACGACAGCAGCCAGGGGGACGGAGGCCCCGGCGCAGCCACGGGACGGCCCCCTCCCACGGGGCGGCATTTCCAGCTGCAAGAGGAGGCCGCAGCCCACGGCCTCGTCCGACCTATGTGGTCATCAGACCAAAGAGGGGGAAAAAAAAAAAAAACCCAAACACACAAACACAAAATTTCCTTAAATATTGCGCGGCCGACGACTCGCAGAGCCACGGAAGCATCACTAGGGGCTTTTCTTTTTCTTTTTCTTTTTTTTTTTTTCTTCTTTTTGCAGCTTTAGAAAAATAGATAATTACTTCAGTTAATTTCAGCAAAACAGTTCAAACTCATCAGGGCTGAACAAGTATAATTTACTGCTCCTTCTGACTTATTGTTGTGACTGGTTGTGGATTGATGATTAAAGTGGTAAACAGTAACGTTTCTGGAAAATGGCTGAGTCGGCTGAGTGTCAGGGGAGACACCTGCCCGGTGGCTGTGCCGGGCCCGTGCCTGCGCGCCAGCCTGTCAACAGCGAATATAAGTATTTGACAAGGTGTTATCTAATTGTGTTTTTAAAAGCCACCATACGTACATCTTTTAATGTGTCACTTTAAGCAGCCCGAGAATTTCTTTTATTAAAAAGTACAAAGGAAAAATGAATGCCTTGCATTTTCTTTTTTTTCCCTCCCCCACCCCGCCCCGTCTCCCTCTCTCTCGTTATTTCTTTTCTTTGGTTCTTTTTTTTTTTTTTTATCCTTTCGCTTTCCGAGCTCTGCCCTTTTGCCGTCATTCGGGGGAATATATTTTGCTCTTTAGTCAAATTGGCTTTTATTTAAATGGTTGCCCAGAATAGCTCAGCCACATTAGGTCTATAAGGAGACAGAACAGTATGTGCCACAGACGACGTCGGCTCGGGTCCTGGTGGGAATTCGCGGCGGAGAAGGAGGCGGAGAGCAGATCTGTGGTGCTCGGAGGCCCGAGCGGGAGGGGTCAGGCGGCCCCCCCCCACCCTGTCCCTCCGCAGGGTCCCTCTCTCTCCATCCCCCGGGGACTCCACACCTCCCCTGTCCCCGGGGCCCCGATGCCGGACCCACAGAGCCCTCAACTCCGGACAAGACGGGTCCTCTGGTCCAGAAATGGGGAGAGAGGCCTGGGAAGGTCAGCGGGACGGGGGTGAGGCCCTGGGTGCAGCTACACGTGGCCCCGGGGACCCTCGGCGCCCGGCCGGGCTGGGATTCTGAGAGCCAAAAAGAGCATCCTTCCAAAGTAAGTGCTTGGAGAAGATGGGGGGTGGGGGGGCGCAGCCAAGGGCCATGAGGACCTGGCGCTCGAGGGAGGGCTGGGAGGGCCCCATCCCCGCACGGGGTCCCAGCTGCAGCCCGCAGGCAGCGTGGACGGCCCCCTATGCCCATCAGATGAACCCACGACGTCAGGAGGGCCTGGCCCCGCTCCAGCCCCCTCTCTGCTTCCCCAGACCCACGAACCTGCCCGCACCCGGGCCCGAGTGGGGAGCTGACGGGCAGGGGCAGCCCTGGAGGGACCTGCTGCCTCGGACACACAGGGACGCCCCCTCGGGGGACGGATGGGCCGTGGGGGCCTGAATCCTACACTCAGCTCCACACTCAGGCCCATCTACACTGCTCCCCTGTGCTGTGTTCGCCGAGTTGAAGGTCAGTCCTGGCGGCTTCTCTCCCGAGGGTCACAGGAGGAGAAGCAGGAGGGGAGGAGCCGTGGGGGCCAGTGCGACCTCGGGGGTGGGCAGGACCTCTGGAGCCGGGACAGCCCTCCAGCGGGCTCCAGCGGGCTCCACCGGGCCTGTGGGGGACGAGGGCCTGGGGCCTGGTCAAGGCAGCTGTTTGGTCGGTCACAGCCAGTGTCACGTGGTGAGTCCCGCTGCATGGGGCCGGTGGGTCATGCAAGAAAGGTGACAGCGGCGACGGAGGGAGCCGGGGAGGTCGGCCCCCGGCCCAACCTGTGCCTTTGGACGCCCCCTCCCCGCCCCCCAGTGCAGCAAGGGGCCCGGGCCGTGGCCGAGTGTGCACAGCTGCTGGGAGGCCGGGCCGAGCGGCGCTCGGTGTCCTTGGGCCCAACGGGCGGCGGGGATGGGCGAGGTCTGGGGCAAATGCACGGCACGCTCCTCGGCAGCGAATCCTGCCCATCGCCCTTCCGGAGAAACTCAGAGAAAGGGCTGGGGGCCGCTGCCCAGGGGTGCCTGACACCCTGACACCCTGACACCCGGGAGGCAGTGCGGCTCCCAGTGCCCCCCCCCCCGCCCCCGAGGACGCTGCACGGGGCTCAGACACAGCTTGCAGAGGCGAGAGGAGGAACCAAGGAGGGGCCGTGGGGCAGACCAGGGGCCTGCGGCCCCCCGAGGACAGATGCTATCGTTGATCCAGCGTCTGCTCTGTCATCCCGGAGCCTCCGTGCCTCCCCCACTTGTCCCTCCAAGGGCGAGCCTCCAGGCTGCCGACCCCAGGGTCTCCAGGCCGAGGTGCTGCGGGGGGCCACCACCATGTCGCTCCCCAGCATCCCTCGTGCCGTCTCGCCGGGCTCCCTCCTCAGGGTCACGGGGTCCCACGGGCAGCTCGGGAGGCAGACACACGCAAAATGCACTTGCCTGCAGGCCTGCTCACAGCCCACGCTGGCCTGGCCAAAGACTGGAAGGGCTGTTGCCTTTCTGGAGAGCCACAGCTGGGCCAGCTCTGTGCGCCTACCTTTTTAGGAAACGCTCCGTTTCCAGAAATCGAGAAGCCATTCATAAGAGATGGTACCTCCGGGACGCCGGCCAGCGTGGGCCTGTCTGCAGCAGCGTGGACGGGAGCCCACTGGGCCATCCGCATGGAAGTTTGGGGGAGCCTGCCCCACGTCTCCTCCCCTCTGGAGCCTCGGGAGACCCAGCCGCAGGGCAGCAGACGGCCTTGTCATCGCGGCTCATGGGGGTTCCTCCCCCAACCACCCCACCCCGCTGCCCACGGGCCCGCGGGAGCCTCCCTGGAGTTTCGAGCACGCCGTGTTCACCCCACGGGAGTGGCCTGGGATTGGCCCCGACACCAAGAAACAGAAAAGCAGGAGGGCTTTGGGGAGAAGGAGGAGAGCAAGGAGGCCGCCTCGGTCCATCTGGAGCGACTGTGACTCTCTCGGCATCCTCACTGGCAGATGCGGGTATGTCTTTTTTTTTTTAATTTTTTTTAAATTTTTTTTTAGATTTTTTTAAAATTTCTTTTTAATTTTTTAATTTTTTAATTTTTTTAATTTTTTTAATTTCTTAAAAAAATTTTTTTTAATTTTTTTTTTTTTTTTTTTTTTTTTTTTTTTTAGATGCGGGTATTTCTGACAGGTTTTCTGCAGGGCGGTTTTCACGCAGCACCTCCTCTCCGATCCGCCAGGCGGTAGTTATAAATACTCGGTGGTGTGCGCACCAGAGGGTCTTTCTACAACAGGTTTAATGAAGGGTTCTGCTCCAGATACACGGGAGAAGATGCTGAACCCGACAATGGCTTCTAAATGGTATGGATGTGAAAATCCTCAGCAAATAATAAACGCATTTCAAGCTTTATACCTGTTTATTTCACACTTTCTTTAATATACCAATTATTCATGTAACACCTAACTGAGAGATGTGTTATATCCAGCAATCACTTATAAGAATTTGCTAAACACTAGCACAACGGATGTGTCCATCACCAGATCGTTTATCATCCCTCTTACAACCATGAACTTGCTGGCAAATGGGGGGTAAAGTTGATTTAATCTTTGGGTTTAGAGAGAAGGAAAAAAAAAAAAAAAACAACAAACCCAACAACAAACCAGAAGATATTTGTGATTATGAGACATTTGCTTTTCATTTCCACAGCCAGTTAGGATTCACAAACATGAAAATCCATTATGGAATGGTGTATAAAGTGTGACCGCGTCTTGTTCAGTCAATTAGCGAGCTGAGCCCGGGTGTGCTGCTGATCTCATGATCTGCATCTTCAGCCCCATAAGAGTAGAGAAGGCATTCGGAGGGACGGGGCACGCGTCACGGGAGGGTTGATTCATCCAGCCACACGTTGTCTCCCGGCGCCCACCTGCCTGACTCCCCGGTTCCTCCCGCGTCCTTCCGCGACGGCGGCCATCCGATGACTCCGCCCGGAGTTGCCCTCCCAGCGTGTTGGACGCCTCTCCGCGTTCTCCTCTTCGAAGTCCTCTGTGCCCCCTTGACACCTTTGTGCGATGGCAACGGATAATTTATCCCAAAATGGATGCTATTTTTGCTTTGCAAGAATTTGATGCATGGTGACTTGTGCATGGAAATTACCTTGCACATCTGTATTCTGATTATGATATTTAGTGCAAGGGTCATGAATAATAATATTGCTAAATATGCTTATTGCCATCTATAAATAAAGGTTATCACACCAGAGAAGGTTTTGTTTTGGAGCAGCAGAACAAGGCAGGTTAGTTGCAAGACAATAGAGCTTTAATTTTAATATGAAAATAAATACTTAAATTTATAAATATTCAAATGATTTCCGAAGCGCGCCCCTATCTGCTCAGCAAGTGAGTGCTCGCTAGGCTTTCCAGACGGCCGCTGGGAAAGTTTTCCAAGGCCACCTCGTTAGTGCCGACGAGGAATCCTGAAGGCCGGTGACCCTCGCGGAGGGGTGTGTTTCTTTTATATTCTTTTACATTTTAATGAAATTAAATATATAAATATATATAAATAGAATATATTTTAATGAAATTACAATGTAAACCACTTGTTGTGAAAAGCCCAAGGCAGCCTATTGTCTCTCCTCAAGCTGCTCCTGCAGACCCGTCAGAGTGACTCAGAGGGCAGGCGGTGCCAGGACAGGGGACTGGGGTGGACACGGGATCCAAGGAAGCGGCGCCACCTCCGACTCCCGCCCAGAGTCTCAAAGCTGACGGCCACCTCGGCCGGAGCACTGGCCACCCCTCCCTTGCTGTCACCTGCTTCTCATCTGCCAGGAGGGTGGGGGCGCGTGTCTTTGCCTCCCCGGGGGGCTACCCGTTGTCTGGCGGCATTGATCGGACAGCCTAGGAGCAGGCCCAGCTGCGCGGCGCGCTCGCACCTGTGCACGTCTGGGCCCTGCACAGGGGGTAACGTGGTGCCGGACACTCCGGAAGACCTTGGCCTCCTCCCTCCACCTGCCGGCAGCCACCGGCCATATGTCGGTTCCCTGCTACCTGGGAAGATTTCCATCCGATCTTCCTGATGCCCAACCAGCCCCCCCTCAAACAGCCGGCCATCAAAAAGAGGCCTTTTTGGTTAATTGCTGCCTTAGGAAGAACCATGGAAAATACAGACTAGGCCTGGAAGGTCCTTTGAGTCACTCAGGGGTCCTTGCTGTGCAGGTGGGGAACGGGCCTCGGGCCATAAAGGCGCTCGGTGAGACAGCCGGCAAGGGGGCCCACCTTCTGGGACGGGTCTCCGTCCTCCTGGGGCTGCAACGTCCGGTAGAAAGGGGGTGCCTACCTCCAGCGCGGCAAGCGCACCGTAGCCTGCAGTGCAAGCCGGTAGCTCATACAGGGCAGGACGATTTCCTGATTCACAGTAAGACCCTTTTTTCGAAGATGATATGAAAAGAATAGCTGGTGGCTCTCGCCTTCCCCAAACCAAAGGCCAGGCAGAGGCTTTGAAGGCCCACAAGGACAAGCCGCTGAAAGACGTCGGAAGCCACCAAAGGTTTGGTGTGTCACCCAGTCTCCAAGGCCCAAGACACCAGGGCCCAAGTGCCCCGGGAGGGGGGCCCCTGGAGGAACAAGCTCGACCACCAGACGGGGCAACGCTCTGGCATCCGTTGAGCGCGTCTCCGCTCTCGTGCAACGCCTCCGAGAGCCAGTGAGGAAGGCCCCTGGTGATGGCACCGCCCAAATCAGCACTGACCAGGCCTGACGGGGATGCATGAGCCCAACTCTTCCAGCACAAGAGGGCTGCCTGGTGGACCCAAGGGCAGGCCACAGACAGAGTCAGCCTTTCACCATCTGCAGAGACCCTCGTGCCAGATGCCACCCGTACCCCCTCCACTCCCTCTCCCTCCAAAGGCTGCCGGGAGGGGGCGAAACATGGAAACACGCTCCACCTACGTGCAGGCTGGCTCGAGACCCGGGGGTTACTCCCCTAGAAGCAACCCTCAGCTAGGACAGACAGAGGGCCGGGGGGTCAATACCCCAGAACTTGCTCCTCAGTTGAGGTAACTCTGAAGTGCATGGCCCCTCGTGTCCTGTGTCCCCCCATGGGATGGAACCCCAGTGCGCAGCCTCCGTAACGGGCTCGGGAACACAGCCATTAACGGTCTCCTTCCCTTCCTTGCCTCACTTCCCCTGCCCCTGCCTGTTCTTCCCGAGATCGCCTCCAAATGAACCACTGGCAGGAAGTTCCCAGACATCCACAACCCTGGAAAGTTCCCTGGAAAGAGGTAGCTGGTGCCAGAACGGGTTCTCTGAGCAGCAGCGAGAGCCAACGCGAAACAAGGGCCGTGGTCGGGCCTCTTCGACTTCACAAGGAAGTGATGGAAACTCCTCACCGCTCAAGCCGCCCACGTAACCAAAACGTGTCTCCACGTGTCACCCCCTCCCCTGCCCCCCGCAGGAAGGGTCGACAGCTCTGGCCTTCGGGGTGTGCGAGAGCAACGGGGGTCTGCTGCAGGCAATCCTGGCAGCAGTAGGGCCCAGGGCGCCGAGGCCTAGGGTGCAGGGCATACGCCACACCGCCCAGCGGTGAGGGCGCCGAGACGCGAGAGGTCCGCTCTCTCCCAACCTACAGCTGTGCCCTCCGACCCCGAGGTCCCCGGGCACCCCTGGCACATCCAGAGACACTCCCACCCTCCTCCACGTCTGCTCCTCAGCAGCTCCTTGAAGGGCCCTCTGCTCACGGCCACACCTCCCGTCCCTGTTCCCAAATCCGCTTGTTTTCATCATGCCTCCGTGACTCTCACCATATTCTCATGTCACCTATGCTGTTATTGATTTACCTTTTTTTAAAATTGCTCTTTGTAGGGGCACCTGGGTGGTTCAGTCGGTTGAGCCTCTTGGTTTTGGCGCGGGTCGTGCTCTTGGGGTGGTGAGATCGAGCCCCGCACTCGCCCCGTGCCCAGTGGGGAGTCTGCTGGAGAGTCTCCCTCTCCCTCTGGCCCTACTCGCCCGTGCACACGTGCATCCAAATAAACAAATCTTCAAAATAAAATGCTTTCTTCTTCTTTAATACGTTCATTCCATATGGAAGCTTTATCATCGGGGCCATAAACGGAAACCCAGCACTACCGGACTCACCCCGGAGATGGGTACGTGCACTCAGGACAGCACACGCGGGAGCCGCTGGAAGCGACTGCCTGAAAGAGGCTCGGAGACGTCAGACCTTCTCTCTCCGGGTTAACGACTGATTAGCGAGTGTTGGGAAGGCGCTAAAGACAGAGCAGCACCAAACCCATAGTTTCTTCTTGCTTTTAATCAGAACAGTCAGAAGAAAATTGGAAAGGGAATTCATTTTCCATGACGCTTCTGGGGGCTCTGGGTCTGCCGTCGAAGCCTCGGTGAGAAGTGTGTGCTCCGCTCCAGGAAGCCGGCCCTCTGAGCTGCCCCGCACCTCTCATCCCCGTGGTGCTCTCCTTGGGCTGCCCCCCGGTCTGCCCCCCCAATTGGGAGCTCACGGGTAGCTCCTGGGTCCTACCACTGATCGCTGTGACAAGGACACTCAGCTTCTATCGATGCAGCCATGACCACATTCGTGTCTCAAGAGAGCCTGGGCTGGAGGCCGCATGGCTCTGCCGTGGGGATACCGTGGTCAGGCGACGGGACACCCTGCCCGTCCTGCATGGGTGCTGTGCACCAGAATGGCCTCAGGCTGCGACGTGGGCTGCAAAGGTCTGTGCTCAGCCCGACCTGTGGCCCAGCAGGTGGACCCGGGATTCAGGGCACAGCCGCCGACGCAGGGAGCTCCCCGCAAAGCCACGAGTTGCTGTGGATGAAGACTGAAGGCGCTTAGCAGCTGGGGCCTAGGAGCTCTGGAGGGACGCCCTAGAGCCAAGGCCATGCATGCACCCACCCGATGCCCCAAGTGGGAGACAGAAGTCCCTTTGTCACGCACCAATTACAGCAGCAACTCCGACGTGACCCTGAGAGCCTCAGAGTTAGCTGGGCCGCAGGCTGCAGGTGTAGTGGGGCATAAGCAGGCCAGACGCTTGCAGCACTTGCAGCACTTGCAGGCGCGAGGCTACTCCCAGGCCCGTCCACAGGGAGCCTCCACCCTTTCCACGGTGCACGCACCCCCCTTCACGGCCCGTACCCCAACAGCCATGCTTCTGCCCCAGAAGGTCGCCACCTAAAACACAACCTTGTTCATCCGTTCAGGAGAGGCCCCTCCAGGCTGTGAGGACGGAGCTCAACAGCCCAACAGACAATAGAGGATGCGAGCGACCACGTGCTGAAGGAGGCTGCCCGGGACAGTGCGGCCAGGTCCTTCCTGGTTCCTGGAGCTGTCACACCTGCTGCACCCAGAAGTAGATGCCAGATGCCCCTAAGAGGTGAGCACCTCAAGGGCTTCACCATGGGTGGTGGAGAACGTGCCTGCCATATTTAAGAGCCCGGGAGAATGGGGGAGTAACGCCCAACTGATCCTGATTTAGTTGGAAAACACGCACCCCATCATTTGTTGTTGACTATTAAAGTCGTTTAAGCCCTTCTGAGAAGAGATCTAACATCGGGGTGCTTTGAAGGTTTGATATGTCTTGTAATCCATAGATTATTGAAGTTAATTTCTCTGCTGAGATCCCGCTATCAGTGAAATTGCATGCATACTCAAAAATGGGAGGAAAAAAAAAAAACAAAGAGAGATTTTTAATTGGATTTCTGCTATGCCTCAGTCTAGAGGAGTAGCGATGGTGGAAATGGCTGGTTGAGGATCTAGAAGGAACGGGGCCCCGTAACTCCTTTCTAATCTCTTCTCAAGACGTATGTGGACAGACCGTAGACACGTACTCGTCCTTCGCTCGTCTGGGAATCTTTTTTGGTTGTTTTTAGAGAGTTCCCTTATAGGATAAGATAGAGCGCGCAATAACAATGCGCTGATTTATATCGTTGTGAATCATTTTCCCCATACTTTAAATTACTTTTAATTGGATCTCATCCTCTTGACTTTCATTTACTTTTAAATGAGTTTCAGTTGTGGAGTTGCAATGCAACTGACTCCAAGAGTTGACAAGTTTTAGTGTTTTGATCATAGATTATTATATAATGTTGACAAATGTTTCTTGGACTACAATACTGCATATTAAATACCATACCATACTCGTGGTGCTCTCCATCCGCACAGTATATTACAGGTAGGCAAAAAGCAGGCTAACTGTGTGAAAACGTAATTAATTTCCAGAAGGTACCATTGCCTCAAGAAGCGATTGCAAATAATTTACCTGTTTATGACCGTCGTCCTCCCGAAGTCAGCTAGCCAGGAGAGCTTTTCTAAGAACGATGTTCAATATTGGAAATGATCCCAAGCGCCAGGAGGAGGAAGGAAGAAAGGGCGGGAAGAAAAATGCATGGCTCCCCAGGTTGGTTTACAGAGGTGTTCCTCGGCCAGCTATGCTTCTCCCAGCTACGGGAATTTTCCCTCTAGGCTCTGAATTCGAGCTGTGGGACTCTCTGGAAGGTTGGCCCTAGGAGCTGAGTCTGGAAAGGCCCTGAGTGACGGCGGACACGCCATGGAGCATGGAGGTCAAGAGCTCTTGCCCACCAGCCTGTGCTGGAGCCGATTACGGGCTTCTCACTTCCTTATTGCCCAACACATAGGGAGGAACACTGCTGCATCAGCCCAGGGCCCTCCAGGGGCTAAGGGTGGGCGCCACGTGGGAGAGATGTGGCTGCCAGCTTACATCATGGATGATGAAACTCAGAGGGACATCTGGGGGGCTCAAGAGGTTGAGCATCTGCCTTCAGCTCAGGGCGTGACCCCGGAGTCCCGGGATTGGGTCCCACGTCTGGCTCCCTGCAGGGATCCTGCTTCTCCCTCTGCCTGTGTCTCTCCCTCTCTCTCTCTGTCTCTTATGAATAAATAAATACAATCTTAAAAAAAAAAAAGACCTCAGTCTTAGAAATATCCTGTAACTTCCCTAAAGACACATTGGTCCCAAGTGGTCGAGCTGGGATCCAAACTAAGTGTAAGCTGCAGGAAGGCAAGGACTTTTCAGGGGACGGGGCAGTCTAGAGGGGCTGGTCTTGCTGACTGATACATTTCCAGTATCTGGAACCGCGCCTGGCACAGAGTGGGAGCTCACTGTACTTCCTTGAAGAAGTGAAGAAAACAGCCCCCAGTACTTTCCACTGCAGTGTGACAAATGCTGAAGCTGACGTTTCAAATGTCAAGCCATGTGGTGCAGACAATGAGAGAATGTCCTACGGCTGTCAAGTGGGAGACGACATGTGTGGCCTCGGGTCAACAAGAAAGGCTTGCTGGTGGACAGGACTTGAGTTTCAGGTAGGTGGTAAGGCAGGGCGGGGGGGGGGAATGCAGAGGTGAGGCTAGAAGTGGGGGTGACAATGGAGGGGTGGCCTGCCCGGCAGAGGGCTCACAGTTAGCTATGCTGTCGATTCTGGAACCACAAAAGCCTGGGTGACACCAAGCATCCCACTCTGAGCCAACGGGTACTTTCTGTGAGTCACAGGCCTACTTCCTGAATTTCTAGTCATAATCAACCCTTTCTGACCCCAGAAGCCACAAGCACTGCTCTGAAGTCCCCGTCAATAGCTAAGCTTGTCAAGCTAAAAGAGTTGCTTATTCATTCATTTGTTCACAGCTTTGTCTATCCACCCATTCATCCATCTGTCTATCTACCCATCAGCCCATCCATCCATCCATCCATCCATCCATCCACCCACCCACCAACCCATCCATCCACCTGCCAATCCATCCATCCATCCATCCATCCATCCATCCATCCATCCATCCAACCGTCCACCTGCCAACCCATCCATCCACCTGCCAACCCATCCATCTACCTACCAACCCAACCATCCATCCATCCATCCATCCATCCACCCACCCACCAACCCATCCATCCATCCACCAACCCATCCATCCACCTACCAACCCAACCATCCATCCATCTATCCATCCCAACCATCCATCCATCCATCCACCCACCCACCAACCCATCCATCCACCTGCCAACCCAACCATCCATCCATCCATCCATCCATTCCTTCATCCATCCCTCCATCCATCCATCCATCTATCCACCCATCCATCCTTCCCTCCCTCCCTCCCTCCATCCATCCATTCCTTCATCCATTCCTCTACAATATTTTTGGAGGGCCTCCGGTGTGCCAGACTCTATGTTAGGAGCCAGGAATACATTGATCGCTGCCCCGTGATGACTACAGTCCCTCCAAGGGGCCGTGCACAGGAAACATCGCTGTCTCTTCCTGCTGACACCGGCATTGCTGTGAATGCTGTAAATTGCTCAAGACTCTGTATGAACCAGCAATTTTGATCTGAGAGAAAAGATCAACTTCCAGACTGCAGACAGTTAAAGATGCAAGTTTTTCACTGTGCAGACTTGAGCAATTGTGAGCAGGAGGCAGGAGAGAGACCTGTGTGGTTCTAGAAGGCTTCATTAAAGAACAGAAAAGGAGGGTTAATCCTGCAGGCTGGTCATGGATTGGCAGAGAGGAGCTGGAGGGCGTTCCAGGCCGAGTCTCCAGGGCCTTCAAACACTGTCAGAACCGTACCTCGTGTGGCTGTGGGCCCACATGTAGAGAGATGCGCACACTTCCCTTTAGTCAGGAGTGCCCTTGCACTGCAGGGGGAAAACAATTGTAATGGCCGGGCCACGGGGGAAGCCACATTTTCCACTACACCCAGACTGAACACACAGCATCTTCACCAACAGCTTTCTTACCACTGATCCCTTATCCTCCTGCTGCTGGGGGATTTGCGAGTGTAAATAACACAGAAGCTTCGAGGCGTTATCCGCCTCAGTCCCGCAAGGAGCCGTGGAGAGATGCCCACCCCCCTGCCAGCTAGAAGTGCTAACGGCAGGATGCTGCCCGCAGGACCCCACCTCTGGGCCAGCCCCGTCCAGAGCTCCCATTCAGGAAGGAAGCGGGTGCCCCTCAAGCGTCTGGGTTGAGTTGCATGCAGAGTACCCCGCACACTCCCCCAAATCATTTCCCTTCCTTAGGACGTCCTCCTGCAGAATAAGGTGTGGCCCCTGCCTGCCACCCCCGTCCTGAAAATGGCCTCTTTTGGTCTCAGACGCACTGCTCCAGGCCCTGCAGCCAAGCACAAATGGTTGGGGCATCTCCCCACCAGCCCCAAGCTCTGGGCCCTTTTCCCCTATAACATTATCCAGGGTGGCCCGGATGGGTCTGGAGACCCCCACCCTTGTCATTTCCCACTCTCTGCCCTAGAAATGCCACTCCGTGGATAGAGCTTTCTTCCAACAGGTCTCATGACCACCGGTGTTGCAGGATCACCTCGTTCCCCCCACTTTAAGGCTCAAATGAGGCACCCCAGGCCTAAAAAGAGTTTGAGGCTTCCCCAAGGTCGGTCAAGGAATTAGTAAGAGAACCCCGGTCATCAGACATTGTACCTTCGGAAGCCACACAGTGTCGGTAAATTATTTTCTGCTGTTCCACCAACAGAATCTACCCCGACACACTCCCCCAGCGGTGGGCGCCCCAAGAGCTTCGTTTCCCTCCCTTGGGTTTGGTGGGTGCGGTGCTCTGCTTTTTTTCTCCTGAGGAGCCGCGTTGCCTTGTTTTCCCAGCCCCCAGCCGAAGCCCCTGGGGTTGGTAGTGAGTCCTGGTTACCACAGACGACGCCCCCCTGGTCCCCGCTGAAACCCAACCGTGGGCTCTGAGCCTCTTCCCCATCCTTGTTCTGTCCCTCAGAAAAGTCCTCTCGGGATCCCGTGGACACCCAATTGCTTCGGGTCCTTTGGCACCCGTCTCTCAGCTGTAACTTCTTCCTTCCTCCACCATCCTGAGTCCAGGAGGCCCAGAAAAGCCTCCTAAGAGGGGACACTGCCCAGTCAGCGGGCCTCAGCCTCTCTGTCCCCTGTAGGAGCCGTGTCCGGTCTTGAAAGCAAATCTTCGGCCCCCACAAGCAGCTCTGACTTTCCACTATAGATGTGGAAGAGGGAAACTGAGTCGAGCTTAATAGTTGGGTTTTCTTGCTTTCCCTAAAGAACTGATCTCATCCCTCTGGGGGCCCGCATAAGATCTGCTTCTCTAAATTCAGGTAGAGTCTCGGACTCCGGAGGGTCCAGAGCACACGGTCAGGTTCACAGTTCCAGAAGCTGATAGAAGTTACCCGAGGTTAACCGTTACTAGAGTAAATGAGGACCGGTGGGCTGACGCGGGCCTTGGAAAATGCTGAGCCTGCCTGTGACCACGGCCGCCACTTCCCAAGGGCAGCCTCTGCCCCCCGCCCCCCACCCGGCCTCATCTTGGCCTCCAACATGGACCTACGGCCCAGGGCTCCGGGGAGCGCAGCTGTGGGGTCACCCAGCAGAGAGGGGCTGACAGGGACCAGGCAGCCGGAGCTGGGATTGCCCTGAGCGCTGTGGGTGCCCGGGCCAGAAAGAGACCTCGCGGGACAAAGGAAAGGACACAAAGCCCAGTCGGAGCCTGTGATAAGCTAGGGCTTCCTTGAGTCCCCACTGCTTCACAGCCCCTCACAGGACCCTAAGAACTGAACACAGAAGACTCCGCGATGCCTGTTTCCGGGCCCGCATGTGTTGGCTGAGGGACTGTGGCCATCGGTGTCCCGAGCCCACCCCAGCCACTCTTTGGGAAGTGGATGAGGGATCCGGTTTCTTGCTCTTCCCCACCTGCCCGCAGGTCCACAGCGTGTCCCTGTTCCACAAACAAAGCTCCTGCTCGTGCATGCACAGGGGAGCCTCCCTAATCGCTGCCCCTTGGGGGCCAGACCCCAGGCGTCCTGGGCGAGCCCACACTCACCGGGGTCAGACTCCCGAGGCCAGGGCTCTGGAAGACACCGTTTCCTACCTGGAGACCATCAGGGACAGGAGGTTGCTTCTAGGGACTGGCTGGAGAGACTCTAGGTCTCTCCAGAGCCGGCCCTTCATTGCGGGTCAAACGTCACATGTATGAGCAGACTCAGAGGTCGGATGTGGGTGTAGCAGAGCAGGGGTTCTCTGGGGCCTCTCTGAACGTCTGCCCCCAGGAGAGCTGGATGGAGCGCATCCTCAACCCCAGAGCCGCCGGGTGAAAACGGGGCCTCCCGAGGTCAAGGCCGCAGGGGGGTTAGCAGGGGGCAAGGGGGTAGCCGCCCTTGGGGAGGGGAGAGAGGACACCGGCTTCAGACTCTGAGGCTGCACCTGCCCCCTCCAACCACGCGCCTTTGGGAGTCAAGGAACTGCAAAATCTTCCCAAGTTGTCTCTTCAAAAGAGGCCTCAGAACAGAAAGAGGAAAGGAAGTTCCTTCCCCCGGGAAGCACGTGTCCAGCAGCGGCAAGGCAGGCGACGCGGGAGGGGCCTCAGGACCAGAGCACTGCCCTGGGAGAGGAGGATGGAAGCATCTTCTAAGGCTTTGGATGCCGTCACGGCCTCATCACTGTTCACACACCCAATGGGCCCCTTGGGGGCCTGGGGCCAGAAATAGACGGACGGGAGGACCACAGCGCAAGCCGGGGCTCATCACAGTGCTCACGCGGGTCTGTTTGCTCTCTCGGACCTTAGCCTCTGACGTGGGTCTTGGCCTCCGACATGGGCCTTGGCCTCTGACGTGGACCTTGGCCTCCGACGTGACTTGGCCTCTGACATGGACCTTGGCCTCTGACGTGGACCTTGGCCTCTAACATGGACCTTGGCCTCTGACGTGAACCTTGGCCTCCAACATGGACCTCGGTCTCCGATGTGGACCTTGGTCTCTAATATGGACCTTGGCCTCTAACATGGACCTTGGCCTCTGACGTGGACCTTGGCCTCTGATGTGGACCTTGGCCTCTGACGTGGACCTTGACCACTGACATGGGCCTTGGCCTCTGACGTGAACCTTGGCCTCCAACATGGACCTCGGCCTCCAATGTGGGCCTTGGCCTCTAACATGGACCTTGGCCTCTGACGTGAATCTTGGCCTCCGATGTGGACCTTGGCCTCCGACATGGGCCTTGGCCTCTGACATGGAACTTGGCCTCTGACGTGGAACTTGGCCTCTGACGTGGACCTTGGCCTCTAACATGGACCTTGGCCTCTGACGTGGACCTTGACCTCTGACATGGGCATTGGCCTCTGAAGTGGACCTTGACCTCCGACATGAACCTTGGCCTCCAATGTGGACCTCAGTCTCCGATGTGGGCCTTGGCCTCCGATGTGGACCTTAGTCTCTAACATGGACCTTGGCCTCTAACATGGACCTTGGCCTCTGACGTGGACCTTGGCCTCTGACGTGGACCTTGGCCTCTGACGTGGGCGTTGGCCTCCGAAGTGAACCTTGGCCTCCAACATGGACCTCGGTCTCCGATGTGGGCCTTGGCCTCTGATGTGGACCTTGGCCTCCGATGTGGACCTTGGCCTCCGATGTGGACCTTGGCCTCTAACATGGACCTTGGCCTCTGACATGGACCTTGGCCTCTAACATGGACCTTGGCCTCTGACGTGGGCCTTGGCCTCTGACGTGAAGCTTGGACTCCAACATGGACCTCGGTCTCCGACGTGGGCCTTGGCCTCCGACGTGGGCCTTGGCCTCCGACATGGACCTTGGCCTCTAACGTGGACCTTGGCCTCTGACGTGGACCTTGGCCTCTGACGTGGACCTTGGCCTCTGACGTGGACCTTGGCCTCCGACGTGGGCCTTGGCCTCCAACATGGACCTTGGCCTCTGACGTGGACCTTGGCCTCTGACGTGGACCTTGACCTCCGACGTGGGCCTTGGCCTCCAACATGGACCTCGGTCTCTGATGTGGGCCTTGGCCTCTGAGGTGAAAAGCAGCCCGGCCGGCCCACCCGAGGACGAGACGCGTGGGACAGACCGGGTGACCCCCACCGAGTTCACCCCAGATCCGCCGGCCGCCAGGCAGCCAGAGCGCCCCGGGCAAATCCAGCTCGGATCCGCAGAACCGGCCAGCTCACCCGAAGGCCGGGGACGACCGGCAGCGTCACTCCCACCACGACACTTTGTGGCGCTTGGCAGCTCAGCGGTAAAGATACACCGAGCCCGTGAGCAGGGAACAAACACGTTGCTTCTCGTCGTTTCCACTCCTTAAGCCGCCTTAGTTCCCAAGGAGGGAGCTTGGCTGGGGATTTTCTGGATCCAGATGAAGCAACTACCACGGCCACCTCCACAGCCCGTAGCTCACCCCGAAGCTCCAGCCAGGGTGTGCGGTCCTTGGATACCGTCGTGTCGGGTGGACGCCGGTGTGGTTATCCCCCTGAGGAATCTGAAGCTCAGCAAAGCGGACGAGCCCCGACCAAGGTCACCACAGCTCCAAGTGGCAAAACCAGGACAGGAACTCAACTCCGACTGGTGCTAGAGCTTGTCCTCGTAAACGCGCCGGGGGGACAAATGAGCCTGTCCAGAATCAGGATCACCCTCATTTGATGAAATGCCAAATCCTGATAAACTATAAGCCAAGCCCTGGTCTAGGAAGGATCTGGTGAGAGGAGCCCCCGAGAGCCAGAGGAGGTGCACGGGGCCGGCCTCCGCTGGCACGTGGACACCCGTCCTACCTACACGGCCCTGGAGGAGGAGGCCGGTATCTCACGAGCTCAAGGGATGTGCATTAAGAATCTGTGAAATCGGGGCTTTGAAGCAATTCGACATGAGGGGAGATCGTCCTTTGGGTCACGCGATGCGGGACCTTCCCATCAGGCTGAGAAACCCCAAGGAGGACCTGGCTATACCGAGCACTGGGACGTGGCCAAGAAACGGGCGAGAGGCCCCGACTCAAACCGACAAAGAATCTGAACGGGAAGACCCAAGGACATTTTCTTTGCCAAGCCAGGCATTTGGCTCCGGCTGAGAATTCCGGGTCCCGTTGTGTGACACGTTCCTCGTCCGGGCCTGAGCTGGATCTTGGGTAAAAGGGGGCATCCCCACTTCTGGCCGCAGCCCAGCGTTTATCGGGCCGACTCCCCGACGGACGCAGGAAACCCCTTCCAGTGACTCAGTTTCTAAACCTCCGGGGTCTCCGCATCAGATGGACGTTATTTTTTTTAATTTTTTTATTTTTAATTTTTTTTTTTTTAACAAGTCCGCAGTCGCAGGGCCGATTTCACCGCTTTCCTCCAGAAACCCCTTCGGATTCCACCTCGGAACTTTAAAACAACACTTTTATTTAGAGAGCTGATTTATTCATAAGTAAATAGGATACAGTGTGGGTGAAGTCAAAGGAACCAGGAGGCAGTTATTGGATCCATCAGCACAAAAGCCGCACTGTTGCCGGAGCGGAGGCTCTGCTGTCGCCGTACCTTTCAAAACTAATATGTAACCATATCTGTTTTAAAAGAGTGATTCATTTTCTTCCCATTGCCTGCGAAACTCTCTTCATCCCCACCACAGGAAACTTGAGTCTGATTTTAATGAGCTTCAATTGGAATGTGGCCTTTGAAAAGTAGTGCATTTGAAAAGATGGAACATTAAATTTTGTAATGATGTAAAACATCTTCAATTTTTGACAGGACAATGGTGCTTATTGTACTTTATGAGTCCACTGGCGATTCAAAGGTCACTTTGTATATGACTCCACAGACAGGGGCAGCGCGGAATGAAAATTAGGTTACATGTGATCAGCTTTATTATTAATCAGACGAAAATGGATTTTTAACATTTTTCTAATGAGCAACAGAGAAGGAAGAAAATACCACGAATGAAACTACAGAGGAACGAGAAC
Source organism: Canis aureus (assembly GCF_053574225.1). Taxonomy (NCBI): domain Eukaryota; kingdom Metazoa; phylum Chordata; class Mammalia; order Carnivora; family Canidae; genus Canis; species Canis aureus. The sequence goes on from NC_135611.1 coordinate 121,768,767, forward strand.
GACCAGGTCTAAAAATGCTCCACGGCCATCTCTAAAAACGCGCTTTAAATCTGAAACACTTAAATACTATCTCAAGGAATAAAATGCAGCTGCATATTTTGGTGTCATAAATACATGGAAAACCACTGAAATACCTACTCTAATTTACTATCTCTGTCCTTTGTTTATAACTAACTAATGAACTGATTTGTCCGCACAGTATATTACCGCCGTCCCCAAGAACACCAGGCTGGGTGAGGCGGTGTCACTGTTTCCATGATAAATCCTGCGTTTCAGGGGTTTATAACTCGGCTGTAAATATGTAATTCAGGCTAAAAGTTGGCATACAAGGCCTCAGCCAGGAAGCAAATTTACGCGACAATCACCACTCCACCCCCATCTAATTTTTGAAGCCTCTCTATGTGGGATATTTTGGTATTAAAGACACGGGGTATTGAAATGAAAGAGGGAAAAAAAAACAATAAATAAAAGTTGAAGAGGCGGTGATTTTTTTTTTTCATTTCTTATTTAAATCAAAAGGCTATTTTTCCGGATGCTCTCTGCACAGCGTATCAAGGTATTTATGAAATAAACAGGCTTCACAACCCCAGCAAATAAAAGCGGGCCGCGGAGGCGTGATGCGAGCGCAGCCCCGAGGAGGGCCGTGGGGTCAAGGAGACCGAGGCGGGGACGGGCGGGCGCGGGGGCGCGTTCCTGGAGAACCACAGCCCCCCCCTCCCAGATGGGGCCGGCGAGGACGGTGGGACGATAGACGGTGTCGCCCGGGACAAGAAACGGGTCCAACCCGCTCGCAGGGCGGAGAAGCGGAGCCACGGGTCCGGCCCTGCCGCGAGCCCCCTGGGGCAGGTACGCCGTGGGCACCAGGGAAGCCAAGGGGACCGTGTGGACGCTGCAGGGCAGCAGGTCCCCGCTGCTGGGACCAGGACCTGGCCATCTAGCCCACGGGGTCCCGAATGAGAACGGCCAGTGTAGACACGGACTTCGGAGACGGGAGCAGAGCCTGCCCGCGGCTACAGGGCAGCTCTCCGCGCCCCACGGGTTAAGGAGGAGAAGGCGAACGGGGCAGACGGGGAAGGAGGGTGAAGTGAGGGTGAAACTGGGAGTCCCCGGTGCGTCACGGCCCGGGGGGGTCTGAGGCCAAGGTGGACCGACAGGAGGCGGAGGGAAGGGGGGGCACCCGCAGGGTCGGAGCTGGTGTCCCATCTGCAGGCACCAGCAGCACCCACCCCATCCCGGAGGAGCTGCTGTGGCCCATCTGGCCCCCGCTGCCGGCCCTCCCCGTGGGCGCCTGTCCCCCACCATCTCTCCAGGGTCCCCCCGGGTGCACAGGCAGGCTCGCAGCCTTGGGGTGCTGGCCCCCCTGGAGCCTGCCCGGCTGGGCTCCCAGATCCTCCTGCACGTCAGCAGCACCCTGCATAGGGCAGTGAGCCCGCCCAGGCTCCCCCACCCCCCGAAGTCCTGTTTACTTCTGGTTTCCCTAGAGTCTTATCCCGTCTGACTGGTCATTTAACTTGTTGATGGCCCACCACCTGCCTGCCAGGACGCGGGGTGTCAGTCCCCTCGCCTCTGGATCCCGATGCCCAGAGGGGGCCTGGCACCTGCTGCCTCTGGACAGAGCTGCCGAAGGGATGAGCGCGCCCCGATGCGGCCGTGTCCTTGGCCTTGCTTCTCCCTGTGCACCCCCCGCTGCCCTGAGCTGACCGAACCCCTCGGGGTGGCGGCCCCAGGGGGCTCCCCCGACAGCGGGGCAGCGGCCGCCCCCAGCCCACGAGCTGGCCGTGGAGGAGTCCGCGCAAGTCGCTCCAAGCCCCGCCACAGAGGTCTTCCCCGTGGAGAGGGCTCTGTGCACCCCCCACGCCCCTGGCACAGCAAAGTGGGGCGAGGCTCACGGGGGCAGGGACCACGGCCACCTGGGTCACCCCCGTGTCCTGGTGCATATGGCAGGTGTCCGATAAGCACGGGCCGAATGGAGTTCGGGATGAGCGATGAGTCAGCGCTTGATGACTGCCCGGACTCCAGACTCCGTCCCCGGCCGCGCAGACTGCGGGGGGTGGGGCTGGGGCCGCACAAGCGGAGGTGAGCCCGCGTAGACCCGTGCCCGTCTACACACGGCCCCGCAGGGCCAAGCCCGGACGGCTCTCCGCGGCCCGTAGCCCTCCTGCTACCTCTTTGCCGTGGAGGGCTGCCCTCGACCAAGTCATTCCAGCCAGGCCGTATCTCAGTTTCCCCCCATAAAATAAACCCGGTAGGATTCAGCAGGAGCCGAGGAATTGAACCCGTCGACGAAAACATCTGTCTTCTTCTGCTGTGTGTCGATCGCCCATAGACGCAGACGTACACTCGATCCGGGCCCGTCAGGAGCTCTCCCCGGCGTGGCACCAAAGGGGCTGGGGGCTGAGCGGCCTACTTCCACGTCAGCACCCACGGAAGCGCTCCGCAGGACCCAGAAAGGCCCGGCAGCGAGGTTGCCAACCCGACCCTCCCGCTGCCATTCCAGCCCGTTGTCTTTGGGTTGACCTTGGGCAGCAGCGAGGGGAGCAGGGCCCGGCTCTCGGGACCAACCATGGGCACGAGTCCTGCGCTCCCCGGGCCGGCGTCTCCCCAGGGCAAGGTGCAGCTGAACGGCAGAAGGCAAGTGGGCTTGGGAGTCGTGCTTCTGGGCCTTTCTCTGCAGAGGAACCCACCTGGGAGCCTTGCGCCCTTCCTCGAACGGTCTTTCTCCCCCGTCTTGGTTCATGCCCGTCCTGGTCCCCTGGCCCAGCTGCAGATCCACCCTTTCGTGCAGAGAACATCACAAATAACGCGAGGGGGGGCGGGAGGGGGCAACTTACCTCCTCACTTTGAGAGCAGACAGGGTAGTTCCTGATTTCACCTTTTAATATTCGGAAACCGATAGCGCCGCAGCTAATGCGGAAGGTGGGCTACCTCTCGTCTCCCACGGAGGCCAGAACGGCATGAGATGCAGATAATATAGCAACCAGCTGGGAGAAGAAACACTAAAAAAAAAAAAAAAAATCATCCAGAAATAGCTATTCATTTGAAAGCAGTTTGCCCAGACGGGAGCAGGGATCCTGAAAAGACAACGGAGCAGCCAGTCTTGGCGACGAGTCTCCACGCGCCTCCTATCACCAGGGCCCCTGCGCGGGGAGGGCTGGAGGGGAGTCTGGACCCGTCCTGGCCGCGGTCAGCAGGGGTGAACTTCACGCTGGGGCCGGTCTGAGCAGCATCGCTGGAAACCCATCGGCCTTTCTCCGGGGAGGCCGGGCTGAGATTCCCAGGGGACTGGCCCGTGTCCTCCAGGCGACTGTTGGGCGTGGCCGGTGAGCGTGTCGAGGGGCTCCGGCTTGCTACCTGTCGTGGGATGCTGGAAGGGACCCCGGGCAGGCTGCGGGCCCAGAACGGACTCTGCCGTGGAGTCTCGGTCTGCGGAGGTGAGAGGCCCTCCCCTTGCGGGAGCTGAAGGACGGCCCTCGTGCTCCTGGCGCCAGGTTCCCAAGGTCAGGTGGCCACGTCTCCGAGTCTCAGCTGCCTTTTCTTTCCCGCCATCCAGGAGCGGGGTTATTGCTCATGTGCAAAGAGTAGGTCCTGGTGCCTCCCGCAGACCCCAGAGTCCTCCAACACGCTGGTCACACACGCAGGGAAGTGTGGGAACGGGCAGAGGTGCTCTGGGGCAGCAGCGCTGGGCGCCCAGAGACGCGGGCAGTGAGCTCAGCCTTTCGCTGCTGCTGATGGTGCAAACGCCATTGCTCGCTTTCTTTTTGAAATTCCATTTTTCCAAATGGGGAGAATGTGGGGGGAAAAAAGCCCCAGTTCCAACTCCGTTGACCGGTCAAGGGCATGGAGAAGCTTGAATGAGACCCCAGTGTTCCTGGGAAAGCCTTGGGACGCGTCCATCGCATCCGAGGGCCCGTGAGCCCTGGAGCCAGGAGGCCCTGGCCTCTGCCCTTCTCCATCTCTGGGCCTTTGTCTCACTGTCCTCTGCTCCGAACACGCATCCTCTCGTCGTTGCATGGCTGGCTCCTTCCTATCGCCCAGGACGCCATCCAACATCACCTCCTCCGAGAGGTCCCCCGACCTTGATGGTGTGGGACGACCTCGCTAATTCTTCATTATGTGGGTATTCGCTTGTCAGAAGCTGAACGTTGTTCCAGTTCATCGTCAGGGCTCCCCCTATAGCACGTGCCCCGCGAGGGCCGTCGTTTTGGCTAATTTGTTGGGAACCAGCTCCCCACCCTCTGGAACAATTCCATCCATGCAAAATAAACGAACGCATGCTCGCATCCATTCCCTGTCACAGAATCTTCTTTCCAAAAGGTTCGGGGCTGTTTCCTCGCTCTCGAGAACGATGCGAGGGGAGCGTGCAGGGTGAGATCCGGGGCTGGAGGACATGGGGACCCCCAGAGTCTCTGTCCCCTTCCCTCAAACCCCACATGTGTTTCCCCTCTGTGCTGCTTCTGCATGCTCCCAGGGCGGGGACCCGGCACCGTCACACGGCTGGGACTTGGGTCTCCCAGGGGCATGCATGCCCCCGCCCCGCGGTGAACCTGCCGTCCCAAGGCAGGCTGCGTGGCCGCGTCCCCAGGAGCAGAGCAGCCTCGGGCGGCAGGAGGGAGGCTTCTGTTTCCAGAGGAGGGCGCTCGGCAGCATTCTCGCAAGTGGCACCTGGTTCCAGCCAGAGGCGACTATTTAAATCTGAGTGCACAGCCCATTTGAGCCAAGAAGCCCCCTCCGACCGGAGCCTCTGAAGTGGCCAAGCAGGGGAAGTCAAAAATGGAGCACATTTGCCCCAAAGCTGCACGGACAGCCGCAGGAACACTCCCCCTGCCCCCTGCCCCCTGCCCGGGCAGGAGGGGAGGCCGCGTGGGGCCGCCCCAGCACGCAGAAGGGTGGCCAGACACATGCACCTGCCTGGACACCTGCGAACGGCACTCAGCCACCGAGGGCCAGCTCTTCCCCTGATTTGCATCTCAAAGATGACCTCTAAGGTTACCTGTAGCTCTGAGAGTCTGGGGATCTTTCATTTCATGACGGAGGAACCAATTTAAGCCTCAATGAGCTCTAAAAATAAAGCCGTCTGCCTGAGGGGCACCCGAGGTGCTTGGGGGTGACCTGCGTCCCCGACGGGACGGGCCTGGGACTCTGGGAAGCCGGATGCCGCGGCCGCGCTGTCCAGGGAGCACCGAGGAGCGGCAGGAGAGGGCAGGCAGGGGAGGAACCCCCATGGGCTGCCCCGCACCCTGTGCTTCGAGCGGCCTGGGCACAGTCCTCGGTCACCCTCCCTGGCAAAGGCTTGACCCCCTCAACCTTTGCCTGCATGTGCGTTGCAGCTTCTTTGGGTCGTTCTTCGGGAGGCTCCCAGGAGAGCCCCCAGACATGCCCCCCACGGCTGGTCACTCCCACGCCAGGACGCACGGGACCCACGTCCTGAAGCAGGAGCCCCCACCGGCCCCTAGACCCCAGCGCCCGGCCGGCGCCTGCCTGCCCCTCTCCGGGAGGGCCTCTCTCCGAGCAGAGCACCGACGGGCGTCCTCAGGACGCGCAGAGGCGAGGCCACCAGGCTGGGAAGGCCGCCGTAAGGGGGGCTGACTGCACACAAGCCGCCGGGGCCGCCGCGGAGGCCGTGCGGAGCTCCGCGGGCCCAGCGTGAGGCCCACTTGTCTTCTTTTGAGGAGCAAGGGGACAGCTGACCGCTTGTCCACGGGATGTGTTTTGATAACTCCGAGAAATGAGAGGGTGTTTTATGGGAGGGTAATTGGGCATAATTCCCTTCACGACTTGGAGTCAACAGGCAGCCTCTACAGCTGGCCCTTATTTGGTGCCATCGGCGGCAAATGCTATTTTCATGGCCAATTTATTAAAGACTCCATGTTTTTTGAGGAGACGTCACCAGCACAAAAAGGGGTATATTTATTGATATGTTTAAAATACAGGTTTTTAACTGGATTCCTTCACCCTTAAACACAAAGTAAAGAGATAGACAGATACAATTATGTTCTGACTGGCTTCCGCCCGGCCTGCCCAATGGGAACGTCTGTATATAGTTCTCAGTGGCGCTGAAATCTGCTTAGGAAAGCAACAAGTCCTTTGTTCCGTTGACAACAGTTATTACAATTAATTCATTTTGTGATTGGTACTTGCGCTGAGTGACAAGGTGTTATTTTTACCTCCGTAAAAGTTAAAGTGCTAATGCCTACGTGCACGCCGGCCCCGCAGGCTTGCTATCACTCACGGGGGAGAAGAAAAGGCCGACTTCCGGCTGTCTGCTCAGCCCCCGCCTCCCCACAGCCCCCACGCCAGTTGCAGTGGGGAGCAACGCGCGGGAAGCTCCCGCCTCCTAGGACCCCCCCCCCTGCTTTCTTGCACAGACTCTTGCAGGAAGGCCCGAGGCGCGCGGGGGACGGGAAGGCCTCCCGAGGGCCAGCTGGACGCCCCGGATGCCGCGACGTGGTCTGGGCGGCAAACCCTGTCCCACGCGCCGAGGCTGGGCTCTCCCGCCTGTAGCCCAGGCCTTCGACCCTGGCGCCGACCTGACGTCTTGGGCTGGGCGACTCTTGGCCCTGTGCGTTGTGGGGTGTCTGGCAGCAACCCTGGTCTCCACCCACTGGATGCCAGGAGCACCCCCCCACACCCCACCCCGGTGTCCCCAGATTGCCAAACGTCCCCAGGGGAAGAAAAATCAGGCCTGCTGGAGAGCCACCGCCGGACACGGCACCTGCTGTTCGTGCCGTAGGAGACAGACGGGCCGAGAACCCTGCTCCGACTCATCCCGTGTTCCACGGAGACGCAGGCTGGTCACAGCCACCCAAAGGGAAGGGCACAGCGGGACGGTGGACCTTTTGTGCCATCAAGAGGGGGTGGGCAGGGAGGCCTGGGTGGCTCCGCGGTGGAGCATGTGCCTTCAGCCCAGGGCGTGACCCCGGAGTCCCGCGTCGGGCTCCCTGCTTGGAACCTGCTTCTCCCTCTGCCTGTGTCTCTGCCTCCCTCCCTCTCAGTCTGTGTCTCTCATGAATAAATAAATAAATCTTTAAAAAAAAAAAAAGGGGGGGGGTGCAAAGGAGAAGAACTCAAAACCCAAGCAGGGCCGGGGCCGCATGGCTCATTTCAAAGGATGCTTTCCCTCGGGAGCCCAGACTTGCTTCAGCTACGATGATCGAGAAGGGGCGTTTTCTGGTTATAAGCAAATTGGGGTGCTCTGGGTGCCCTGAGGGCTGGGCTCCTGGATAGGCAGACCCTCCTCTCCGCTCGTTTATTCCTATCGATTAGTAACTGGGCTCCGGGCGCAACCTTCCTATGGAGACCCTGCCCTGTTCACACCGACGAAGGGATGAAGGTCTGGGACGAGGTCATCCTGGATCTGGCTGCGAGTGTCTCAGGGAGGATCTGGAATTGTCTTTCAGGGGAGCAGGGTAGAGGCCCCGAGGCGCAGAGCTGGGCCCTGCTCCTGCGACCTGGTCACCCGTCCCCTGCTTCCTTAGGGCGGTGCGGTTGGGTGTCTGTAGCAGGGACATGCAACACAGAGCTCAGTCCTTGGCTGCTCAGCCCGGGTCCCCACGTGTGCATGGGGCCCGAGGGCCGTCATCTCAGCTGCCCCGGAGCACGGCTGCACCATGCCGGGGTCCCCAGCCAGCCCGGCGTCCTTCCCCGTAGGAGGAATACGCTGGAACCCAACTCGCGCCGTCCGTCTACACCGCGAAAGCCGCGGACGGCGAGCCATGGAAACCCTCCCAGTTTTTTCTTTTTTTTTTTTTTATTAGCAGTATTTATCACCTCCTCAAAATCAATTGCAGATTTTAAATGAAAATAAATGACTATCTCTAGACTGATCGATACGTGCATCTTTGCTTTTTAAAAAAGTAAGAAACGTAATAATGTGAAGAAATCCTCGACTTTGCTCCTCTCCATCCAATTTTAAGACGATTCGATATTTAGTAAATGTAATCCTCTTTGGGCAGAACAATGTCCTAAAAAATGCACAAAATGTCATGGCACCCGAGCCCCTGTGGGGGGGGGGATGCTGCCTTTGCCCTGTCACATCGGGGCCCCCAGTGGGCCGCCCCCCGCCTTCGGGTATCGGGACCTGTTTATTCCTATTAAGCATAAAGAAAAGGGTTTATATATTTAATGATTCTAAAACCAAAATGCTACCTACTATCTGCACAATTGCCATTTCATCTCCTTAAACTTCTCCAGCCTGACGTTTTTAAAAGGGCAAAAGCAGAAAACCCTTATATAATACCTAATTTGTACATCTGCGGTTTCCCTCTGACTGGCACAGACACCATATGTTTTTAATTATCATAATAGCCCTAAAGAACCTGTTCGGTGGGAAACACATATGATCCTTTTATTACTGGTTTGTAATTTAAACAGTTTTAACCGAAAAGGTCTGGCTATAGGGGAGTGACAGGCTCAAAGTCCTAAGATCCCAGTCATCGACCTCTGGAAGCTCAAGTTCAGATCCCACCCACCGAGGCAGGACCTCGTTCCCCCTGCTTGACAGAGGTAATTGGTCACATGTGAGGCGGCTCCGTGGGACCTTAAAAGACATGATCTGTGATCTCCAGTGACGCCGGGTTTGGGGCAGAGCCTGACACAGTGAGAATAAGGTTGATAAATATTATTCTAGTCTGACCTCTGCTGCTTTCACAGCTGGGGGCTGGGCCCGAGGCGGCGCTGGCGGGAGGGCCCGCTGGTGCCCCGGGCCACCCACTCTCTGCTCTCACCCACCTAGACCCCAGGGAACGATTGCAAGGTGAGGGGTCAGGTTTCCCTGAGCCCCTCTGACTTGCGGGGACTGGCTGGGGCGGTGCGGGGGGGCGGCTGGGAGGCGACAATTCTTCCCTGAGGCTGAATGCACAGAATAAATGAGTCCCGAGCAGAAGGATTCTCAGGCTGGGACGACCCGTGCAGGCACCTCCGTCACCCACGGAGAGGTGGGGACCCCCGGGGGTGGGAGAACAGGTGCTCAGGGCCACAGGGCAAATCCCGGGCCGGTTGGGGGGCCCGAGCGCCCCCCGTGCAGCACCGTGTGTCGCCCGTTGCTGGGGGCCGAGCCCCAGGGTCCGACTGTGACTGCCATCTCTGCTCGCCGTCGCCCTGTCCTCTCCCAGCACCCAGAGCTGGAGTCACCAGAATGGGAAACCAGCTGCTGTACATGTTGCTTGGTCGCGTGGCTCGTTTTCGATGCACCTCAAATAGAGATGAGAGGCTGGGGAAGCACGGGCCCCCCTCCTCCAGGCAGGGATGCAGCACACGGGGCACGCTCGGGGACGTCCGCTGCCTGGCCTCGGGCCTCAGCGCCCCAACATGCTCGCTGGGGCGCCCTGGGCAAGTGACGCGGCCCCGGGGTGCCTCTACCTCCCTACGTGTAACATGGGAAGAGTAAGGACCAGATCTGCCTCACGGGAGTTTGCGGGCAATTAAATAAAAGAGTATGGTCTGTGTCTCCCTCTGGGAGGTACCTAGAACGGGAGCTGGCCCTGGCGCGTGGTACGTGACGATGATTTAAAAATGAACTTGGGCGATGGAGGGATGGCCCCGGGGATCGGACCCTGCTGCTGAAGACACGGGGGTCATGCCCTGGGCGCGGGGAGACGACGGCGGGAGAGTCATCTTCCTTAGACACTAGGGCCAACATGCTGGGCGTCGAATGGGACGAAGCAACCCATTTCGGGGGAGCTCCTCTGAGGCGTCCAGGGGCCGGGGGCAGGGTTGGGACCCATGGCCACCTGACGTTTCCGCTACGCTGCCCAACTAGCGGGTCTCATTCCGCCGGGTGGCCATGCAGGCGTCCTGGGCGGTTTTAGCCTCCAAGTGTGGGATTCTCTTCCCTGGATGTTTGGTGTGGTCACAGTCTGATACCGGCAGTGCCAGGCCTGGAGAAGGCGGCCCGGTGCAGCTGGAACCGACTGCGACCTCTCCGCCAGGCCCAGCGCACCCCCTCCCTGCTGCCCTCGCGCCCTGGCCGCAGCTGACCACGCTGAGGTTCGGGGGGCCGGGTCCCCACCTGCGGCACCGGGAGGCTTCTCCACGGAGGGGAGAACGGGCGAGCCACCCATCAGCCCTTGGTCTCAGCTTCCTCACTCAGGAGGCGGGCTCTGACGACCGGCGGACCAGGCCGTGCGGAGCTGGCTGGTGAGGCTGCTGGCCGGACAGTCGCAGGAGGACCGGCCAGCTCCGGGGGCCTCCCACGAAGGGGGCGACACCGGGATGGCCCACCTGCCTAGAAGGCAAGGCTGGGGGCCAGTCTGCATCAGAGAGACCCTGCCCCATTTCTCCTCGGGTGGGACGAGCACCTGTCCGGGTCGGTGACACCGGCCTCCATTTGGCCACCTGCAGCCTTGGAGGAGGAAGGACGGAGTCACAAGTCTGGACCCGAAGCCAGTGACCCCAGAAGACCAAGAGCAGGCTCTCCCATCATTCAAAAAAAAAAAAAAAATAGGGGGTAGGGAGGCTCCAAGCCCCCAAGCCCCCACCCCAGAGGGCCCGCTCTTTCCTTTGGGCAGGCCGAGGGCCAGATGGCCACCCTCATCTGCCCTGTCAGCGGTGACCTCTCGACTCGACAAATAGCAAGTGCGTCTTAATCAGAGCGCGCCCTTCCTGTCCACCAGACACGGCAATTGCACCGGCCCGCCCCTCGAGGAAACAAGACCTTCTTAATCACAGGCTGCTGGAGGGGCAGCGAGGAGGCCCAGAGGCCCGCCCGGCCCGCAGCCCGAAGCCACCATCCTCCCCGGGGCCCCCGCCAGCCCGGGCCGGGAGGAAGGAGCCTCCGAATTGCCAGGCCCTGGAATAATAACTCACATTACTCCGATCCCATCTGCACCCAGTGAAGGCAGAGCAGGGGAAGGAGCATAAAACACAAAGTTCCCACAGACAACATCTGTCTTAGTGCAAACAATGGACCATTATCTTGTAAATAATTCTGATTAAGCTGCAGCGTTTCCTCCTGAAACTGGTGGCGGGGAGCACCAGGAGGAGGATGCGCTGAGCGCCGGGCCTCCCGAGCGGGCCTGAGCCCGTGAGCACCCCGCACCCTGCACCCCGCACCCCGCAGCAAGGCCCTTCCGATGGGCTCGGTGCCCCCTGAAGCTCCCGGGGCTTCCCCGGCCTGGACCCCCTCATCTCTCGGGCGGGGGGGTGGGGGGTCCTTCCTCACCATTTCCTCTGCCCGCCCCTCAGGTGCTTTCTCATCTTTCTCTTCTACTCTCTTCTTACTGCTTTGCTGCCCCCTCGGCTTCCGCTTCCCTTCGCTTCCGTCTACCAGGCCCAGTTTCTGTTCTGGTTCTCGGACCCCGTTCTCACCGCCTGGCCCTTCTGGCTCCCAGTCCCTCTGCGGCCCCCTGTCCACCCTTGTCCCAGCCCAGGCCCCTGGGGTGCACCCATCCTTCCCACTACCCCGCGGATACCTGGTGGGCACGGTGTCCAGGCTGCGGGCTCCGAGGCCTGCAGGCCCCACACCGCCCTCTGGGAGGCCCGCGTCCCCCACCGGGAGGGCCCCTCGTGTGAGCTCCAGGATGCACTCTCCTGCCTCATCCCCCTCCTCCTGCATCTCCTCCCCAGAGAAGGGGCTGACGAGTTGTGAGCCCACCCGACGCCGGGGACCCCAGGCACTCAGCCTGTACAAATGAAGCGCGACTGTCCACTCCGCCAGGGCATTCACCCCGAAGGTCCTCAAGAAAATTCTCCTTGTGATTCCACATGAATAGCCTGAGTGTGACTTAGAGGCAACACACCAAGCCCGACGTTTCCACGTAAAGCAAAAGCCCCTGGGGCACAAGAATCCCCTTCCCACAGGTTGGCCAATAGGTATCGTGTTTGTCTTGCTTTGTTTTGTGTTTAAATCTAATTGTGAATCCTCCGTGGCATTAGAAAACAGGAAAGATGGGTCAATCACAGGGCTGATTTCTGCACATCCGGGGAATGGGGCCACTGAATCTTCACACGGGCTCCTCCGTGGAGGTGTCCAGTCTGGGGTGGGAGGACCCCCAGCTCAGCGCTTCGGACAGAAGCTTCCAGGGGTGAGCACAGACTGGCAAGGCTGGGGCTACCACACCCTGCAACACCCTACCCCGATTCCCTACCCACCTGCCAAGGTCTCAGCGAGTTCTGGGTTTACGGGGCGGGGCTCCCCGCCTGGGTCCCGCATAGCAGCAGACGTCCTTAAATAACTGAAACGTGGGTGACTTGCCGACCTCCTAGTTACCCAACCATATTCACTGTATTGTCTGGAGGGTGCATATGTGTGCCCTTTGATGGAAGGCGAAACCGAGGCAATCCCGGTATATTCAGCTGAAAACAGCCAAAGATGCACGGGGCCCACACCTGGAGATAACACACGCGGCCCCAGGTTGAGGCGGAGGCGCTGTGGGGTGGGGGGCGGGGGGCTTGCTAGCCAACAGCGACTGGGTGGCCGAGAGATGAGGACGGAAGAGCAGAAAGGCCCCCCCGGCACGGAGGAGGATGTGCGCTGCCCCTGCGGCCCACGCACGCACGATGGGGCCTGACACGAGCCCCCGTCTCTTGATCCCGCCTTCCGTTCCCTGTACGAGCCGCGTGGGAGTTGGGGGCTCCCGGGAGGGGCTATCGTCCTAGGAGGGGCACGCTGGATTATCAAATTGGTATCTGCAATGTGCTTGAGGAAAACTTAATCATGGAAAACACTCTCCTCTCAAGCTCCACTGTGAACACAAGAGGTCGAAAATTGAAAAGGAGAAAAAAGTCAGATAATCAGTTTTTTCTTGCATTACCATGAGCTCAAAAATCCAGTTGTATTCACTCTTAAAAAAATTATATGTATGTATGTATATATATATATGAGAAATTCCGCAACGCTCTTCTGATGATTTAAGAGCAGCGTCTTCACGGGGACGGGGGTTCTCACTCACGGGCCCCACGCCCTCAGGGAGTAAACGGTCTTGGCTCCACTGAAATCCCACATGTTCACGCACTTGTGGGACCAGCTGGGCTCCCACATCCGGGGCCCTGCTGAGCGTTCATGGGACTGACCGGGTCCTACAAGGTCACCTGGAAGGTCAGGGCTAGAAGGGACCGTGAGAGCCAGAGTTTGAGACCTGGGAGGCCACTGAGGGCCCTTGCAAGCACCCCTCCTTTCACCCGCGGGGAAATGGTGCCCAAAGGGAAGGGGGAGCCGTCGACCCTTGGAGCCGGACTGCTGGTGGACGCCTGGTCCCCGCGACCCCACATCTGGCCTCTGCTGAGCCTGCAGCTGAGCTGAGAGGCTCCACGCTTTTCAGTATTTAAAACCCACAGTTTGCTTCCCACGGGGAACCATGGACTGAGTACCTGTCCTCATCCTTGGTGGCCTTTTGCAGGGCGCTGAGGGTGGAAAAGCTCTCGGGCCAAGGGGTTGGTGCCCTACTGCTTCTCCTCCAGGTCCCTGGCATGCACGTCTGGTGTCGCTCCGCATGCACAGACGGAGACGGCTCGGTCACCGATGGGCTGCAGTGACCCTCGACGAGACGCCCCAGCTGGGGTCGATGCCCTCGCTCCTTCAGGCCTCAGCGGGGCAATTCTGAGATGAGCCGGAGGAACGCGGGAGGGCTGAGCCCTGTCCTCGACTCTCGTTAACACATCAGGGTGGCTTCCTCCCTCCTCCGTCTCCCTCCCGGCTCCTGGGATCACCTCCCACTCTCCCTCCACCCAGGTTCTTATCTTAGGGCCTGCTCTGGGAGACCCCCAACGAGGTCGCCCCTGGGAGCTCGGAAGACTGACAACATCAATGGACTCTCTCCTTGAGCGGAGCCCAACCTACGCCGGACCCCTCAGTGCCCACCGAGGCCACCCCATGTGCCCGCTGAGCACCCGCCTCCAGCCCTGGCCCAGGGGCACAGCACACCTCGGAGCGGCCTGCCCTCAGCGCTCCCCACCCACCCCGGCCCGCGGGGCCCCACAAAACCCTTGAGTCAAAGTCCGAGAAAAGCGACTTGTCCGTCATATAGAAAAGAGCAATAATTTAGTAAATTAATTGCAAATTTACTTTCCCTGCTTGGTTGCCCGTCTCCTTTTATGGGGATAATTGAGAGCACATTATATTAATGGGACAACAAGAGAAGTCCGAGAAGAAAACTGAAGCTCGTGAGCAGCGGGTTACGACCGGGACCGGGTGGGTGCCTCTGCCCAGCGCCCCCGCCCCGCACGAGAGCCAGCCGGCGTCGGGGCGCACACACGGGTGTTTCTGCGAAGGCACCGGCTTTGCCGAGCTCCCCAGCTTTCACCCTGACGCCGCGCCGTGGTCGCCCCGGAGGCAGAGCGGCTCCCGCGGGACGGCGCGGCCACGTGCCTGCGAGTGAGTCCAGGCATCGGGACGTGTCCCGGAAGGAGCGGCTTTAACCCGGGGGCCATAACCATCTCCCAAAACTTAGAGCCCCCCCAGCCCCGCCCCCCGAGGATCTGAATTTCATCAGAGCAAGCGTATCCCCCCCCCCCCCACCCCGTGTAGGGAAGCAGGGGCTCCGAGGACTTGGACCTACCACGAGCTGCAAGCACCTTCCACGTCCCACCCTGAGCCCGTGGCCTCCTTCTGACTCCAGCCTCCCCTCCGGGGGTGGGGGCGGGGGTGGGGGTCTCCTGCCCACCTCAGATCGGGGGCGGCCCAGCCTGGGAAGGGTCAAGGGCAGATCCAGTAGGTGATGCTCCGAGCAGGTGCGGTGTGTGGTCCCCCCAGAAAACCTACTTGTGGCCCCGGCGCCGAGCTCTCAGCTGAAGCGGGCTCGTCCCCAGGCCTGACTCCCCCCAGCTCGCTCGCAGCAACCAGGAGGTTCCCTGAACGCGCAGTGGGGGGGAGGGAGTTCTCTCCCCCCAGGCAGGAGTGGGGGGTGGATGGAAGCAGGGGTGCCGTGGAGCGGGAGGCGGGGAGGAGGCTGGGGCTCGGTTCATAAAAGTGGGGAGATGAAAAGCCACACAGGTCCCCTCTGAGCTTGAGAAGCCCCCACTGGGAGCGACTCAGGACACACCCCCCCCACCCCGCCTGACAGGCAGAAACGGGTAGAGGCCCCATAGCTGGGGGATCGGCCCCGGGAGGGAGAGAAGATGGCAGAGACGTGGCTGAGCCCGACGCCTCTCCAGGGTACACCCTGTGTCCCGTCCCCCAGGCCCCTGGCCACCCTGTGGTCCCCTGAGTCCCTGCTGGCAGGGATCCGGGGGCCGTGAGGCCAGCAAGGGAGCCCGGGGGGTGCAGAGTGACTATAAACGGTGAACGGGGCCGGGGGCCGGGTGCTCAGGCCTCGGTGGAGGCACGGAGGCCCCGCAGCCATCCACAGAGCCCTCTCCCCCTGCCCCGTCCCCGGGCCCGGGCGCTGGTCCAGAGAGGCCCGTGGGTGCCCCCTGCCTACGGAGGGGGTCGGGGGTGGCCCCATCCTGGGAGCTGCACCTGCAGCCTCTTCAACCAAACGGGCCTTGGGCCCCCGGGAGGGAACACAGCCCCCCCTGGCAGGGATGCAACGTGGCTGCAGAGGGTGACATGGGCCCCCTGGAGCCCTCGGGGGGGCGAGAACCCGGGGAAGGGCCCAGAGCCCCAGACCCAGAGGGCCCTGGAAGTAAAGACAAAGCTTTCCTGGGGTGGCTCGTTCTGCTCAGGCGCGGGGAGGCCGCGTGGGCCCGGGCCGCGTGGCTGGGCATTTTGGGATCCGTCCCGGCGCTGTCGGCGCCCCGAGAGCGGAAGCGGGAGGCAGTTGTGGGGGAGCCAAGATGGTCACGCGGGCTTGCGTCGTGTGTTCGAGACTCGGAATCTCCCCTTCTCCCACAGAAGAGACTGTCCTCTGGTGTCTGGGGCCGAGGTCACTTGAACGGTTTGCAGGACACCTGCCGGAGGGGATGTGCCAAGCAGTCGACGTGCTACGACTGTCCTGCTGCCGAGGCCGGGGTTGCCGGGCTTCCGTCCCCTCACACGGGGGACACTTTATTTATGGGGGTGTGGGCACTGTCAGACGATGAGAATACCTCGCCCCACCTTTTCTCCCACCGGTTAAACGGGGAGCTGGGGTGTGCACAGAATTCAGAAGTCTCCAAAGTGGACCCCAGCAGGAAGGCTTTCTAGAAACACTGCAGAAGGGAAGGGCCTGAAGTCCAGCTCAGGGACCAAAAAAAAAAAAAAAAAAAAAAAAAAAAACCCAAAAAACTAAGCAACAAAAATGGGGAAGCAAACCCCTTCATTCCTCTAACCCCACCCCTCCCACCCTGACGTGAGGTCGGGGACACGGGCCGGGCCAGCGCCTGGGACAGCAAAGGCAGGTACATCAAAAACTCAGCGGACAAAAATACTCCAAGTCCCACGATTCCGAGCCCCTTTCCGATGAAAACTACCTTCCCCGGGATGCAAAGAGAACCTGGAGGTTTGCACGGGGCCTGGGAGCACTCGTGGGGTCTACGTGCCCGCAGAGACGTGCTCAGCTGGCCCACCCAACCTGCCCCCCGCCCGCCGTCCCCGCCCCCCAGACCGGGAGATGCCGTGACACCTGCCCCTGTAGTACCCGCTGCGACACGTGGGGCCCACCTCCAGCAAACAGCCCCCGGGGTTGGGGCCGGGGAGGGGGTGCAGCCACCTAGGACCTCCCCGAATGTCCTGCTGAGGCTTCCAACAGGGCGGGCGTCCGGGGTGCAGGCGGGGTCGGGGGTCGGTGTTGGTGGTGGAGGAGGAGGGTCGCCGGCTGTCGTAGACGGGATTAACATAATGACTCAAAACTGCACTAAGGTTTCACAGCTTTTTTTTTTATTAGCAATACCAAGATAAGTTATCGAAGCATTTTTTTTTTTAGTATCGTTTTACATTCCATTCATAAATGACCTAACTTGTAACTCAGCATACAGCACACTTAAAAGATATAGTTTGACACTTATTCAGAAAGCTACAATTATTAGAACTTACATGCCTTCATTACCAGGAACACCTTAATAGCATCTTCTCGTCACTTCCACAATACTCTAGGCCAAAGCACACGATAACCCAGCACAAGTTCACACAGTTTTTGCTTCCATCACCACGTTCGAAGTCGCGGCCGCCGGGGCGCCGTTCACTGGAAATTTTCTTTACTGTCCTCGGTTCCCGGTTAATGGGACAAGCTGACACAATATTAAACTAGCAATGGCACTGCTTAAATACTATGGAGAAAGAGAATTACTGCACTTTTCCGTATTCTTCTAAAGCGTTAACAAAATACAGGACAATCGGACACAAGCGGTGACGCCGACGAGACTGTCAGGGCCCGGCCTCTAGCAGCCCGGCGAGCTGGCGTAGCAGGCCGACCCCCCCCCCCCCCAGCCCGGCCGCCAGTCAGATTTTTCACAGGTGAAGGGACTCTCCAATCCACCAGCGCTTGTCACTCAGGATTCACGACTTTGAGGGAGTTTTTCAAGTTACTAAGCCTTCGCGATCCATGACTAATAGAGGAACATATGGGGCAGTATTTTTAGCCTCCCTGATTCTCTTGCTATATATACCGTAGGTCGGTGTGCGTGTGTGTACACATACCTATGCCAATAGTAATTATTTATTCAACACACATATGTGTATACGTTCTTCTCCCGACTTTACACGATTAACAAGCTGCAGGTAGCCACCGAGGAGCACGAACAGACAAGGGCAAGTCCAGCTAGACCGACTAGAACAGGGGGTGTCACTTACCTGCAAGAGAACGTGCAGATTCATTAAACAGTCCAGAGACCGCGTAGGCTAGAGGCATTGGGGAGCGAGGCCAGGGCCACGCTCCCTAATTGTTTAATGGAGTAACGACAATAAAGCAATATTTATAAAATTTGGTCCTTCCGTCTCTGGCGAAAGCGGGAATAGTCTACGTGATTAGAGCAGGTTGGCAATTAGGCGTGGAGGTGCCGTTGATCAGCGCTAAGTAATAGGAGATAATTACTACTTATTTGAAACCTGGGCTTTGCACACAACATCTGAATATAAAGAGGGAAGAACCTGACGCCTCCGGTAGCTAAGACGTGGCCTCCCGTCTGCACGGCTGTCGGTGCCGACCGTCACCGTGGGTGGGCAGCCGGGAAGGGAGAGGCCGAAGCCGAAGCTCCGGGTACCTGCGCTCCGCACGAGGCAGCCCGGGGGGTCACGCTGCTGCTGTTTTGCACGAGAGCAAAACACTCCGAGAGCTTGCACGCCCCCGGGGACGTGGGGGTCTGTTCCCACAACACCCTCTTAGCTTTCTCTTCCTCCCTCCCGGTCTTAAGCCATTACTGGGGAGAAAAAAAAAAAAAAAAGTGCGTCTGTGCATCTATGTCCGTGTGCGTAATTTTTTTTTTTTTTTTTTTGGAACCAAAGAGCTCAGTTGCTATCTCCTCTCACCCCAGGCTCAGTCCCGGGCGGTGGGTATCGAGCGATCCAAAAAGAACATGCACACAGAAACCAAAATGAAAGCTACCAGACTTTTCTCCTGCTTCGGAGGCACTGTTGATTCAGACAGTAGCTTTTGGAGCCAAAAATATGCAGCAAAAGGAAAGGAACATAAACAAGGCTAAATGTCACCAGTGTTTGCCGACTTACAGACACCATCCATTTGTTTGTTCTGAAATGACGAGTGGACCATTTGGCAAATACAATGGTATTCGCACAACAGTTCTGTCGTCCCGCAGTGCAAACGACATCACGTCAGTGGCATTCCCATTTAATTTAAAAAAAAAAAAAAAAAAAGAGGGAGGAGGAGGAGAATGCCCAAAGAGTTTGGGGAGGCTGCCATCCAAAGAGGCTGCCTCGGCGTCAACACAGCGCACACAGCGAGGCCTCGGACGGGACAAGAGGAGAGGCGGTCCGTGGTGGGCGCGGGTTCCTGCAGGAGATCCCAGGGGACAGCAGCTGCCCCTTGTCCTGCCAGAGTCAAAGGGACGAGCTCTGCGGCTGCCCGTGGGGCGGCCAGCGGGAGGGGGCAACGATCTGCATTCACGCAAAGGATCTGCCCTCGGACCATAAGCCGAGTGCTCCTCTCCCTACTGGGCTCCCACGTGGGACCCCGGACACACACTCCTTCTAGGAGCAGGCCGGACTCTGGAAGTCAATGAACAATCTGCAAAGGATAGAATCAGGCAAAGGAAACGAGCGCCAGGTTGTGCTTTGCCGACAGTCCCTGCAAGCCAACCCACTTGGGAACCGGCTCACGAAGAAGGCACGAGGGAGGGACGAGGGCTCATCCGGCGTCAAGGAAAGCACGGCAGCTCCAGAGACAAGGCCCTACCGTGGAGAGGCCCCTGGGTCTTGCAGGCTAACCGCCCTCCTGGGCGTTGACAACGTGGGCTCCCGTACGCAGGGTCGATTTACGCCTCGTGGTCCTCCCCCCGGGGCCATTTTCCTAACCGAACCTCCTTTCTTCATTAGAACCCGCTGGCTCCTAGGCCACAAACTTAGAATCATCCACTAGACCAAAGAACGTGCCCAGTGCCCTTGGCTGTGCACCTGTCGCCTAAGCTTGGGCGTCCTCACTCACGCGCACGTGGGGAGTGCTCACGCTCCTTCCACACGTTCCAGCCGCGGCCCCCTTGGACATCTCGACCGACTACAGGTTCAAACCAAAATCTGGTCAAGTGTTAAGGAGGAGGGACTTCCTTCCTACCCTAAGCGCTTGCCTTTGACCAGGAAGCAGCAGAACTGGGTAGAGACTGGAAAGGTAGGGCCACCGCCACCAATGCCATCGCAAAGTCACCAGAATTGCCTTGAAAGCTGAATTATCCACATGCCAAGAAAGAGCCATCCAAAATCGGTCCCGGCAGACGTGAGGAAGTAAACCCCGACCGAAAAGTGAGATCTGTACTTGCTTAGAACCGAAGGGACCGCCGCAACCAAGAGTCCTACGGGCGCTGGGGCACCTGGGTGGCTCAGCGGTCGGTTAAGCATCGGACTCTCGGTTTCTTCTGGCTCAGGTCAGGATCTCGGGGTCATGGGATTGAGCCTTGAGTTGGCTCCGTGCTCAGTACGAAGTCGGCTTGAATTTCTCGCCGCCTCTGCCCCTCCCCTCTGCCCTCTCTCTCTCAAATAAATATTTTCAATAAGTCACTTGGATACAGGCACCGTTCCCTTGCGACATCCATTTCTACTATAAAACGCCCACTCAATGGAGAACCAGTCACCCGAGCTCCTCTACACCCTTCGTGTTGTTTCATCCTTCCACGTCTGTCCATCGGGGGGGCGGGGGGGAAACGGAGGCTTCCGCAGAGCACGCTCACCTCCGAGCCAAGGTGGAGCTCCTGCCTGCTCCTCCTCTGCCTACACTGGCTGTGACCCGGGAGCCCCTGGGACTGCCGTGAGCTGCAGAGGGGTCTCCTCCTGCAAGTCTTTAGTGCAACAGGCAGGGGGTGGCCTTCCGGGACAGGTACACCGGGGCCATCAGGGTCTACGAGCCTCCTCTCTCTCTCTCTCTCTCTCGGGAAAGTCTCTTGTGTCTCAGGCTTTGCATCACGGGTCAGTAGATGGAGCCCAGCACCTGCTACCCTGGGCCTTCCCTACGTCACTCCTGGGCCAGCGGAGCCACAACAGACAGGTTCCCGCGTGCCTCCTCCAGGGACGACATCCTGCTCTACCCTAGAGCTGGGGGTGGCCCAGCTGGCCGACGCGTGGGCCAAATCCAGCCCATCGCCTGCATTAGTAAATAAAGTTTTATTGGAACACGGCCACGCCTATCTGTTTGATTTTCACTTGGCGGGGCAGGGTCGGGTGGCCGTGACCCAGACCACACTGCCTGCAGTCCTAACTTATTTCCACTCTGGCTCTTGAAGAAAATCGTTCCCAACTCCTGCTTTGGATTGTGTAGCCGGTAAATGGTGACTATTTCCAGATACTCTCTGGGCTGGAAAGCGGCGAGCTTGGGGGAGGCCAGAGTCACATTTTAAGAGCGCTCAGCTTGGAGGCCCTGGTTCATTTTATCACGATGAAGCGCAGCTCATTTTATCACAATGGGGAGAGGTTTCAGTGGACCTCGTGTCCTTTTTTTTTTTTATTTTTTTTTTTTAAGGAGGAGTCCTAATTCTCTCATTGCTCTGGAAGCCCAGGGAATCCTTGGTCTCAGGTGTAATTTGGGAGGCCAGGTTCCCAGTAACCTGCAGATAATAAATTGGGACGACTGAGACCTTTGTTGCTAATGGCCCTGCCTTCCCACTAGCTTGCCCAGGGGCCCGCCGGGTGCCTGGGGCTGGGAGCTACTGCGTGAGAGCCCATGCCCATGACAGACGTGCTGGTGTCTCCTCGCTCGGCCCGGCCTCCCCGCGTGCTGCCAACTCCAGAGCTCCGAAGGGCAGAGGGGGTCATGCTCTTCTTACTGCCTTTCTCTTCAATGCTTCCCATCAACCCGACCCCGGGCGCACCAGAAGACACCGGCAGAGCAAACTCCGCTTGCAGGACTCAACACATAATGACCCCCAGCCATCTGTCTCAGGTTTGAAAGGCAGAGAGCAAGGGCGATCTGGTTGCTTTCCAAATCCACAAACTGGGGTGAAACATGCTCCGCGACCCTGCCATGCGGCCAGCCCTCCAGGTGCTGCGCAGACCGGCCCCTGCGCTGTCTGGGGCACACAGAAGCCCGCGCCGCCCGTGCTCCCCGACCTGCAAGCTGCTGGCTGGCCCAAGAGTTCGGCAAAGTTTTTTCCAACAGGACGAGGGGGGTTGCCCGCCTTGTCCTATCAGTGGATGTGAGCCCTGCTCCGGCCTGCCCTTCCTCCCTAATTAAATACCCATGTGGCTCCTGTCCCATTACGGGACCAAGGTCAAATCCATTCCAACAAACCTGAGGGCACAGCCAAGTTCTTTAACGGCACTCAATGACCTTGCCTGTCATGTTCTTCAGCAGAACAAGGAAATGCGGGCTATGCCTGGAGTCTGAAAGGCACCTCAAGGAACGGACGCTTTAATCGCAGTGGTAGTTCGCCCGGTGGCGTCAGGCCCACAGCGGGATCCGACCTACTCTACAAGCAACCGCGTGTGTCCTCCAGCTCCACCCAAGACGGCTCCTCCTCGGGATCTCCCCTAGTACATCTCTGACAGGCGGATGCGCTACGCTCTACGGAAGCACCCCGCAAGGTTCACGCGTGGGCTCCAGGACTCTGCTGCCCACCGGGCTGGGCCGGCCCCTCTCTTCAACTCTCTCTTCTGAACCAAAGTTGGAAACGCACTGGCTCGGAATGGGCCGGGCTCACGGGCCAGGAACCCAGGTCCGGGGGGCCAAGGAACGTAAGACCAGAGGTGTCACGGTCAGGAAGCAGGAAGCAGGGATCCCTGGGTGGCGCAGCGATTTAGCGCCTGCCTTTGGCCCAGGGCACGATCCTGGAGACCCGGGATCGAATCCCACGTCGGGCTCCTGGTGCATGGAGCCTGCTTCTCCCTCTGCCTGTGTCTCTGCCTCTCTCTCTCTCTCTCTGTGTGTGTGTGACTATCATAAATAAATAAAAATTTAAAAAATATTTATAAAAAAAAAAAAAAAAAGGAAGCAGGAAGCAGGCATGCAGACCCAGGGAGCCGCCTGGAGGTAGAGCCTACAACAGGGATATCACCCACAGGCTTCAGGGTTCGGCGCCACCTCCTCCAACTCGCCAAGCATGTGTCAGAGTAGCTGCGAGCTCTGTGGGGAGTCTGCGTGATCCGAACAACATTTCTACTGATGCTTCTTCAAACACTTTTACAACCCATGAGAACAGAAACAGGCGGACATTAGCTCCTCCTACAAGCCTGTTTCTAGGGGCATCAAAGTGGGGATTTGGGTTGACTAACTAGACAAAAATCAGACCCCAAACTCCCCTGAGATGAGGAATACCGGAATAATTCTTTGCTTTGACAAAGCCCAGCTTCTCGGGGGAGACCAGGTATCAAGCTGGCGGTTCCGCGTGGAAATCCATATCCACTTTGAGTGGAGCAGAGAAGAAGGAACAAACATCAGGAATATTTGATTCCTCGTGCCAACATCATTTCCACTCTTGCAAAGCCAAGCCAAGGCGGCGGGGGGGTGGTGGGGGGCTCGGAGTTTTTGACTATTATTTGTGCTTCTTGCAAAGCTAGAAAGACAGTGAGGTGGACTGTGAGAAAAACGCCCCCCACATGCCCATTCTGTACCCAGTGAGGCTTCAGTCCCCCCCGCCCCTAGATACTGCCCCTTAGGAAGGATGGATATGCCTGGCCCTCATGCATCCTGGGACACAGAGCAGCCAGAAGGAAAATAAGAAGCGGGCTTTGCTTAGGGTGGGCCAGGTACGGGAGTGGAGGAGCGAAGACTGGGCAGGGTCAGGCTCATCCTGGAGGCAAGAGGATGGTGCCCCCGCCCCGCCCCGAGCAGGCACAGGAGCCAGGCAAAGGCCTTCCCTGCCTGCTTCTGAGCTCGAGCAAGAGGACAACGGAAGAAATGAGGCCCAAACGAAGTGCAGAACTTGTGCTCTCTAAAAATAGGCAGTTTACGGCCAGAGTTTGTTTTGACATCTTACCGTGAGTGCAAAGGAGAGCACATGGGCCCGGACCCTGACCTGGAGGGAGAACCACGGCGCCTGGTCCCGGCCTGGCTGGACTCAGGGTCCTCCTTCCCCCTTTTGAGCGAGGGGCCAGGATCTGATGCCCGATGGCCTAAAGGTTAAGCAAGCCAAGTTTTTTGCACAAACCCTGGAGCTGTCAGGGGTGTGTCCTGAGCTGCTGCGTGGGGAGGGGGCCAGAAGTGCCTAAGGGGTGCCATTCACAGGGCTGGGGCTCACGGGATGCACGCTCCCCCTGCCTTCCCCTCCACTCTCACCTGTGCAACCTGTGCAAAAGGACACCAGTGGGCAAGCTCCTGGGAGGCAGAGGCGAGCAGCCTTCCTACTGCACTGAGAGGAAGATGGGGAAATTAATAGGGGTGACCGGAGCTCATTTCAGTAAGAATGAGCTTATGCACATGCCAGGTTTTGATCGTTTCTGATGCATGAATTCCTGGCAGGAACTAGGGTCCGCCATAGGTATTTGAAAGAAGGGAGAGTAGGCTTTAAAAAAAAAAAAAAATCCCCCAAACAACAATAAAAGAAGAAAAGTCACAAACTCAAAACAACCAAGAAATTCAAAAAATTAAAAAAAAAAGATTTAACATTGCTTCCCCAGGGGGAAAAAAAAAAAAAAAAAGAAAGGGGGAGGGTTGGGGAGAGGAGGAAATTGGACTCACATAAAACCCTTTCCTCAAAAAAAACAAAAACAAAAAAAAAAACAACCTTTTTCTCCTTCTTTTAAATATTGTTTTTAAGAGCTTCAAAAAGTCATGAATTGTATGTGGGTAAAAATAGACCTGGGAGGGGGGTGCTGGTTAATGGAGCCGTGTGAATCATTCAGCATAAGGAACTGTCAATATTTTTTTAAGCTGTCAGAAATCCATTTAGTGATTTTTGACAATTCAAAAAAGAAATATGTGTATATATATATATATATATATATATATATATATATATATTTCTGACTGCTTGATCCAGTTCTTAGCAAATTAGGGAAAGAGAAGGTAAAAAAAAAAAAAATATATATATATATATATATATATATATATATATATACACCCATTGAAATTGTGAACCAAGTCCAGCTTCCTGAATTCTGCTCCGCGCTAAACGTTACCATCAGAATTCAGAGCTTAGGAAGTAACTCCTTCCCTCCCTTCCTTCCTTCCTTCCTTCCTTCCTTCCTTCCTTCCTTCCTTCCGTCCTTTGCTGTCCTCGGCAGGTGCGGTGCGTCACAGACATCCACTCCTAGGTGAGACGTGGAGAGGCACCACCATCCCTCCTCTCTGGCCAGGATATCCGGCGACGGGGGATAACACGCGGGGCCTCCTTTCGGGGAGGAGGGGAAGGCTTTGGGATACGAATACCTGGGTGCCAGGGGAATGTCTTTGATCCTCCCCGCCCGCCCCGGCGTTCATTTGATCCTATTCTAGGCTTCAAATTTATTCTTAGGTTTTAAGATCTGGAATTACTTTGGGGTAAACCATATTCGGGGAGGAGGTAAAGAAGTGCCAATTTGCTAACAAGACCAGGCAGGCCCAAGTCCAAGACACACGGGATCACAACACGGCTGCCCCAGGGATCTCACAGCGCACACGTCTCGTCAGAACAACAGGCGGACAGGGGGGCGGAAGGCGAGAGGAGGGAGCCGAAGCCACGGGAGCTGTCTAAAGAGGAGGCACAAACACCCCGAAACAACCTCCCGCGTCAGAAAGGGGATCACTTTATTTCCATAGCGTGGTCAGCTCGTGGGATAGGATCTTAGTGCCCCCTGCGCCGACACAAAGGGAAGTTGAAGGAAGCGGGTTTGGCTTTAGCGAAGCAGAAAGCAACGGTCTCTAGCCGTCTTACGCGGAAGCTGCTAATACTGACGGGTTTGCGAGTTACCGGGTCTTTTTGTTTCCCGTTTCTGTTTTTTTTTTTTTTTTTTAAGATTTTTTTCTCCCCCTCGAGTTAGAGATTAAAAACAGGAGTGGTGCGCACCGTGGGGAACCCCTCACCCCGCCCCGCCCCGACCCCTGTACCCCCACGCCGTCCGTACATTCGGGCCGTTTCCCGGGAGTGCGGACCCCGACCCGGAGGCGTGAGTGCGAGAACTTCCAATGGAGACCGACCCTGGTGATTGTCTACACTGCACATACAGCATCGCTGGGGGGCTGGCACGGTTAGTTAGTTCAAACGCGTGCCAACGGAGGCGTCTACCTCGACTTTTTAAAAACGCACGATTCGGCACTGATGTTTCGGGAAAGGAACTAAAGGAAGACGATTCTAAAACTTACCACACAAGTCTGGCCTCTTGATACATCCAGAATTTGCTGTGCTACTGGCAAGTCCGTTAAAGGCTGCTAAGCCATCAGAACTGTAGGCCCTGAGGACCGACAACATGTTCAGCGGCTTCTCCAGGCCCGGGGGGCCCCGCTCCGGCTTGGGCAGGCCCGCCGAGGGGTCCTGGGCTGGAAGGAGGCCCGGGCCGTGCCACTGCTTCTCGGGCGCCTGGGGTCCCGGCGACACCAGTCCCTGGACGGGCTGAGGGGCGCCCGCGGGCAGCAGGCCGTCCCCGCCGTCGCCGCCGCCGTCCTTGCCGAGGGCCGACTGGGGCTTGCTCATCATCTCGGGCTCCGTTTCCAGATCCTCTTCGTCGTTGTTCTCCCCCTTGGAGGAGTCCATGTCCTCGGAGGAGGCAATGTCGGAGAGGTCGTCGGGAGCGCTCTTGTTGGCGGTCTCGGGGATCAGGATCGGGGCGTCGTCTTCCGAGTGGGCCTTCCCGTCGGGCTCCTTGCCGGCGCAGGAACCGGGGGCCCCCGAGCCCACCAGGCCCGGGTAGACGCCAAACTGCTTGTAGAAGTCTGACGGGAAGTTACAGAACGCGGGGTCCACCAGGCCGGGCCACGCGCCGCTCTTCGGCTCCCCCAGAGTCTCCTTGGCGGCTCCTTGGGCCGTCTTCTCGGAAGCAGCCTCCAGAGGCCCAAGCATGTTGGAAAGGGCCATCTCTTTGCTGGACTGTACGGAGGGCAGCAGGGCTGCTTTGCCGGCCTCCCGGGCTTGGTCCTTGCAGTTGACCGTCACCCCGACGGCGCTGTCTTTGCGCTTGGCTTTGCCCAGGTGGTTGGCCTGCAGGTGCAGGGCCATCAGCTCCATGGACGACGTCGTGAAGGCGCAGAACAAGCAGCCGTGCCACGCGATGCTGTCTTGCACGGTCACCGACGAGCCCGGGAGCGAGGCGGCGTCGGGCCGCACCGACAAGTCTAGAGGCTCGTACTGAGATTTCTCCGACTTCCTGGGGCCCGCCTTCCCGCCGGCTTTGTCCTCACCGCCGTCCGGCCCGTGCACCTTCGTGGAGGGAGGGTCGGACAGGGTCTTGTCCTTCACGTCCTTCTCCTTCTTCAAGGAGCTGAGGACGAAGCTGTCCATGAAGGCTTGCAAGGACCCCTGGAAATTCACACCGTTGTTCACGATGCTCTGATACGCTCTCCCGATGTCGGCGAAGTGGGTGCTTTTGGAAGGCAGGTCGGCGCCCTTCAGGGCCTCCGAAGGGGCCTCGGGGGCCATGCCGCTGGCCTGGCCCGAGTGGTCCGCGGACGAGAGCACTCCGGCTGTCCACTGCTGAGAGGCGGGGCCGCCTCTAAAGTCGATCCCGGGGAGGCCCTTGAAGGCCCCCCTCAGAATGTCCGGCCGGATGAACAAAGCGGCTTTGCTGGGCAGCTCGTCCCGGTGGTCTTGGCTGGGGGGCGGCCCGGACAGCGGCCCGGCTCCATTCTGCCTCTCCCGGTGATGCCGCTCGAGGTGGTATTTTAAGGACGCTGACTGGGTGCCGGCGTAATCACAGTGGGGACACTTGTAGGGCTTCTCACCTGCAAGGTTTCGGTACAAGGAGAAAGAGAGAGAGCGTTTATCTCATTTTGGTGTGCTGAACAGGGCTAGAAGGATCAACATTTGTTCTTGGAAACAAAGCAGCTCAAACTAATAATTAGTTGGCGAACAACTGTTTTTTAATAGAAGAATAATTCGTACTCTTAAGCTTTTTTAATGATTTTGTACCATTTGGGACTATTCAGGAATGACATACTATCTACACACAATTAGCTATCTTTTTCTTTATCTAACATGTGAAAACGGCTGTAGATTTAAAAGCTATGATTATGAAAATTAAGCATAATAATTTCAACCACAGTGATCATTAAAAGTAGAAGTTTAAAAAGACAAAGTATGTAACAAATGGGTGGTTGCAATATTTTGTGTATACAATAGCTCTAAAATTTGTTTAAATTATACACATGGAAACCATTTTTAAACCTAAAAATTTTATGGCACTGTTACGCAAGACTGAAATGAATGATTTAAGTCTTGCTCTGCAGTAAATCATGGATATAATTAGCAAATGGCATACTGCACAAGTAATTTATCATTATTTGGAGGGCACCATTCCAGACGAGCTCAGATATCTGCAGACCTACTGCATTGTTTCTAAATAAAGAACTATAAATACCGATTCTATAAAATATTAATACCATTACGGTGCATTATGATTGCAGCATGTAAAGACATATAGTTAAGATAAAAAGCAGTCAATAAAACTTAAAAGAAAATGAGTAATAAAAAAGGTACAAAATATATTTAGTTTCTGTATTTGAAATTAACATTATCTACTGGTCTTTGTAGCGCCTTAAATTTGTACTAATGGCAAACCTAATGCTCCGGTAGTAAAATGTGTAATTTACCTATAATAAGCGCTTTCTAGAGAATAAAAATAGCTTTAAAGAGTGTTTTTAAAACATATAAGATCATTTTCATGAATTAAATATTTATTTAAATTCAACACCCAACTTCTATTGTTCTTTCCGCCACGGAAAAGGCACCGTAAAACATACAACGTGGACCTGCCCGCATTGTGGCGTCGAGGGAGGGGAGGAGAATAAACAGACGTGGATTGAAATATATTCCAGGAGTCTGTTCGCGATCCAGGGTCTTTTTCTAGACTTTGGGATTGGAAGAGCTCTCCAGAAGGCGTGGGGCTGTGGCCGTCCGTTAGCTTATTCCCGATATCCACCAATTTTTCCTCCCGGGAAACTCCTTTCGGCCCCCCCCACGCCCCCCACCCCCACCCCTTCCTCTCTTCTAGCGTAAACCAGACTGATGTAAAGAGCAACAGCGCGTCATCGGTGAGCGGTGCATCCCCAAGATACCCCACGTGCCTCGGCGGAGGCCCCGGCTCCCAGTCTCCACGGCGTGGGGCGCTGGGGGGCGACGCAGTCGAGAGGAGGGGAGAGGGACTGCTGGGTGCCGCACACAGGGGGCCCCCCAGCCCGGGCTCTGAGCAGGGGACTCCACGTCATCTCCAGATTTCGCGTTGGAACCTTGGAGAAGCCACGCCTGCCTCTTCAAAATGTTGGCTCTGTGCGCCTCGTCTGCTCCCGCAAGCCGGGGACGGGCTGCCCTGGACACATCAGAGCCGGGCAGGGGGCCCAGCTGGGAACGTGGTTCCCTAAGAGCAAAGGTCCCAGCCGTGTCTGGCTAGACCAGTGACAGCACCGGGCAGGAAGGCTCTATCCCCTTTGAGCTAACGGGGGCCCTTTTCCCCACTTCTTGGAGTCAGTCCCTGTGCTGGGCTCAGATTCCCTCCGGCCGCGCTGTGGGGACATCTGGTCGGAGGCGAGGGACCCCGCAGTGGGACAGGCGCTGCCGGGCTGGCCTGGAGGCCCGGTGGCCAGCTGGGCGGGGGTCAGGCTCGCCAGGGGACAGCCTCACCGGGGACCCGGCATCCTGGCTCCGAGGCCAGCGGGAAGCCGGGATGGCCCCGCGGCGAGGGCCTGCGGAGGTGAGGCCTGCGGGCTCTGGGCGGCCCTCGGGCTGCGCGTCACAGATGCACCTGGAAGTGAGGAGGCGCATCTGGCAGAGGGTCTGCGGGGAACGCACCGGGCGTTCATGAGCGGGGGCTACGGAGGTGGGCTGTGGCCTCCAGGCCTCGGGGGGCGGGGGGCGGTCTTCTTACTCGGCGGTCCCGGGGGGTTCCGGGGCAGGGCAAAGACTACAGCCAAGGGGAAACGGCCTGGGAGCTTTAAAAAGGGCTGCTACCGGGTCCCACCTCCACCTCCAGAAGTCGGGAGTGACCTGGCGCGGGGCGAAGGCTGGGATTTGGGCTGTCAATGCCCCCCCGTGGGCCTCTTGGGAGCCCGGGGGCAGCAGCACTGGAGGGAACTCCCTGGGGCGGGCCCTGGCACGTGGGCCCTGTGGGACGGCTCAGCCGGGAAAAGGCGCTCTGCTCGGGAGCCTGCGGAGTGTCTGCAGGGTCCTCCCAGGCGCCAGAGCCCCCACGCTACTTTGCACAACACGGGGCACCCGACTCCTGTCTCGGGGACTTGGCTTCCTCATCGTACAACGTGGGAAGGTGGGGATGTCGCGTCCCCTACGGCTCACGTCGGCTCTGAAACGCACGTCAAGAGCAAAACCCGGTCTCCTGAGTGGGGTCGGGGGCCCATGTGCACATCCGTGTAGGCACCACACACCCAGAAGCAGGCAGATCCATTCACATACCATGTGGGGTTTTTTTTTTTAAAGATTTGATTGATTGATGATTGATTGTATTATAGAGAGAGAGCACGAGCAGGGGGCAGAGGGGAGCCGCAGGCAGAGGGAGAGGGAGAAGCAGGCTCGATCCCAGGACCCCGGGGTCATGACCTGAGCCCACGGCCGACTCCTAACCGACTGAGCCTCCCAGGCGCTCCGCCACGCGATGTTTTGATCGAATGAATAATCCACTTCCATCCTCCGAGGAGGGCAACTGAATGAAGAACCAGCTCCCGTTGCGTTTGGGGGAGACTGATCCCAGGGTTAGTAAAGCAAGGGGAGTTCACGCACATGCACGCCACACGCACACACGTCACAGCCCATCACACACACAACAGGCATGTGCACATGCGCACACACCCCCATCACTCGTGCGTGAGACGCACACAGTACAGGGAGAGAAACTCTTTGTTCGACCCATGGCTCTTCTGACGTCCAGAATAGGGGGCCCTGGACGGCTCAGCCGGTTAAACGTCCGACTCTTGATTTTGGCTCAGGCCATGATCTCGGGGTCGTGAGATCGGGCCCCACATCAGGCTCTGGGCTGGGCGGTGGAGGGGAGGGGAGTCTACTTGAGATTCCCTCTCTCCCCGTCCCTCTGCTGCTCCCCTAGCCATGCTCACGGCTCTCTCTCTCTCTCTCTCTCTCTCTCGGATGAATAAATAAATCTAAAAAAAAAATAAAAAAAATAAAAAAATAAGGTCCAGACTAGGCCTCAATCTCCACTCTCCAGGGAAAACAGGTCATGGCTGAGAAACGAGATGCTCGTTCTTAGCATTCGAGTCTCCCCGGGTCTAGGCCCTGCTGGATTAAGGGCTACGTAGTGAGCTTTCCAGGGCTGCTTGGCTGCACGTGATGCACACAGACTCTGGAAGGCCCTCCTCTGGCCTTTCTCTAGCTCACGCTCCCGCCGACGAAGAGCCCCTCTGCACGGTTCCAAGCAAGGTTCCATGTCCTGCCGGGCTCCTAAAGGCTTTGTTTGGGGGCTGCTCCCTTTCACCCCCATTCGCCACGTAAATGCTCCGGAGCCAACCTCCAGCGGGTAAATCCACCCCTTCGGATCTGTGTTTTAAAAAAGCAAACAACAAAACCCTCGATTTTATTCTCTTCACAACCCTGAAATGGTCTGCACGACCACTGCTGCTCACCCTCCCCGGTCCCCGAGACGGTGCGGGGACGCTTCAGGCTACGGCTGTTCCCCACCGGCAGAGTTGGGCACGGACTCATCTGGGGCGAGCCTCTGCTGGATGCTGCCCAGGAGGAGGCCCCCAGTGGGCACCCGGCTGGGCCCTCCCCCGAGGGCATGTTCCGGAGCCGGGGGTGCAAGCTCCCAACTCCATCCTGGACTAAGCAGAGGGGACGCCTGAGGTGGTCAAGCTCTCCTCTCGGGTTTGGTGGCCGACCGAGGCCGAGCGTACCCGCGCTGAGAGCTGCGTCGTAGTCAGGGTCTCTGTGCCGAGCTCCCCCGAGCGTGCTGGCCTCACTGTACCCAAGCCCCAGGCTCCTGCCGAGGAACAGGTCCGGGGGCCACCTCGCCCTGCACCACCCCGGACCCAAGCTGCCCCGCCAGCGGCTCCGTCTACTTGAATGATTGGCCACTTAGGCCATAGGTTGGCCCGAATCTACTGGGAGGATCAAGGGGGTCGTGGGTCCTGTAGCCACCTCTGTGATGTTTGGGATCCGCTGTCTTTTCGTCTTGCCTGTTGCTGGAGCCAGGTTCTCAGGCGCGTTCGGAGCCAGGTGGATGGCAGGAGTGCACGAAGGAGCAGAGGCAAGCGGCACGCGGCTGTCCTAGAGGGCGGCCGCCACCGACACCAGGCCGCTGGGGACCTGAGGACCTCTATGGAAAGCCCCACATCGAGGTTTCTACATGTAATATCTTGGCTTATTTTTTATTTTTTTTTAGATTTATTTATTTATTTATTTATTTATTTATTTATTTATTTATGATAGACATAGAGAGAGAGAGAGAGAGAGAGGCAGAGACACAGGAGGAGGGAGAAGCAGGCTCCATGCAGGGAGCCCGATGTAGGACTCAATCCCGGGTCTCCAGGATCGCGCCCTGGGCCAAAGGCAGGCGCTAAACCGCTGAGCCACCCAGGGATCCCCAATATCCTGGCTTCTTAAATACAGGCACCTGCTTTAAAACTTGCAACACCGCGAGGACCACAGTCCCCTAATTCTGCAGACCGGGCCTGGACGGGGCAGCCCTTTTGAAACCCGCGTCTTGGGGAAAGGATGTCTTGAGCTGTTCGCCCCCTGAATTAAGCAGGTTAGTTACGGGCTCTGGTGGGCTCCGCTGGGGAAACCCCTCACGGTATTTTAAAGGAATAAGACGTGGGCACAAACAACACACTTCTAGAAAAGAGACTTTTTGCCAGAAAAGACATCCTGGAATCAAAAAAAAAAAAAAAATCGTCATTTCATCACTGCAACAGACTAATGAATTACTGGAAACGTCTCACATTAGCGCAGCTAGCCACGGACACGTGGCACAAGATGTATATTCAACTTTGGGATAACACTGATAACTTCTCCCGGTCTCTGTACCATAAATTTTTAGAAATATATGACCGAGTGGTTTAATTAGTTCATTGTACCTATTTTTACACGAGCGCGTCCTTCATCATTCTGAGCCTGCCCTTTGCACTCCATCGGCCAAAGGAACCCTCGGCGTCCCGGGGACTTACTCCGGCACCACCCGACCGGGGCCGGCACCCAGCGGCGCCTCTCCAGGAATAACAGGTGGATTCACATAATTCTCCTTGGAAACCCCTTCAGCGAGCTTTTAAGGGGCGTCCCATGCGTCCAACGCGCACGTTCGTGTGTGGCGTGTGCTAAACCTCCAAAAGCGTTTCGACTTTTAGGTTGGGTGACGGGATATTTTCCCGTATTTGCATCCTCCACTCGGTATTTATTTAGTCTTCCTACATGTCTTTACTTAGTTAATACCAGGAGAGATAAATATGGTGGTGCCTTTGCAGCGAAGCTTCAGTACATTAATATAAATTGTACACTAATTCCCCCAAAGCATATATATGTTGTAAACCTGAAGACTTTTCACACAGCTGCTTATTGCTAAACAGTGCCTTGTCCAGAAGGGGACAATCTGTGTCTCTAATTGCTGTCACTGAAGCCGAGATTCATTATGTGACTTTCCCATTAAAATGTGAGCATTAATTTGTATAATGAAATATCACCCACTGCAGTGTTCATTAGCCATGCCCTACTGTATACGGCACATTGTTAGCTACCTAGAAACTGTAGTTAATTTCACTAATGGATATTTCCCTACTTAGTGTTTGGTAGGAAATTTATACTGTAACATTACCTCTTAAACTTTTAAGGAAATTTAAATTCAATCAATTATTTTCAACAAAAGTTTGGGATGTCATTAAGGCAGGAACCGCAAGGTTGG
The DNA here is from genome assembly GCF_053574225.1 of Canis aureus. NCBI lineage: Eukaryota > Metazoa > Chordata > Mammalia > Carnivora > Canidae > Canis > Canis aureus. The sequence continues at coordinate 121,802,194 of NC_135611.1, forward strand.
GGGGACTGCGCAGGAATAAAATGGGCTTTTAGCTCATCTTAGAAATAGGAGAAAAATGATAGGATTCTAGTTCAAAACAAAAAGGGAAAAAAAAATCATCTTTTGGGCAAGATCTTTTTTTTTTTTTTCTTTTCCATCATTATTCAGGTGGCTGTTCCCCCACTAAGGACAACAATACATGTTCTCCTTTTAGGGGGAAGAAAATTGCGAAAAGCGCCCGTTTTAACCGATGTATTTTTGGGTAGTTGACACAAGCCTGCTTAACTTACCCAGAAGAGGAAACAGAGACGCGCACCCGGTTGGGCCCGCTGACCTCTCACCCCCACCCTCCTCTATCTACCAGTTGGTGCTTGGGACGTTCTTTGAAGATGAAACAGGCTCTTTTCTAACCGGCACCAGCACTTTATCATCTCCTGATGTGCGGAGGCATTCCACCCCCCATCCCACCCCATCCCGCCCCATCCCGCCCCATCCTGCGGCCTTCCACACCTCCAGGGACCACGGTGGCCACTCCTCTGCCTCGCCGCCTCCCTGACCTCTCTGTGCGGATGGGGAAACTGAGGCACACGGGGTCGAGAGGCCTAGGCCCTAAGCCGTTCTGAGTTAGGGGTAAAGGAAGAGCCAGGGTGTACACTACTCCCCTTGGAAATCGCCGGGAGGCTGCGTCAACACACCGTGTGGGTGCAAGTCACTTCCCTTCCTCCCGCGGGTGATGGTGTGGACACACGCTGTCAGAGACATGCTGGATTAATTCCCCTAAAACAGGCCGAAAACATCCACCCAGGGAAAATAAAAATATTAAGTTAGCGCAGTGGTCAAGAGACGGGTCTGGGGTGCGCCCTACGGTCGATGCTGGGCAACTGGAAGTGGGACCTTCACGTCTCTGGGTGGGACCCGGAGGGTTCATGAGGGAAGGCTCATGGGGGGGGGGCTCGGCACGGCCCAGCCTGCGGTGACACCGTTCCTACCACCCTGTCCCTCCTGGCTGCATTTTTCCACCGCCAGCCAGCGGCTAGCAGGCCGTGTAGACACGGCCTCGGTCAAGAGGCAAGCGGACTCCCGGCCCCTGCCCCTAGTGGGTACACATCCCTTTGGGGGCACCCCAGGACACACAGCGGGTCCTAGCGGGCCAGGGAAGCCCTGTCTGGGAACAAGCCTGCCAGCCGGAGCCCACAGGGCACCCCGTCCAGTGGCTGCACCACGGAGGCGCCCGGCCCGCAGGGGTGAGCAGCGCTGGGGGGGCCCACGAGCCCACCCCGACCACAGCCGAGAGCCCTTGAAAACCACCTCTGGCTTCCCTGTGCAAATCCACTTTCATAAAGAGGTTCTCAACTCAGGGCCGGACCGGTGCATGCCGCACATCAAAACCAGATTAATAAACCACTCGCATAATTTGAGAGGGGAAAAAAAAAAAACTAATGAGATTTATTTTTAATTAGTCCCTGAACTTTCGTGCCTCCAAGTTTTCATGAGTGAGGTTGCTTATTACATTTCTCTACGATGGTCATTCCTGAGACAACAGGAGCCTCCCGGGGAACCCAGCACACAGGTGAGCCGCCCGAGGGGGCCCAGCCCGGGGTCCGGGGCCAACACGAGGGGTGTCACACCCGTCCGGGGCTCGTGGGTGGGCGGGGGACACACCGTCGTCAGACTTTCAGAAGTCCATCAGCACTGGGCCCTGGGGGCGGGAGGGAGGGGTCTCCCCAAGCAGGGGCCGGACGAGGGGCCCAAGCGGGAAAGAAGGACGTGCACGTCCAGGCGGCCCGTCGCGAAATGAGTGTCCGGCCTCGGCAGGGGGCGGCCGAGGGGACATCCCTGGGACGGCTGGTTTTGTGTGTCTGCTGGGCTGTGGGGTCCCCAGACATTCACGCAAGCGTGTTTGGGAAGGTGTTTCTGGAGGAGGTGAGCGTGTGAATGGGTAGACTGGCAAAGCCCCTCGGCCCCCCCAGCGTGCGTGCATGGGGGGGGCTGCACAGAACAAAAGGCTGAGTGGGGGAGACTCTGCGCCCCTGCCCGTCTCCCAGCGGGGACATCCACCTTCACCTGCCTTGGGACGTGGGCCTGGACTGCGACGGGTGCCACGGGCTCCCGCGGGCGCTGCCTCGCCGACTGCCCGTCCTGGGGCGTCTCAGGAGCCCGCTCCTCGTCACGCATCTCCCTGCACGTATGATGCATCATTGTGTTATACGTAATAACATGTCACAGAGGCTTAGAATACACCATCCGCAGCATCCCTCTGGACACCCCGACCCATCCCCTCTCCTCCCTGAGCCTGCGCCGGGCTGGCTGCGGATTCCGATCCTGGCACGCACGCTAGGACGTGTGATGGCAGCCTGGTGTGCCTGGGGCGGTGTCTGCAGCAGGGTAACGCGGTTCAGCCCGCCCCTCCCCCCTGCATGGGGGCAGCCCGTGGGCTGTGAGGGTCGTGGGGTCCTCCACGTGCCTCCCTCGGCCCCGCACGGATCTGGCTGCCGGGGGCGGGGGGCGGGGGGTGCAGCAGAGACGGCGCAGCTCCCGCAGGCCCCCCCCAACGTCCCGGTGTCCAGCGCCGCCCGCCTGCGGCACCTGCTCAGCCCCTTCCTGATGAACAGGTGCAGGGGGGAGGAGGGCCGTACCCGAGTTAATGTAGTGGGGTTAAAAAAGGAAAGCGGTTTGTGTCCGCGGGTGTTCTACGGTCAGGACGGCTCGTAAAGATGGAGTAGGACGGGAGGGCGCAGCCGATGCGCCGCCTCGTATCCCGACCAATTAAAACATATTTATTACACGCTGGATTTTTAAATGTGCTCATACGGGTCCATTACCGGAAAAACTTCAAAAGGCGGTATTTGGGAAAACGTGGATTCCGCTGCAGGGACTGCGGTCCGCTGGCCGCGCGGGGAGGAGGGCGAGGCGGGACGGGACGGCCCCGGGCCCGAGCCCCCGCGCCCCCCGCTTATTAACAAATAACTTGATTCTGGTTTTCGAGTCCTCGTGTAATCTACACTCGAACATGGGCGTAATGGATGTTTATGCGGGTGATTTGGAACGAGTAACACTTTCTGTTCCATTCAGACGCACGCCTATAAGCATTTTCCAAGTTCTTTGTTCTTTGATAAAAAGGAAATTGATCTTTATCTGGTTACCATTCTGCCTTCTAAACACTCCAAATGCTGTTTCCGACGGGGGGGGGGGGGGCTGGTGGTGTGATGTTTCCATGGCTTCTTTCATTTTCTCCCTTATTCTGGGAAGTTTCCGGAACGCCTCGTCTTGCTTCTCTCATGTCTCCGAAGACCACTGGCCGCCAGCCTCAGAAGTTTGTGAATCAGAGGAAGCAGAAATTTGGGGGGCAGCGGGGGCGGGGGGGGTGGGGGAGCGGGTAGGGAAATGCCGTTTCTCAAGCTTTAAAAGTCCGAAAAGCAGGACCCATTTGCTTCCGCTCACGTCCGGCAGGACTCCCGCCAGGTTTGGTCCTAATTTACCCGAAGTATTCACATGTGCTGATGGGCCGGCCGACGGGAGGGAGTTGGGCCCCGCGGGGTCGGGGGGTGCACGGTCCCTTTCTTTCCGGCAGGCCAGGGCAGACCACGCGGCGGGGAGCCACCCCCCGAGGAAAGCCTGGCCCCGGGGCCTCGGGACCGTCTGCAGGAAGGCTGCTGTCACAGGTCCGCCCGGCCAGGGGCCACACTCCTGCACACACCCCAAGCACGGGCGCCCCGCTGGACGGCCTCCCGCCTCCTGGCAGCTGTGCCCCTTCCTGCCCCAGTGGCCACCACAACCCCGGGGACCCCGAGAGACCCCAGGGGAGGAAAGTGGACATGGGCGTGATCCGAGAAGGCCCGCCCTCTGAGCTGCCTCGTCCCGAGCCCCGTCGCTGGGGAGGCCTCGCTGAGAAGGGGACTGTGGTGCCAGACTCTGAAAACGAAGCAGCCACCCCGTGTACGTGTCCGGCGGCGAAGCACGAAGACCCCTCGCAGAGGGAGCACCTGGGGAACAGGGTCCTCCACCTGCAACCACAGCCCGGCAGCCGACCTGCGGCCTCCCACGGGGTTGCGTGTGCAGGCTGCCTTCCCAAAGGGCCCTACAGGGGCTTGTCCCCTCCTCCGGGCCCCCTGGCACAGTCCAGAGATCCCGGGAAGAAGGTCGCTCACGTATTCTCTCCTCTGTTGTGACACGCAAGCTTTCAGACGCATCTCTGGCGTCCCTGCTACCTGTAAGGTGCCCCGGTGGGTCCCCGGGGTTCCAGAAATGACAGCCATCGAGCACACGGACAGGTTTGCTGCCCTCACATTCGACGTGGGGAGACGAACAGCGCACGGGGAAATGAACAACGGAAGTGAACAAGACAACTCCAGGAAGCGCTAAGTCTAGGAGGAGAATAAACAAGGGGGATAGTGTAGACCGGGTGATCAGACGAGGTCTCTCCAAAGAGCTCACGAGTAGGCCGAGCCCCAGTGACCACCTGGAGGAAGAGCCATCGCAGGCGGAGGGCACGGTAGGTACAAAGGCCCTGCGGCAGGCGCTGGCCCTCTGCACTGGGGGAGCCAGGAGGCGGCCATGGGGTTGGAGGGAGATGGTGAGGATGAAAACGGAGCAAGACGGGTCAGAGCCTCAAGGAGTGATGGAACCAGGTGCACAGTTTCAGAAGATCCCCTTTGCCCTGGATGACTGTGTGACAGACGTGCCCCGGGGCAGGGAGGGACGATGGTGATGCTGAACCGCGGCCCAGGCCGTGAATAAAGACGGCAGCCCAGGGCCCGCCGCCACCTGTTCTCAGGGCTCCTCTCGGCGTCAGGGAGATTTGCGGGCACCAGGTGAGGTTCCAGGTGTGGGCCTCCTTCTCTTTAACCGCACGCTGCACACGAGGCCCGCGTGCACTAAATATCCTGCACAACCCCGAGCTTTATTGATTCCTTGGGAAATAGACCACAATTATTTTTGAAAATAGATGGCATATTTGTCTATCCTCTGAAGCAGCTCATACTCCAATAGATAAAGTGTCAGGAGAAAAATCAAAGAAAATGGAGGTGTCCATATCTCAGATAGATTTTTTTTTTTTTTGTATTGGCAATGTGCAAACAACTAGCAGAAAAGCTAAAGAAGAAAAAGAAAAAAAACGACCGGGGGACAAAGCAGATAGACCTCCCCCCACCAAAAAAAAAAAAAAAAAATTTAAAAAGCCTCATTTCAAGCGATGAGATGGAAACAGGAGAACTGACCGCAGCAGCCCACCAGCCACTTCATGTCTTTGGGTAAGGGCACCTCGATTCTTGTTCGGAGCAGGCCCGGTGGAGAGCCCGGGGTGCAGGCAGGTGACCCCCAGTGGGGAAGGTCGGAAGGAGGCTGCTCCACTCCCTTCCACGCTCAGAGTCTGAGAGCCGGGCCCTCGGGCTTGGCACCTGCTAGGCCCCCGGTCAAGGTGGGGGCGTGAGGGGTCCCGCTCAGCATGCACCTGAGCCATGGGGGCACCTGCCGTGCAAGGACGCCGCTCGGGAGGCTGGCTGCAGAGCCGAGAGCCGGGGCGCAGGGCCCCTCGTCCCCGTGGTGCTGTCCCTGAGGCCCGTGGCGGGCGTGGGGGTGCCGGTGGCCACACGGAGGGGGGGACAGGGGGGGAAGGACCTGGCCGGGAGCACGGCCCCGCTCCACACTGCGCGCCCGGCCGCGCGTCTCACCTGTGTGTATCCGCAGGTGCACCTTTAGGTGGTGGGATGTCCGGAAGGTCTTCCCGCAGTACGGGCAGTCCTTCATGGCCGAGCCCAGGCTCCTGTCGCGAAGCAGCGCGGGCTGCTGGACGCCGGCAGCTCTCCCCGCCTCCTCGCCAATGTCTGCAGCGGAGGAGAAACGTTCTCACATCACTTCAGCACGTCAGAAGCTGTTCGCACCAAAACTGCTAACACCACACAAAGTTAAACATGTCAATACCACACCTGTCTATTTCATTCTTTAAATTTGACAGAATGCTGACAATTCATGTATTTTCTTGTTATTCTCTTAAATTATTTCATCTTTCCCATCATCATTTTAAGCGGCATATGGTACCTTTATATTGAACTGAATTAAACCAGAAAAGAAACAGCTGTGTCAGCAGCTGGTTAGATTTCTTCTTTTGCTTAGCTCCTATTAAATATTTCTTTTTTCCAAAAGTTTAGAAATGTTGGTGTTTGTTGAATCTGATTAATTTGTAATACGGACTAGCTGGAGAGCTCGCTATAGGCTCGAGATCACATTTGCATTATATCTAGCAACAGATGAAAAAAAAAAAAAAAAAAAAAAGACGTGTCTCGGCCGAGTCCCGAAGACATGCAGACATACAGCTATTTTGGGACAGGAAAGACAATTATCCACAACTGATCATTTCTTCCTTGTAGAGCCTGGTATCCATCGCTGGCTGCTGTAATCTTATGAAAGGGAAAAGAAAAAGTATGGAAATGCGATTCCACAATTAGCCCGTGATAAACATATAGTGACATATTCAAAGTCATGTGCAGAAACTCAGCTGCAAAACTCCCATAAACTTCGGGGAGAGCAGTTAAATCTTTGTGCAGCGACTTGAGAACTTCCCCTGTAAAGTATCAATACAAATTTTCCTTCCTGCTGTTATTTGTTATGTAACCCAAACCATTAGAAAATGGAATAAAATTTACATACGGCTGCCTTCTGCACAGAAATGATGGGACATAATAGTAAATAAAACCGTGAAAATATCTGGTGGTTGGAGGATATGTTACTGCAACACCCGAGGCCCGACATCACGCTGCCGGGGAGGCGACATCCAGGGAGCGGGGCAGGGGCCGGGGATCTGCGTCGCTCAGGACGGGAGGCCCCAGAGCCCTCTCCTCTGCACCCCCTGGGGTCCCCGGTGCAGCCCCCAGCCCACCCCGGGGCCCCGTTAGATCCACTAGGACAACAAGGGGACCTTCCGAGATAATAAGCAGACCTGTGGGTTCTGCAGAGAGCGGAATAAACAAGATTTGTACCTTCCAAGCAACGGAAAATGCAAATTGCCTCTAGTCCACAACATCCGTTCCCGGTGTTCTCTGCTAACAGCCAAAAGGGACAAGCTTCCAGGCCACGCACAAGACGGGGGCAATCGCACTTCATTCCTATTTGGAAGTTTGCTCCAAGCCACCGTGCAGACCCTGGGCTGCACGCATCCTCTCTGCGTTTGGGCTGACGCACGGCGATCGCGCCCCCCTGCGAAAGCCCCTCGAAGGCTCACTTCTGATCCCATTCTCTCCAGCTCCTCCAACCACCCTCGGAAGGGCCATTCAAAGGGTTTAATAGTCTTGCATTTATTTATTTATTTATTTATTTATTTATTTATTTATTTTGCCCTCATAATGTTGCACAGGTAGGAGGAAACGGGTCCGCCGGCATCTAGAACTCAACCCCCCCCACCCCACCCCCGCCGGAACCAGCTTTCTGGTCGTCCTCAGGAACGTGGCAAGGTGGCTACTGAGTCAGGGCGGGCAGGCACAGGAGGGTGTCGCCACTCTGCAGCAAACAGATGCCCCCTTGCAGTCACAGTGGGGCACCTCCATGGCCCCCAGGTGGACTCCACCGGGGGCTGCTGCCACCAGGTCGCGGACAGCCCCGGAGAACAGAGGCCAGAGGCCAAGCTCAACTCCACCATGTCCTAGGCTTACACAGCTGGGGATGCCACCTCCTACCCACCCTCTCACCCCAAACGTGTTGCATGTGTCCCCTCAGCTTTCCTGTGATGGGATCCTGAGGCCAGCCTACCCTCACAAAGAGCCGGATTAAAACCCTGCCAAGTGCTCCCTGCAACAGAGTGAAGATTCCTTATTTAAGTTAGGAGGCCCACAGCTGTCGGTTTGATTTATAAGAAAAACTAAATGCCCCGGATGTTGGCTTTAGGACAGAGGTAGTAGGGAGGTGCGGGCTCTAGACACTAAATTCCATGCAAAGGGACTCCCAGGTGGCTCCACGGTTGAGCATCTGCCTTTGGCCCAGGGTGTGATCCTGGAGTCCAGGGATCGAGTCCCACATCCTGGGACTCCCTGCATGGAGCCTGCTTCTCCCTCTGCCTGTGTTTCTGCCTCTCTCTCTGTGTCTCATGAATAAATAAATAAAATCTTTAAAAATAAATTAATAAATTAATTAATTCCATGCAAAGGCCCGCGTTGCACGATCGGCACGTGAGCCCCCTCCCCAACGTCTTCCTCCAACGGAGCCCACCGTGAGCAGCGGAAAGACGGAGCCGACGAGGAGAGTGGGAGGGGGAGACCGTGGAGGACACGCTTCTACTGTGGCTTCTGGTGAGTCCTTGTCCAGGGCCTGGAGAAGGCCCGTGTGCCACTCTGGAAGGTTCTACGGAAGCCGAGGATGAGCGGTGCCTCACTCTATGTCAGTCTAAGTGATGGCCTGTATCTGTTTCCCTTTTATCTTTTCTCCCTTGGACATGTGTGGCCCAATAAGAAGAATAAATTTGTAAGATAAACAGCTTTCTTTGCAGATTTTAGAGTCTAATCTTCGCTTTATGCAGAAATGGTGTTGTTTTATTTTGTTTTGTTCCGTTTTGTTTTTTTGGACGGCCAGGAGGCCCATGGCATTCGCTGTTAGACTAATCCAACTAGAAAAACAAACTCTGAGCTACGATGAAGGGGAGTTGTGGGTGGTCCCAGGAAGTGTCCAGAGCGGCTGGACGCCAAGGACGGCGGCGGCGGGGGGAGCCGGGCCGCACGGCAGGGCCCGTGGGTGAGCGGTGGGGGGCACCGGAGCCTGCGTGGGCAGGGGCAAGCACGGCGAGCCAAAGTCGGTCCAGCCACGCCGGGAAGCCAAGGGCAATGACACAGCTACTCTCGGACGCCTTCTCTACCCGGAGTCCGGGAGCACGGGTGGCGGTCCCTCTGCAGGACTCGCCAGGGGGCGTCCCCACCCAGGCTCTGCCGAGGGCCCCATGGCGCCCGCCGGGGATGCAACCCCAGGCCCGGTCACAAGGACCAGCCTTCCCGGCCTCTCCGGCCTCTCCAGGAAACAGGAAGAAAGGAAGAAGCATCGTAAAAGTCACAGCCATCATCCTTCCTGAGCCTGCTTGTGGATCAGTTCCAGCTTTTTGAAAAAAAAAAAAAAAAAATGTCCTTTTCCTACAAGCTGCACTATTTCTTTCTCCTGATCAGACACTTGCTCTACGTGGTTTGGGTGGAGGAGGGCGGATGTGTGCCCGGAGGTCAGCCCCAGACCCATCGTGGGCGCCTGCTTGCTCACCCATGGAGCAAAGCCGGTCAGTCCTGGTAGCTGCTAGGAGCGGGGGCGGCCCCAGGAGCGGGGCATCTGGCCGCAGGCTGGGTGGGTTCCGAGCCTCACGCGATGCGGAAAAGGTGGAGAAATAACTCCTAGGACCCCTGTCTCTTTTCTTGACTCTGTGAACTATGAGATCTAGTCTCTACGAGTCCATGTCTCGCAGGGCTGTTCCAGGGGGACACAGGCTGCATGTATGACCCTTCCAGGGTCTCAGCTTCGGACACGTGGATGGTTCACTTGTCCCCAACACCCTGCAAGCTTTCTCCTGTCCCTACGAGCAGAGATTGGTTTGCTAAAGAGGAGGGGATGGACCTCATCACGGCAAGCTGTGCGTCAAGTATATGCTATTTGGGGGCGAGGGGTCCTAGGACAAGACCTCCCTGCTTTGGCCATCTCCGGGTCACAAACCATGCCTTCCACATTTCCACGTGCTGCTGCTAACCCTAAGGCGGGCCCGGCATTCACAGGGGAGGGGAGGAGGGAGGAGAGAGGAGGACCCAGGGGGATGAGAAATGGCCCCGATCCTCTTAGGAGCCTCAAACTCAACCGAACCACAAACTGGCAGCCCTGGACAAAGAATCAAATGCTTAGGAAGACAAACAACGTTTCAGAAGGTAAAGCCCAAACACACGCAACGTACTGTCAGCCGCTGTCCGAATCCATCCTTGAAGCTGGCTACCTGCTGCACACGAGTAGGACTGAATTTACGGAGCCTCATTAGACACTTAACCTTATCTATCATCTATCTATCAGCTATCAATCATCTATCATCTTTCTATCTATATCTATCACCTATCAACTATCTATCAATCATCTATCATCTATCATCTATCAACTATCACCTATTTATCATCTATCGATCATCTATCTATCTTCTATTGATCATCTATCCATCATCTATCTATAATCTATCACCTATCTATCATCTATCAATCATCTATTTATCTATCATCTATCGATCATCTATCTATCCATCATCTATCTATCATCTATTGATCATCTATTTATCTATCTTCTATCATCTATCTATCAATCATCTATTTATCTATCATCTATCGATCATCTATCCATCATCTATCTATCATCTATCATCTATCAATCATCTATTTATCTATCTTCTATCATCTATCATCTATCTATCATCTATCGATCATCTATCTATCATCTATCTATCGATCATCTATTTATCTATCTTCTATCATCTATCAATCATCTATTTATCTATCATCTATCGATCATCTATCTATCCATCGTCTATCATCAATCATCTATTTATCTATCTTCTATCATCTATCATCTATTTATCTATCATCTATCGATCATCTATCTATCCATCATCTATCTATCATCTATCGATCATCTATTTATCTATCTTCTATCATCTATCGATCATCTATTTATCTATCTTCTATCATCTATCTATCATCTATCATCTATTTATCTATCATCTATCGATCATCTATCTATCCATCATCTATCATCTATCGATCATCTATTTATCTATCTTCTATCATCTATCTATCATCTATCATCTATCATCTATTTATCTATCATCTATCTATCTATCTATCTATCTATCTATCTATCTATCATCTATTTCTCTATCATCTATCATCTATCTGTCATCTATCTTTCTATCTATATCTGGAATGTAAAAACTTATATTAATGAAATAAATTGGTGTTTTAAGGGGCGATCTCCCCCCCACCCGGTGATCTTTAAACATTGAGCTTCCAAGGTACGTACTTAAAACAGGCTTGTTTGCCAAGAAAGCTGACCTGGAGAGTCAGGAGGCAGCATGTTTTCCTTCTGGGTTCCTAACCCGGCCTGTCCTAAGTAAAGCGCTTCACCCCCACCGCCTACCCTGGTTCCATCTGGCCCAGAGGACGGCACCCCTGACCCTTCCCCTCCGGGTCCTGGAGTCCTGCAGCGCCAGAAGAGCTCCAAACCCACCCCAGGCTGTCTTCACCCACTGGCCTCTTTGGGGCCTTCATTCACCCAGCCAAGCCTCAGGCTGAGCCAAATAAGGAACCAGGGATGGGTCTTAGAGAGCCGGGAGGAGAAGACAATGAAAGAGACAGGGCTCCTAAGTCTCTCACGTGCCCCTGACCTTCCCCAGCCTCATTTGCACCAAGCTGAGACCAAGCGACAAATCCTGGCCAGTGGCCGGAGGTGACACGGAGGAGGGATGGTGCACGGCCGCCTCCCCCTGGACCCCTCACCACAGTGACCTTGAAACACATGGGTGGGGGCGGCAAAATCACAAACCAGAGGATGGCGGGTCGCCGAGACTCCAGGTGGTCGGCAGCCGCCCCACGCCAGACTTTGCATGGAAGAGGAAAGAGAGCCACGGAGATCCGCAGGGGGAGGCCTCGCCTGCCCTGGTCCCGCAGGCAGTCCCATGGACAACCGGAACGAGGCCGGGAACAAGAGCCAGGGAGACCAAAAAGGACAGAGGGAAGCCCGACAAATGAGAGCAGAGAGGGTTCCTCTCAAAGCGTGCATGTGTGACTGTCCTCGCTCCATCCTGCCAAGGCGGCCTCACCCTTCACCTGCCCAGAAGTATATTTTGCAAACATTTCCGTTAAAAAAAATTTTTTTTTAAACTCTGCTGCTGCTGCTGCTGATGATGATGCTGAGTCCACGCGGCAATGGGAGAGTTAGCCCAGCAGCCTCAGCTGGGTGGGGTAGGTGTTGGGATCCCTGAGCCCTTACTACTTTATGGCATAAAATGCCGCGGCGTTTTAATTTCTGGGGAACTTCTTGTGTAGCAGAAAATGCATTTTCCCAGGTGAGTTGTGCAGTTAATTCTGAGTGTCTGCCTTGTGCAAAGAGCATCTCAAAAGCACGGCTCTCACTTCATCAATGAAGAAGAAAACTACGCGGGGAGTCGAAGGGGTGAGCAGAACACCGAAAAATTGCATCTTTCTTAATTTCCTTGCCCGCAGATAACCACCGCTTTACACTCTTTCCAGGAAATAGCTAACACCTTAGAGAAAGGTCCGAAGGAATGTGTACTTCTTCTCAAAAGCTTTACGCTTCCCCTTATTTTGAAAACTTTAAAATTAACAGAAGCCGGATAAAACAACGATGACCGGGGGGGGGGGGGGGGGGGCGGCGGGGGGGTAGAGACTCCTGGTTCGGCGAAGACTTCTTTTTATTTTAAAAAACGACTTTGCCAATTAGTAGTACGCGCAAAAATTATAACATTCCCGTAAATAATCCCACTTAACTCTTGGGAGACAAAACTCGTGTCCCGAGTCCGTATGAGTCTGGTGTCTCGGGTTCATCGAAGCTCCCTGTTATGATGCCATATATAGTCATGTTAGACAGTGAGGCATGAATATGGATTGGCCAAAGTATTTGTTTAAATAGAGAGCTATTTTAGAAAAGGATGTCCACTTGTGCAAGGCCGCAGCCAGTTCCCGTTGGGCCCTCAGGACCAGGGCCCGGGGCCAGGCTCTCCGCTCGCTCGTGAGCCGGACTCCGTGAGTGGAGGTGGAGAGGGGAAGAGAGACCATGTTCTCCGTCGCTTCCTTTTCTCACCTTCGACCCACACACGGAGCCCCGTTTGCTTTTGGCGAGGTAGGGTTTCCGGAATTGGGGAAATAGGGTCATTAAAAGGGCTAAAATTCGGAGAGGAGAAAAAAATATATATAAGATACTGAGGTCTCAAATAGCTTCTCTAAAGCAACGTTTTGATGAGTTAAGTGAAAATGAATCAGAAACACATGGATTACATTTCCCTTAAAATACACAAGGGCTTCAGAATCGGGCACCGCGGGCCAAGTGCGTCCTGGGTTCACGGCGCCCAGAGCCCTCTCTCCAGGGTCCGCGGGGGAGCGTGCGGGACAGCCCGACCAGGGATCGGGCCACCGGTGGGCTCTGTCCCCGACAGCACCCTGCGCAAGCCGCCACGCGGCCGGCTCCCTGCCCTCGGGCCGCAGGCTCTGGTCCAGTGAGCGGCAGCCACCCAGGACAGGGCCTGTGGGGCGAGGGCGTCTGCAGGCTCCGGTGCCCTCCGGTCCCCTCCGGCCGGCTCAGGAGGCAGGTGCACCGGCCAGGCGGAGCGGGGAGGCCGCGGGGGGACAGCCCCAGCCCCGCCGCTCTGTAGCGGGGCCCCCACGGTGACAGCCCCTCGCGCTCTGCTCCCCTCGGGTGCTCCCGCCCGCGTCCACCTGCGCTTCTGCCTTCCCTCTGGCCCCAGAGCCCACGCGGAGATAGCCTTCAGGCTTCAGTCCCCAAGCCACCTCCTGCCACCACGCTGGCCGCAGGCCCCCGCACCCTTTCCCCAGTCGGTTCCCTCGCAGCACCTACGTCTCACCGCTGCAAACTCACGGCCCCACATATAGTCGGTCCCCCACGCCCTGCCCGAGCCCGGGCGTCACACCAGGGTAGGCCCTTGGCCGCCGCGTGGCCTTGTAGCTCCGCACGGGGCAGGCACCCAGCTTGGAGCAGGAGCGCCATGCGTCCTTTTTGCTTCATGACACATTTCCAACAAATAGAGGAATCGAAGGAGGCAAGCAAGTGGAGATTCAGAGGCCAAGATCAGTCCTGACTAAGGAGGGAAGTTGCCTCCAGCAGCCTGGGAGGAACCAGCCCGGGGCACCAGCAAAACACCAGAAAGGCACCCCCTTCCCCCAAGGGCTCAGCACCTTCAGGGTTGGAGTGTGCGGGAGGCCAGGAAGGCTTCCTGGAGGAGGTGGCCAGCGGGGTGGGGTGCAGGGGATCCCCAGCTCCATCCCCCATCCCCATCCACGGGGAAGGAACCACAAACATTCACGTAGAATCAGCAAGGCCACGACAAGTGCACTCTTCTGCTTGGTGGCTCTTGGGGGGGAAAGCGGACTTTTTAGAAGATGGAGTCAAGTGCCCACTTTCCAGCTTTCAAAGGAAGATCCAGCTGGCGTGAGAAGGACCTAAAGAGACCTTCGTCGATAGAAGAACACGGTGAAACCAATAGTTTAAAAGTAATCTGCACCCCAATTACCGCCGTAAGCATCGCGAAATATTTGTTACGCCTTCCTTTTTTCCGTCATTTAAATTAAGTACCCCTTCCTTAAAAAAAAAAAAAAAAAAAACTATAGAAGCCTCTACTTTCAGTAAAGCATAAATTCCCAAAAGATTTCATCATAATTTATTTTCTTTAAAAAAAAAAAACAACTATAGCTTTTAAGATCCTCTTAAGATAATTTACAGCCCCCTCATTTATTTATGGGGGGGGGGCGGGGTGTTGGGGGTGGGGAAAGGACTGGAGACGGCTTTGAGGACCGGGCGTGTTTCAAGGAGTTCTTACCTACGTGACACCCAGCACAGGCTGGACTGGTCCTTTTTTTTTTTTCTTTCTTTCTTTTTTTTTTTCTAAAATGCACTTGGTCAGTGGCCATAACTTGTGGGGCCGCGCGAGTTTCCTCGGGGGACTCGAGCACGCGGAAAGGAGAAGGCGTGATTCGGAGATAACGTCTCCCCTGGAGACATGTTTTGCCATATTCTTTTTTAAACAAAGAAGACATCTTAAGCACCTTGCAATATCTTTCATTTAATCGTTGGCAGAAGGCAAGTCCCTGATGAACGCTGGCCTGTGTCTTTCTCTTTAACCAGCTGAGTGATCCAAGCTTTTAATATAGCCGTTCCAATTATTGTAAAAGTCATCTAGTACCTTATAACCACAAATATTGACAGTTTATTGCACAACACATTCCTGACATTTGAAGGTCACACCATACATAATACATACTCTTTTATAAAAGTGTCTGGAACAAAGAGATACATGATAAGCAATTACCTCTCCCGGCTCGTATGTATGTACGGTTCCGGGCCGACTTGAGGTTGCTTCGGAGGCACATGCACCATTTTAAATAATCTATTAAGGCGGCATGGAGGCATTCGTGATGGATAATTATGAAATGGCTCGTGGACACGCCGCCGTCGGATTGGCTGGCCGGGGCGTGGGGCCCGGGCGAGCCTCCTCCTCCTCCCCTTTGCCGCGGAGAGCCCTGCCTCACTCCACACTCGGCTTTCCCTCCCAAAAGCCACCAAGCAGAACAGAGTCACAATATGTTCTTGTTTTTCAGACCGGCCCGCACGCAGCTCAAAGGAATTTTAAAAATCCACCAGGCCTGCTTCAGAGGTGCCCCCCGCCGGCCCTGGCCTCCCGAAGTGACCACAGGTCTGGTCGCACGGCCACCGGGCCGCTCGGGCCCCCCACCCACCCCCGGGGATGCTGGTGGCAGCCACATGGAGGGGGGGGACACGGACGCGGCTGCAGGGCCCAGGGGAAAACCAGAGCGAGGACGGTGCTGCTCCAAACCGCAGTGACCAGGCAAGGCCGTGGGGACCTGCAGGGAAGCACTCCGCGCACGAAGGTGCCGCGCACCGCCCCCCGCTCCGTCTTGTCCCCCTGGGTCCTTCCCGGCCCAAGTCTGATAGAAACGCTCCGGTCGTACATTAAGCAGAAATCGCAGTCCAGAGGGTTTCAAGTCAAAACCAAGCTCCGGCCATTCTTAGGAGCGTGGGTCTGGGCGAAATCACACAAAACCTCTCTGAGGTTCGGTTTCCTTATCTGCAAAATGGGGAAGGGGCCGGGGGCAGGCGCGAGGATTCAGAGCGTGGCGCCCGGTGGTGCGGGACATGCTCCAACTAACGGCAGTTTTTAGCAGGAATGTTGCTGGGGGGGATGGCACGGTGGGGACGGCGGAGACGTGCGGCTCCGGGGCCCTGCCCTCCCCGCTCTGGCCCCGGGCTGTGGAGCCAGGCGCAGGCCACAAGGTCCACGGGCCCGTGCCCCTTTCCTGAGAGGTCCAGGGTGGGGCGGCTTCTCCAAAGCTCTGAACACCCAGGCATTTCTCCCAAGTTAACGGCGAAAAGCAATTCAGTGTGCAGTTGAGCTTCGCATAGATGACGATCTTTAATCACAGATGAAGCGGCAGGTCATTAGAACCTACACTAGCCTCCCTTCCAAACCATAGCAGTGGCTGTTGTCAGAAGAAAACAAAAAACAACAACAAAACGAAAAAATACACACACACACACACACACACACGTATATATGCATATACATACAAATACATACGTGTTTTTTTTTTAGAACTGTATTAGAATAAATAATCGGCAAATTCTCAAGATAATCAAAAGGGCTTCTTGCGAGAGTGGTTTTATTTTGATTCCCAGAACGAACGCCCTGAAATTTAAGACACGGGACCAAAATGATTTCTACAGAGATGACGTGTTTATTAGCATTAAATCCCGGGGAAGAGGGCCTTCCTTATAAAGACACATTTTTGCATCTGAAAAGCATGCACATCAGAACGTGTGTGTTTCTTTAAGAAGCTATTCTGTTTTGGAGGGTAGCGGGTAGGATAGGGCATCACGTGACCAGGAGGTTGCTATGGTAAATATGCATTTTTTATTGAAGAGTAAACAGTGGCAGAAAACAAGTGTCAACTGCCAGCCCTGAAGTTACTGCCATTTCTGAGCTGCACCGACTTATCGAGCCCTTTCGATGTGACGACCTTTATCGGGGAAAAACGTTATCATTGAATCAAAAATCAAAAAAAAAATTTTTTTGAATGCATCCTGAACCTTTGAAAAGCTTGCGGTAATAATTACTTTAGATGACATGTAAAAATTAGCAAAAAAAAAAAAAATAGGAAAGAAAGAAAAGCTGTTCAGTGCTCTGCTCATCGGGGCGCACAGATCTTTCCGGAGGTCTGCTGTCCAGCTGGTGGGTCTGCAAAGGGCAAACCCTTCGGCCGGGGGGTTCCGGCCTCGAGCAGAGGGACTCACGGCCCAGGGACCCCGCCGCCCATTGTCTTGGTCATCCCGGGCGAAACAAAGCCAGAGGTGATGCCCTGGGGAACGGCCGTCCCTGTCCAGCGTCCCCCCTCCAGCCCCCCGCAAGCCGCTGGAAGGCCGTGGACGTCTGCAAATGTGGCTACGGCACTTTCTGCAAAGTTTTCCCTGTTTTCCTCCTCGTAGGAACGGGGAAGAGCCTGACAGTTCTTGACCGGCCGCTGTGCTTGCGTCTGACACCCGACGGGTGACCTTGGCAGCCCCGATCGGGCCGCGTTACGCAGCTCGCAGAGCCCCCGTCGCGTCCTGAGCGGGCCCTCCACGGCTCTTCCGGCCGGGGCAGCGCCTGGACTCTGTTCCTCTCGGACACCAGCTTTCCTTCCAGCCCGTGCCTTGCGGGGAACAAGACCCTGATTCCTCCTCCTCCGCATCTGGCACCTAGTAGGTGACACATCGCCATGCACCCACCCCTGCTACGTGTGCGTGACGGATACGTGAAGAAACGCGTGGCCCTAGCTCCAGGCAGGACTTGGCTTCCCGGGTAGCGGCTTCTAACGGGAAGGTCAAGTCTGCTCACTCGTCCTTTGATCACAGATAAAAGTATCAAGTGTTGGCAAATTTCTCAAAGGGAACTTTCCAGACTCTGGGAATCCTGCAGACGAGTCCAAAGGAATCTTGACCAGGGGCAAGGAACAGACCCGGCAGGAGGAGTGTGTCCTCCGAGGGGCCCCCCACCCCGGGAAGGAGGGGGTCGGGGAGAGGGGAAGGGGGCGCAGCGGGCCGCCCCCCCCCCCAGCGTGTGCAGAGACCGCCCGGCCGCCCGACGGGGCTGCAGCACCTCCGACGCTGACGTTTGCTGGACTCCAAGATCCGAGTTCCGTTCTCAGCTCCGCGATTCGTGAGCTTTCGTTTCCTTGTTTGCACGACGAGCTAACTGGGTAATGGCACTTATCCCGGAGGAATCGGAGCGTCTCGTCAAAGAGTGGGGTCTGCGAGGCCTCCGCCCGCCTTGAATCCTGCAGGGGGACCGACCCCGGCAGGGCAGGAAAGTCGCCGGCTGCCACTCCCGGCGCCGTGTTTGCGGGTGTTTCCCTGGCCTTGCCCGGCCTCCAAACAACCGTTGGCAAAGTGGGACTAGGGGCGCCTACTTTGCCATCTCTTGTGAAACCAAATGAGATCATACGAGGAAAAGAAAAAGAAAAAAAGTCATAGGTGGATTCTGAACTAACAGTCGCCTCTCCCCAACCCGGATCCCAAATACTCACAGCACAGAAACCCAGGAGAAGCACAGGGAGCGGTCCATACGGCGGGATCACCGTGGGAGCCCTTCAAACGGCCGGCCCGGCCCCCGGGACTTCCCAGGAGGACGCTCATTGCCCACCTGGGAGGATCATTTCCCGAGTGCCAAGTGCCTCCAGCCCCTGATGGGGGGGGGGTCCATGGACGAGGCCCCATCACGCCCACATTTTCTAGTTCCTATGCCAGAGCCTATTTGGCACCTGTCCTCAAGGCACTGCCCAGATGTGACATGTGGATTCGCTCCAAGTGTCCCTTTGGGGTGAGCAGTGGGGGGAGGGCGGGAGGAGGACCCCCAGGAAGGTGGAGGATTGGGATGACGGGGATAGAGGAGCACCCAGTGTTTGGGCCGCACGGGCCTCCCCACCCTGGGCTCCGTCCGTCCACGGGGTGGCTGGTATTCAGGGCCGCGGGCAGCTGCCTCTAAACGTCTCTGCCCTATGTGCCCAGTGCAGCCCACAGACCCTCTGACCAGCGGGGCGCTGCCCTGGGGAAGTCCACCCCGACACGGAGAAAGAATTTCAAGCTGTCCTTTGGGCCCAGCGCAGGGACCTGGGACTGGTCTCTGAGCTACGATCTGGGCTGGAAACGTCCCTCGACGATGCTCAGGGGCCACGGAGACGCCAGCCCCACCCGGGCCTGCTCTGGATCCGTCAGGAAGGGGAGGGCAGCCCCAGAACATCTCGAGACTCCCGAGCCCGTTGGCCCTCGGAGGTCACCACATGCGGGCCCACGCGCCGGCCCCGCTTCCTCAAACACAAACCCCAGAACCGCAGGCCCACTGCCTCCCTCCGATCTTGGTTAATCAGATCTGGTTCATCTGGTTAATTCTTGACGGTTCAGCCCCAAGGTCGTTTCCTTGGGGAGATGTCCTCTGGCCTCCCCAGCGCCCCAGGTCAGGACGCCCACAATCCCAACCAGAGTCAGGGACTTGTCCACGTGCGTGATGCCTGCCTAATTTCTGACTCCCCCACCACCCCGCGCCCCCGTGACGGTCGACCCTTGAAAGGCCGGGGTGGGGGGGGGCTTTCCCACCTCGATGTCTCTGGGCACAGAGCAGGTGCTCAGTAGGTCCTGAGCATCGCGTCAAGGGAGCAAGCTGGTCGCTTCCTTACGTGCTTCCCGGGCCTGCCCTGCAGGGCACTGAGCACAGGTGCAGGCTGGGGGGGGTGCTCTCCCCCAGGGTGCAGGCCCTCGAGGGTCTGGCCCCAGTGCAGCCCCCGTCCCTGCTCCCTCGGCCGCCATCAGCCCAGCCCCTCCTCCGGGGCACCGGGCACCTGCCCCAGGCTCCCCTCGAGACGGGGCTCGCTCACCAGGCCCCCCCCAGCCCACTGGCTACTCCAGACTGTTCACCCTGGTGCTCGCCTGCCCCCGCCAGCACCCAACACCCGTCCACGCAGACCCCAGCCACCCAGTATCGTTGTGCAGCACAAGGAGCCCTGTGTCGGGGGAGGGGTGTGGCGGCAGGTGGGCACGACCCCGGCGACAGGGCGTTGGGGGCACACGCGGCATCTCAGGCCGTCCGTTCTCCCGCTGACTCTCGGGCCGGAGGCGACAGTCTGCCCGGACACATGTTCCCAGCACGTGCATCCTGCACGCACTACCTCCCGTCCGTGAGGTGCTCCCTGGACGCTCCCGGGCCCCGCAGGGGCTCCCAGCCTCCCACCCCCACCTGTCCGCCTCCCGGCTCCCGGACTCCCTGCTGGGCTCGCCCCCCTCACCCCAGCGGATCTTGGGTCCGTCTGCTTTCCCGCGGATCCCCAGCCTCCGGCCAGGTGCCTGGCACCCAGTGGGCGCTTGATATTTTCGGGATTAATCCCGACGGTTTGACAAGGGCGACGCCACTTTGCCGGATGGGATCCCGGCGACCCCTCCTTCGCCTTCCGTGTTCCCTTTGGAGGCTCTTCCGACAGGGACACTGAAGGTGCTGCTGCGTTCACGACGCGCCTGGTCCTGGGATGCTAACCTCCATCCCGCGACCGAGAGACACAACCGCGTGCGACAAGGTTACTCAAGACTCCTGCCCCTTATCCGCTGACTTCTCCTGGGGGGAAAATCGTGCAGGAATACATTTCCTCATCTGTATGTTAAAGCACGGTTATAATCCACCTATCGTGATTGCAATTTTGGGAATCAAAACGGAGATCCAAACAGCAGTGTGATCTACATTTTAGCCACATATATTATAATAAATTAAGTCAAAGAAAGAGCTGTGCGGTAACTCTCGCTCTCGTCCTTTAAAGGCCCGTAAGAAGGGCGAAGCCGCCCAAGGGCCACCGCTGCCCCGCGGCCTGGCAGGGGAGGTTCCGGAGCCGGGTGACAGGTGACAGCGGTACCCAGGCCTGCACGCTCGGAGCACCGGCTCCATCAGGCTGCACACCCTGGGTTCCCAGCCGCGGTGAGGCTGCCAGCCATCCTTGGCCAGGGGCGAGCAGAAGCTTCTGGAAAGAAGCAGGCAGGGTCGGGGACACGATGGTGCCAGAGCTGGGGATGGGGACCCAGAGACACACAGGACACAGTGCTCACGACCTTAATGACCCCGGCCCAGGTCCTATGGGTGCCGGGGCCTCTGCCTCACGTGGGGACAGCCTTCAAGCGTCCCTACTTAGAGTTTTCACTTGCTACATTTCAACACGCTTGGATCTGGGGCATGGCACCTGTAGCCTGCTTGGAGCTGCTGCAGGAAATCGTTCCTTCCCATCTGTAGGGTCTGCAGGGTCCAGAGAGTCCACAGGGTCCGCAGGGTCCACAGGCTCCACAGGGTCTGCAGAGTCCACAGGGTCCACAGGGTCCGCAGGGTCTGCAGGGTCTGCAGGGTCCAGAGAGTCCACAGGGTCCACAGGGTCTGCAGGGTCCGCAGGGTCCACAGGGTCCGCAGGGTCTGCAGGGTCTGCAGGGTCCAGAGAGCCCACAGGGTCCACAGGGTCTGCAGGGTCCAGAGAGTCCGCAGGGTCCAGAGAGTCCACAGGGTCCACAGGGTCTGCAGGGTCCGCAGGGTCCACAGGGTCTGCAGGGTCCGCAGGGTCCACAGGGTCCGCAGGGTCTGCAGGGTCTGCAGGGTCCAGAGAGTCCACAGGGTCCACAGGGTCTGCAGGGTCCAGAGAGTCTACAGGGTCCACAGGGTCTGCAGGGTCCGCAGGGTCCACAGGGTCCGCAGGGTCTGCAGGGTCTGCAGGGTCCAGAGAGTCCACAGGGTCCGCAGGGTCCACAGGGTCCAGAGAGTCCACAGGGTCTGCAGGGTCTGCAGGGTCCACAGGGTCCGCAGGGTCTGCAGGGTCCAGAGAGTCCACAGGGTCCGCAGGGTCCAGAGAGTCCACAGGGTCTGCAGGGTCCACAGGCCAGGGGAGCAGCAGCTGCTGGGCTGGGCGGGGTCACCTCAGGCCCCAGGCCCTTGCCTCCCGCTCGTACCTGGCTGCCCCCGCCCTGCGGCTGCCAGACACCCCTTCCACCTCTAAAGACGGCCTCCGTAACCTCGGTTGGGCAAATAAGGAAGAAGCCCGCAGCCTAATTCCTGTAATCACGACGGGTCTATTATTTCAAAGCCAGCCGTGATTGTGGGGTCAGGTGCTCAGAGGGAGAGGGACAGAAACGTACTTTAAAGTGATAGCAAATATCCTTTGATTCTTTGCTATGATACCAAATTGCATCCAGAGACGCCGAAATGCGCGCTCGCGACCATAGTCGAATTTCAAAGAGGCCTCAGCAGGAAGGGCAGTGATGAGAGAGAGAGAGAGAGAGAGAGAGAGAGAGAGAAGGAGCGAGCGGGGGCGGGGGGGCTGCGACGTTTAAAGACCGCGTCCCGGGATGGACGGGGCGGCCGGCCGGAGCCCAGGGGACGCTGGCACTCGCGGTGCCGCCCTGCCAGCCCGGAGGCCTCGTGCCCCCGCCCCCGCCGCTCAGGGCCTCCTCCCTGCCTCGTGCCCAGCCCCGGCCTCCCCGCGCACCCCCAGCCCCAGCCCCGCTTCTGGACCCTCCTACGGCAATGGCAGGTGCTCCGGCCTGCTCTCCCAGTCCTCTGCGTTTGGATGCCCGCCTGCTTCCCAAGAGCACCTGCCGGTCCCGTCATCACCCACAAAGCCCAGCGAAGGGCTGGCCCACGGAGCCACTCAATAAACCCACGGTGGGTGACCTTTCCATTGTGGAAGACGCCGCTTTTATCTCCTCCAGGGCGTTCTTTGCGGGGCTTCCTCAAGGAGAAAAGCAGATCCGGCCAAGGAGCTGAGACACGGCCGACCTTCCGGCCTCGTTTCTCGCTGCGTCGGGGCCCCCGCATTTGCCCGCAGGAGCATCACTGCGCCAGGCAGCCTGCGTTCCGGGGCCCTGCTCTGTGCTGGGCGGGGGGCGGGGACAGGGCGGGGGAAGCACGGGGCGGCCGCGGGGTGCACAGGTCTCCCTCCGGGCCTCGCTCGCCCGGGACACGCAGGGCACAGCAAACAGGTGGCAGGGCCTGCTTTCCCCGGCTGCCCTTGCCCCTCTGGGG